>NC_138200.1:65382979-65812979 GCF_964194105.1 Spermophilus citellus
GGTGGGGATGCTGGTTATGGGAAAGTCAGGGTGTTGCCAGAATAGACTCTGGCTGCTCACTGCTCAAAAGCCAATATTTGGGAGAGGAAGCAGGTTTATGCAAGAGCCGGCATCCTGAGAGGACAGAGGGGCCATCAACCCCAGAGCTCCACCTGGAGGGATTCCAGCCTTACAGTGAGGGAAGGAGGAGCAGGGCAGGGGCCGCAGGGGAGCAGGGTCCTGGTCACCAGGGCTGTGTCCCCTTTCTTCTCCAGAGCATCGCCATGGAGCTCCGCTGCTGGGGGGGGGGGGGGGGTGCTGCTGTGGTTCCTTTTAGACAGACCGTGCCTTTCTGGAAGTCGAGCCTCCCAGCAATCCAGATGCTCTGTGTGAGCTGGTGTCCTGAGCTAGACTGAGGAGTGGTGTTACCAAGGCGACCAGATGTTCTGGGGTCTGCAAATGTGGAGAAGGATTGTTCTGCAGTTAGCATCTCAATCACTTAGGTGGGGCTTCTCTGTGGGATCTCTCCTGCCAGGGAAGGAAAGGAGGGGCACAAACCTTGCAAAAATATTAGGGAGGGGTGGAAGGGGGGGTGAGAGGTAACTGCCCGGGAAGTCTTCAGAGCAGCGTCCCCGACACAGGGGGAGCAGGTGCCAGGTCAGGGTGGGGACTCAGTGCTCACCTGCACACTGTCTTTGGCCTTTTTGAGTTTTATACCTTGTGCATATTTCGCTTTTTCATAAATAAGCGTGTTTTAAATGCAAGTGAGCAGGACTCGGAAACAAAACCGTTTGGAGTGAAGACCTCACAGCATTACCCCTTCCTCACACGCAGCTCTCCCGCCTGCTGGCTGCAACCCGTGTTCCCCGAGTGCAGCGGTCACTGCCTGGCATTGTCTGGGGCCTGGGGCAACCTCCGGGAAGAAGACAGAGTCTCTGCCGGGTGGCCCTGCACTCTGGCAGTGCAGGACAGACAATCAGTAGACAGTCAATATGTGGCTGCAGGTGATACCGAGAAGGACAGGCAGAGAGGGGAGACCCGGAGGCTTGGGAGGGATGCGGGGAGGACTGTGTGTGATTTTTTGCAAAGGGCACTCAAGAAAGTCCTAACAAGAGCGTGGCATTTGAGCCGAGACCTCGAAGAAGAAGGGGAGCCAGTCTTAGAGCTACCTGGGGGAGGGGAACCGCCTAGGAACAGCCAGGGCCTCACCTGAGACCCACCAGCTGAGCCAGAGCCAACCTGGGGACCTGTGCCTGGTTCTTCGTACCCCACAGGAAGGATTTTGTGGGCTTATTAGAAAAGGAAAGAAAGAACACTCAAATAACCCTCTACTTCTATTGAGGGTCCCAGGGAAGTTTCCAGAGAGTCCCACCCAGCTCCACCTCCTGATCTTTGACTGACAGCAGGATTGCGTCTGCACAGGGTCTTGCCCCAGGGAGGAGAGATTTTACTTACAATGACATGCTGAATATCCAAAGGCCACTCAGGTCACCTTGGCCCAATGGGATCGGTTCTGATTAAAACTTGTTCTTATAGATTTTTATGCTTAGGGGACTTTGCATCTAATTTTCCTGTCTCCCTGGAATCTGGTCTGTGTCAAGGTCACAAGTCTGCCCTTCAGGATAATGCGGTTCTTATCAGCAGGGGAAGGTCTTTGGGTCTGCATTTTCCTGCCGATAACAGGTTGTTTGCTGAGGAACTGTAACATATCCCATTGACTTCAGCCAGGCAAGGCCCCAGAGCACTCAGGTAAATTGCTTTTAAAAGAAAGTATGTGGGGCATCAGCACAGTGGGCCCAGGCAACAGAATTATCCCTTTAACCTCCTGTTAACCTCGTGTCTGTCTGCTACCTTTCTAGTGCAAAGGTCCTGGGGCAGCAATAAGGCTGCCATGCCCCTGGAGCAGCAGGGGGATTGGTGATCTGGTGATAAATGAGCAAGAGGGAAAGTGGAGGGACATGGAGCCAAAGAGGGGGTGTGGGGCCCCCAGAGTGGGATTTCATACACCCCTCCAAGGACAGCGTGAGGCTGGCTGATGCCTTGGTGCAGCACCCAGCACAGAAAGAGGCTCCTGCTGTTGGCTTTTAATTTCAAACTCAGTGTGTCATTGTGTTGGGGGAAACTCCCTTTAACCACGGCTTTTCTGCTTTTATGAAAAGGGGGCGTAGGATCATTTTTTTCATTTTCTGCTTCAATTATTAATGTTTTAAAGCATTTTCTCTCATTTAGTGATAAATCACTTTCAGAACAAAGCCCCTTGGTCTTGGTGACTTTCCTCTAATGAGTTGTTTTATGCCGGTTGGTGAAATTTTATCAGCGACATCTGCATCTATCATTGCAAGTACTATCGATTGGCAATATTTTTCAGAAATAGGATTTTTCATGGTTCTAGAATATTCTATTATAAGAAGCTACCATAATCATTTAGCCAGGTTTCTGGAATGGAATAGTAGATGAGGGTTTGCTTTAACGGTCTCCTTCCCTCCCACACAAATGGGATCAAAAAGATAAATAGTAGGATAGAGACATACAGAGGGATTTCGAGTTTCCGTGCCTGACAGCTCACCTCCCACTTTCTAGAGCATCCGTCTGGTTTTCCCCCTCGAGACCAGGTGAGTCTCATCGCGTGCACTGACCTGTGGTCTTGCAGGTGAAGCAGCTCGTGCCCAGGCATGGGTCCCAAGTGTGTGGCTTCCCATTTCTGTTGGCCAACCCCTCTCTGTCTGCCAAGGCCCCCTGTGGTCTGGGCTTTCCAGGAGCTCGCAGGGGTGGAAGCTCCCCAACAGCAGAGACCTCTTCTCGGGTCCAGGCAGTGCCCACAGCATGGCCCTCTGGGCACTGGGACCCTGCTGACCCTGACCATGTAAAGTGGCTGTTGGGGTGAAGTTGGGATCCATCACAAGACACCCTTCTGTGGGACCTGGGAGACCCCTGGCCACCTCAGCAGTCCTCTCCTGCCCGGTGGCCTCCTCTGAGGCTGTCACGTCCACCCTCTGCCCTTCTGTCCCACGCAGCCCACACCCAGCCTCTGCTTTGGAGTCACCCCACCCCTCACTACCTGGACGGAGAGAGGAGCCTGGGAGAGCCGAGGGCCCGTGCAGCGGGTGACCCGTGGCCCTGCCCCCTGCCCCGAGGCCCAAGGCTGCTACTGCAGTGGGCTCCTGGGCCTCTGCTTCCGGGTGGGTTTGGCCAGTGGGCAGCACCTGCTGAGGCCAAAGGGCAGGAGGCCAGCAGTGGGACTCTCCTCCTTCCCTGCGTGGCCCCCAACAAGCCCGGCTCCTGCAGCACCCGTCCACCCAGCTGCCCCCCTGTGCTCGCAGGCCCAAGACGGGGGACCCTCCCACGTCCCCTGCTGGCTTCAGGTTCCGGGTGGAGTGGGCCCTGTCTCCTGCCAGGAGCCTGCCGGGCCTCGCGACTGCCTGTCCTCGCCTCAGCGCCCTCCACCCTGCCGCGGCCAGGGCGTCAGGACCCCCAGGACCCAGGCAGCAGCCTCCACCCTCACGCCTCCTGGTGGCCCCAGGAGGGTCCATGCATCGAGCTTCCTTCCTGTGGGTCTCCTGTTGTCCCCACAGATTGTGGGAGTCATCCGTGGGGGCCTTCCCCAGGGAACAGGTGGCCTACACAGTGTCTGTACAACTTTGAAAGAAACGTCCCTTCCGCAGGAGGCTGTACTTCTCCGACAGGAATCTGCGATAATATACTTATTGTCTTGTAGCAAGAAAACTGTCAGATAGATCCAAAAATCAACAGTGACTGTGCTATGAATGCCAGGCGCCTCCTTCATGGGATCCTTGTGCAGTGCACAGCCTGAACTCCTAGGCCCTGCCTTCCTAGCTTGTGTGTGTGTCTACGATACACACGTCCTTCCCAGCTCTCTGCTCATGCCAAAGCGCTGAGCATTAGTGAGGCTATCTTGGGAGGGACTCTAGGGTCAAACGGTCAAAGCCAATGTCTTGCTAGAGAAATTGGGGTCCACCTCTCCTCTCCCAGGGGTGATAATTTCCTGATTCAGCCTTAAGAGGTGCACTGCTCCCCGGGGGGACATGCTAAAAGGGGACGTTGAAATGGGTTGACCTAAATATCCCCAATACACTTTCTTCTCTACACCTTAGAAGTTTCTTATCTGGGTCCTCACAAGCTGGGGAACTTCTCCTTCACCCCCTTTTACAGGTAAACAGACTGAGGCCCCAAGACTCAGCAGCCCCTCCCAGTGTCCCTTGGGAAACGCTGTACCGTGTGTCTCTTCAGCTCAGTCAGTTGGTCCACAGGAGTCTCCAGGGCGTGGGAGACGTGTCTACAGGACAGGCTGCCCGGTACTTCGTGTTTTTTCTAAGGCGATGACCAGACATTTTTTTGCCACCCAAACGCCTGGGGTGTGAGCTTGCACGTGGGTTTTGCTTGGGGAGAATTTTTACTCTGCAGTCAGAAGCCGTTTAAGAAATAAACGCAGGAAGACGGTAACGGTAACCTTTAACGACAGTGGCGCTGGCGAGAGGAGACACAGGGTTCAGGAAGGGCCCAGGCCGGATCCGAAAGCTCTCCTTAAAATCCAATCATCCTCCGCCTGGAGCATGAGCAGGAAGCGCCTGCGGGGAACAGAAACTCAGGAAAGGTTAATGGCCTCCTGTGCCTAGACCGTCTGGGCTCAGGCGTCCTCAGACCTCGCGTCTGGGAAGCTGTTTTTCCTTTCTGTTAATCAGGAGAAAAATTGATTACCGAAATTATAATTAAGAGCTGGGAAAATATGCAACAATTTGGCTGCTTCATTTAACACATATTTCAGGTTAATTGCCTGATTTTCCTAATGAAGATATTTGCATGAATATTTTCAGTGGCGATATTCAACTTATTGTGTAAGGAACACTCTGCTAGGCAGAGGACTCCACTTTCTGTTGAATTTAGGACACAGCAAAGCCAGAACCCTCAGTGGGACGTCCAAGACTGCTTCATGGTAAACGTCAAGATTTTAATTAGTAACCTGGCCCTCCCCTGCTCATTCTGCTTAGTAGATCCTGTAACTAGGTCCTTTTCTAATTTTTACAGAAGATTCCAAAGAAAACAGAAAAACAACCTTTCACCCTGCCTTTCTTTCTTTCTTTTTTTTCTTTTTGGCACTGGGGATTGAACCCAAGGGTGTTCTACCACTGAGTTATACCCCTAGCCCTTTTTCTTCTTTATTTTGGGACAGGGTTTTGCTAAGTTGCTGCATGTGGCCTCAAACATGTGATCCTCCTGCCTCGGCCTCCCCAGTTGCCAGGATTTCAGGTGTGATCACTATGCTGGGCTATATTTCCACTCTTTTAAAAAGTCTATTACAGAGGATTTCATTTGTACATATCCAGTTCTCCTTCCCACAGATAATCAAAGTATGTTTATATTATTTTAAATGAATGTGACCCTAAAAAATTACACATAAGAAACTTTTTTAAAAACACAAAGAAAATTAAACTTACCCATACTTCTACTACTTAACGGTAACCTCTGCTAAACTTTCAAGTTGTTCTACCTAAATAATTTTCTTTCATATAAATATACTTTTGGATTATACTACCTATGGATTTTTTTCCTGAATAATGAATTACAAACACATTTTTATCAGTAAACATTTTTCTACCACTGTGGAAAGGTACGGTGTTTTTCACAGTGAATGGGCCACAGCTTATATAAGTGATCCCCTTTTGTTGGACACTTAGGTTGAAACCAAACATTTGCTATTGTAAGGAGCAGACAGTGAACATTCCTGAAGCTCTGAGCACATTTGAGTCTTTCTTAATATACTAAATGATAATAGACGTTGTCAGATGCAGCCTTTGAAACACAACACTTGACCCTACCAGCAGGGTGGGATTCTGCTCCCCGTCTTGCATTCACAGCAGCACCGGGGACCCTGCTCTCCTCTGAAAATGAGAGCTAAAAATGTCACCTCTTGGTGGATTTGATTTGCCTTTCCTGAGTTCCTCGTGCAACGGTGATTATTTATCTACCATTTATGATTCTTCTTTCTGAACAGCCAAGTTAATCTTTTGCCCTTTTTTAAAAACTAGAGTTAATTTTCTTTCACTGTTTTTTAGGATCCTTCTGTTTTGAGGATAGGACCATTCGTCTGCTATTTATGGTACTAGTATTTTTTCATCGACTTTAATGGTTTTTATTTGTGCAAGAATTAAATGGTTGCCTAGTGTTTGGCGCGCGTATTCTGAGTGAGCAAGGACTGGCGGGCAGTGGAGGTGCCGCCCAGCCGCTGGCCGGTGGGCTCATAGTGTTACCGCTGTTGACCGGTGACGAGTCCTTGCTTCCCCGATGTTGAAGAATAACACCAGAGAAGCACACGCCGAGGCCAGGTCAGAGTAGAAATTAGAAGTTTATTAAAGGACAGCAGAAAAGACTTCTCCCGGAGGAAGAAGGGGACCCAAGAGGTGGAATCCAGTTGGCGGGCAAATGTGTTCCCCTTTTTATAGGTTTGGTGATGGAATGTAGGTTGGAAGGCCCAAGGGGTGGGACACTGGTGGACCAAAAGGGCAGGGAGGACTTTTGGGATGGGCTTATCACTCCTCTGGGATGGGCTATCTCCAAATATGTTGGGGACTGTTCATTAATACTTCTTTGGGGTGGACTTTGGCCTAGGGCCTTTTGGGACTTCATTAACATTCCCTGAGTTGTCCTGCGTTTCCCTGAGTCATTCCCAGCATGGCCTCCATTTTAGATTTCACTCGGTATTAGACCCGATTTACCTAACTACACTGACTGCCTAACTTTCAGTCTGGCTTCAATAGGCCAGGTCACCTCCTGTCCTCGAGCTTTGCCAGTGTTGACACCGGCTCTTTATAGATGAGGAAACGGGGTGTGGGGGGGGGAGCGGGGTTCGGAGGGCTTAAGTCCACGCTCAAGTCGCTCAGCCAGGAAGGGACAGAGCCAGGACCTGCCTGTTGCTACTAGGAGCAACTGGAGGTTATGAAGTTCAGGTTCCAGTCAGCTCACCCTGCAGGACCTGGTGCCAGTTAGGCACGCCTGGCGCTGGAGACAGAAAATCCAGCCTCAATGGCTCAACCAAATAGGATTTTCCATAAAGGGATGTTTAACCCTTGCTGTGTGTGACGTGGACGGTGACGTGGGGTGAACATTTTGTCTAAACCTAGAGGCGTCTTAGATGGCGCCCACTGGTGAAGGGTTCTAACGCTATCGCCCCACTTTGGCCATGCCAGGGCTGTAGGCCAGAGAACAGGAACATGGCAGCGATTGACACCTGCCCAGCCTGTTCAACCCAAGGTGAACAGTCCACCGACAGCCCCGCTCAGGGACAAGTGCCCGAGAATAACAGGGGTGACAGCCAGCATCTCATTGGGGATTTCTTCTTCCTAGTCAGGTCAATCCCTGTGGGGTGCCACAGGGAGTTCCCAGTGCCAGACCTGTCCCCTCACTAGGCTACCATGTACCACACAGTCCACACACAGCCCATAGACGGCTTGTGACATGAGAAAACTCTGCTGAGGCCCGAGACCCATTAGGAGGGAATTTGAACGTTCATGGCTTCGTTTTGTTTCAGGTAGAAAATGACAGTTGAGGGCCTGAGAGCCTGAAGGCCAGGGGACATCACTGGTGTCCTGGGGGAGGTGGGCCCCAGGTGCAGAGGGGAGAGTGGACGGAGAGCAGGGCTCTGGTGGGCCTCTGGCCCTGGGCCAGGCTGAAGCTCTCTGTGTGGATCTGGGAAACGTCGGGAGGCCTCAGAAGGCTCAGTGTGGCTCCTTTAAGTGCAGGGAGCGCCTCCCATGCAGCCCGTGGTCCTGGTGTGGATTCCGAGTTGTGGGGAAACTTGCAAAATGTCCAACAGTGAACATGGGCTACGGCTCAGAGGGTGGCATTGCGTCAGTGTCAAGCTTCCTGAGCTCCGTCACTGCCGTGTGACCATGGGGTACATCGCTGTCCCAGGGCACACACGCTGAGACGTTTGTCAGCAACAGGATGCCTGCGCCTTTTTTCTAACTCAGGCCAAAGAAGGCACCCAGAGGTGGGCATGACAGGTCAGCATGTGTCCAGGGCCACAGAAGATTCGGGGACCCCGAAGCAGCTGCAGGGAATTCCGTTTTCCCAGGATGAAGCCCTGGGTCCTAGGGGACCATCCAGCACCTAACACGCTATTGGTGGTGGGAACTGGTTGACTGCAAACCCAAGGAACAGTCTCCCTCCCTCTGGGAAACAGCCCAGCCCCATCCTCGGCAGGTGGCTTGTGAGACTGATCCTGCCCCAGTCAGGGGTGGGAGCAGGGGGCTTGAATTAGTGGGTACAGCTCAGGGTGCGACCCAAGGGTTAGGTCCAGGTGGGAGCCCTGAGAGATGGCAGCCCCAGCCTAGGGGCTGGAGGGGGGTGGAGGGAACTTGGGCTCAGGAGGGGCTGGGGGAATGGCTGAAACCGGGAGAGGCAGACTCAATGGGGAAGATGGCAAGGTCCTCTGAGACCCCAAACAAAGCAGACTGGAGGCCAGAACTGCGGGCACCTTGTGGCAGCTACGCTCACACCCCCTCTTATCCAGTCAGGTGAGACTGGGAAGGCTGCCTCCTGCCCGCTCCACGTGGGGGCCACACCAGCCCAGGATTTCCCGGCCACTTTCCTGGAAGTGCTTGCCCCTGCAGGCTCACCATCCCCTTGGGAAGCCCAGGCTGGCCCCTGAGGCCCACAAGACCTTGGAGCACCCATCCCCAGGTTCCAGCTGAGGGGGGACACAAAAGACCTTCCTTCCATCCCCCTGACGCTCTGCAGGAGTTCCGCCAGGCCCCGGAATGAAGAAGGACAGGGCAGGGAACCCAGGGAGAACCGCAGAAGTTCTGGGTCAGCTCGTACCCAGGGGTCTGCTGGTCTCTGGCGTGTTGTCGGGACGAGACTTTGGAGCAGCCTGAAGACTACCCGGGGCTAAGTGAGGGGTAGAGGGAGATCACAGGAGGCCTGGGAGCCACACAGAGAGCATGGGGCTGCAGAGCACTGTCACAGAGGGGACCGCTCTGCCCAACAGACGCTGCTTTGAATGAGTGGATCGGGTTCAGGGTGGACATAGCAGGACCAAGAGTCCTGTGCTAACAACTTAGGATGTGGCACACACTGCTGAGAAGTCCGCTCGTCCTGCAGGGAGGGTCTCCTGTGAAACACGGGGCCATCTCTCCACGGGGAAGGCCCACCAACGTCAGGGGGGTTGAACCCAGGGAGTTGCATCCCTGAGCTACACCCCCCATCCCTTTTAATTTTTACTTTTGAGATTCTGTCTTTAAATAAAAATCTGGCCTTGAACTTGCTACCCACCTGTAATCCCCCTCGTCTCTGGGATCACAGGCGTGCACCACAGGGCCTGGCTATGTCGATATCTGTTTTAAAGGACAAGCCATCTTCCCTTGTGGTAGAAAAAGAATTGGAACATCAGAGAACACATTCCCTGTAAGGATCTAGCTTCACATAGCAAAGATGGATCCAGTACATTGTGTTTGCAAATCCTGTTTTTGTGTGATGATATGGACCAAGCTTGTCTTCTGGGGACTGGAATAGGGTCCATCTTGAACAAGAAGGGGACACAGTGATAAATTCCAGCTGGATTGCGGAGAAGCCACTGGCTGCCACACTCGCAGAACTACGACATGTAGGTGTGTGAAGGCTCCCAGGCTCTCACCTAGCTGGTTGGTGACCAGGACAGGAAGGCCCGAGCACACCCAGGGACTCTGGTTTGGTTCATTAAGCAGGAGGAGGATGGTATAGAAACCAATACTCGGTTCCATTCTTAAAAGCCAGATGCACCGAGTTCTGCAAAGGCCCTCTGTGCTTTAGATTGACATGCTCTTGAAAACGAGCCCATTTGTCATCTTGCAACCTCACCTGGCCCCTTCATTTCCTTCTGGATTGGAAAAACAGAGCCAGTGGCTGCATCACTCAAGGTTAGGAAATCAATAAGGAGCTGCTTATTGATAGGTGCACTCTGCTCAGCAGACTGAGAAGTCACAAGGACTTCAGAAAAGAGTGCTGCGTCTCTAAGAGCAACAGCCAGCTCCGTGCAGCCTGTCCACCAGGATTCTTGGTGAGTCCATGGTATCTAACTGGGATGGGTAACTGAGCCCTTGGTTTCACTCTGAGGAATGTCTGAGGCATTCATCAACATCCAGGTGAGAAGGACGAAGACGGAGCATCACACTTGATCTTAGAAGCACATTCCAACCCTTCGTGATGCAACACTCCTGTCCATCTGTCCAACACTCCTGGGTAAAACGATGGCTATTATACCACGGATGGAAAGCCCTGGGGAGGCAGTGTCCGGCCCACCCACCCTGGGTCCCCAACACCAGCCCCCACCCCTCCGCTTGCCCTCCACTGGGCTGGCTTAGTCTATTGAGTTTCTAGAGTTTTCTCCTTCCAGTACCTCGTATGGTAACCAAAACCCAACGCACACTCCAAAAACGTTAGTTATTGACTTGTGAATATAGCAACTACGAAGATCAGGCTGCACACTGGAGGGGGCAGCCGTCACGCTGCCTGGGCCCTGCCCATGACCTACCGCTTTAGTCTGATGAATCCTTTCGTCTCTCTGGGCCTCAGTTTCCCCTTCTATAAAACACAAATGCTACATCAGCTGCTTGGGAAGCCCTTTCTTTTTTTTTTCACAATAATTTTTTATTTGATCTTTTTAGTGATACATAACATTAGGATTCGTTTTGACATAGTTATAAAAGCATGGAATATAATTTGCTCTAATTCAGGCCCCAATCCTTCCCTTTCCCTCCCCTCCTCTCTCTCCCTGTTTTGGGAAGCCCCTTCAGCTACGGCCGATAACACTCAATGCCCAGCACTACCTGAAGCACACAAGGCATGCAGGATGGAGAGGAACAGGGATCACTGTCCCCCACCCCTGCCTTGAAGCTCGGGACTGACCCAGGCCCAGGGCACACTCTACCACTGAGCTCCACCCTGGCCCACACTGATTCTTAATGACACTGACTTTAACACAAATTAGAAGGCTCAACACGAGATCCAGTCTCCACTTTGGAATAGAAATCACCATTTGTGAGGCAGAGAGGAGGGGTGGACGGGTACAGCTGGCAGCCAGAGCCACTCTGCTGACAGTGAGCTTTGGGGCACTGTCCTCTGGGTCTTGTTCCCTCTAAGGAAACCAAAAGACTGATTCAGAAACCACTGAGGAACCAGGAAGTCCTGGGTGCTTTGGGCATCCCACAGACCCAATTAACTATTCACTGTTAGCAACCTAATCATAAAAGGAATGCCTTTCTGGAGATCCCTGCATTAATTACCATCAGTGGAGAGGCATTATCTATATTTACATAATAGCTTCCCAGGTTTTGCTGGTTGCAAGTCAAGCTAACAAATTTGTAGCTATTAAGGAACACAAATTGCTCTGGTATATTTTAAATGGTAATCTTGCCTGTTTAGAAAAGTGGCTAGAACCCAGAGCAATTAGTGCCCGATAATTTGTTAATGTTGGAAATGCAACAAAGATACAGTTTAGAACATCTTAAGTGAAAAGGAGTAAGTGAGGAAACCTGCTTGGAGGTACTCATCCAGTGGTCTAGCCTGCACAGAGCTCCTGTATGTCTTCAGCGGGGACAGATGAAGCTCACATCCTTACCTTTGCCACTTGCTTGCTCTGCATGGCTGCTATGATTGCTAACTATGCATAATGGAGGGTACAACTGGCAGCCGGAGCCACTCTGCTGACAGTGAGAGAACATACCTGGGAAGGCTGGTCGGGAGATCTGCTCAGCACCTGTGTCCCGGCAGGGTCACCCCACGCCATGTCCAAGCTCTTGCAAGTTCTGAGATGTGATTTGATCAAACCTGGGAAGGTGTCTCGCTCACGAGGTCCAGAGAAGCTGGTCTAGTGATGGGTACAAAGCCCTGATCTCTGCCCGGAGCCCTTCTTGCCTAGAAGGAGCATCTCCCTGCACTGAGAGCAGTGCTCCTCCCACCGAGGATGCTTCAGAGCCACCCAGAGGCTCACTGACCAGATTCCAGACAGAACCTCCAACGCAGGGCCAAGGATGCCCTGAGCCTAATCCTGTCCCTAACCCAGGGACCACACGTGGAGGATCAGTGAGGTGGGAAAGTGGTCCTGGGGAAAGGCACCAATAGTAACCTCCAGAGAAGGTCATGTGACCCATGAAGGCTTTCCGGGGATTGCTCTCCATTACTCACAGAAAACCTGAGTCTGGGAGCTGGTCCAGCTCTGGACAAAGCTGACACAGGGAATGAAGGCACCGCGTGGGGAGCAGACCCCGGGGAAAGGAAGAGCCTGTCTCCAGCCCCCGACACCTGTCCTTTGCAAGTTTTGACACCAGCTAACAAGCCACCCTTCTTGCCTAAGCTAGTTCACATTGGATTTCTGTCACTCATACCCAAGACAGTCCTGGCCACTGCAGAGCCACAAACCAGAACACAACTTCATAATCGGGCCCCAAGTGAAGGCATGGCTGGTGCAGTTGTCTCTTGTTGAGGGTGGTGAGGCAGAGGAGTGGAAAGAGCAAGAGATTAGGTAGTGCTCTCACATAAAATGCAGCTAAATAACAAATAATTTCATAGGAGACTGTGGGGCAGGCCCAAGATGGCAATAATTATCTCCCTCACCGAGACTTCTGGTCGGCTATGTTTTCACTAGGTCTTCAAGGTCATAAACATCTGCGTGAGAGCGTGCACTCAATTCTGTAACCTGTTGTCAATGTGCCTTCTTTAGCCTGAATATTAAAAAAAAATATTTAAAAAAATATTTTTAAAAAAAGCCGATAAAAAGATTCAGGGGCTGCTGCCACCTCTGGATAAAGCATGTCTACTATCCCAATTCACCTGGCAGCTTTTCAGCTGTCAGGATCCTGAACCTCCTTCCCAGGTCTGAGCCCCTGCAGGAGAGATATATATCACAAAATGTTGCATGGTGTATATTTATCCTAAAAAATATTGTGTTTCAGAGACAAGCCCAAAGGCACTGAAAACAATCATTTGTGAAAAGGTTGCTTCTTTAACAAATGGTGCTGGGAAAACTGGAAATCCATATTCAGCAAAATGAAATTAAACTACTATCTCTCACCAGGCTCAAACCTCAACACGAAGTGGATCAAGGACCTAGGAATTAGACCAGAGACCCTGAAACTAATAGGAAAAAAGGTAGGCCTAAATCTTCACCATGTCAGATTGGGTCCTGACTTCCTTACCCAGACTCCTAAACTATAAGAAATAAAACCAAGAATTAATAAATGGGATGGATTCAAACTAAAAAGCTTCTTCTCAATAAAGGAAACAACCAATAACGTGAAGAGAGAGCCCATAGGGTGGGAGAACATCTTTACTACACACACATCAGAGAGAGCACTAATTTCCAGGATGTGAAAAGAACTCAAAAAACTTTTTTTTTATTTTTTTAATATTTATTTTTTTTAGTTTTCAGCAGACACAACATCTTTGTTTGTATGTGGTGCTGAGGCTCGAACCCGGGCCGCATACATGCCAGGCAAGCGCGCTACTGGTTGAGCCACATCCCCAGCCCAAACTCAAAAAACTTAACACAAAAAAAATAAACAACCCAATCGATAAATGGGCTAAGGAACTGAACAGACACTTCTCAAAAGAAGAAATACAATCAATCAATAAATACATGAAACAATGCTCAACTTCTCTAATAGTTAAGAACTGCAAATCTGTTAGGGTCTGTAAACAAGTCAAGATGGCGCCTGGCATTTTGCAGAGGGAGTGGTTTGTGAGGTGGTGCCAGCGAGCCATTAAGTGTGGAGATTCCTTATTGGTTGACTGCTGTATCCAGTTTATGCTAATTAAGATAAGCTGTGTGGAAGGTATATATACCCCTCCTGTCCTACAATAAATGGCTCCCACTCCTGCTGTATCAATGTACACAAGTTGTTCGTCACCCCCCCCCCCCCCCCCGGTTATTTTGCTGCAGCCAGACTGCGGCACAAATCCAAACAACTCTAAGCTGTCATCTCCTCCAGTCAGAATGGCAGTTATCAAGAATATAAGCAATCATAAGTGTTGGGGGGAAAGGCACACTCATACATTGCTGGTGGCACTGCAAATTGGTGCAATCACTAAGGAAAGCAGTATGGAGATTCCTTGGAAGAGTGGGAATGGAACCACCATTTGACGCAGCTATCCCACTCCTGGGTTTATACACAAAGGACTTAAAATCAGCATACTACAGTGACACATCCACATCAATGTTCACAGCAGCTCAATTCACAATAGCTAAACTCTGGAACCAACCTAGATGCCCTTCAACAGATAAATGGATAAAGAAACTGTGATATATATAAACAATGGGATATTACTCAGCATTAAAAGAGGATAAAATTAAGGCATTTGCAGATAAATGGATAGAGTTGGAGAATATCATGCTAAGTGAAGTAAGCCAATCCTAAAAAACCAAAGGCCGAATATTCTCTCTGATAAGCGGATGCTGATCCATAATTGGGGGTGACGGCGGGAAGGGAAAAAAGGAGGAACATTGGGCAAAGGGGAGGTAGGGGAGGGGAGGCCCATGGGGGCAAGAAAGATAGTGGAATGAGATGGACATCATTACCCTAGGTACATGTATGACTGCACACATGGTGTGACTCTACATCATGTACAACCGGAGAAATGAAAAGTTGTGCTCCATTTGTGTACAATGAATAGAAATGCATTCTGCTGTCACGTATAACTAATCAGAATTTAAGAATCACATTATTTATGTGAAATTCAAATACCTGCACACCCAGATTTTAATCATCAAGTCTGGCACCCCTAGCTTAGGAGCAAGGTCCACATGGGTTGGCCTCTCTGCTCTGTCACTTACTGTGAACCTACATTTCCCAGGTTCCCCAACAGGCTGGTCTGGTTCCACACAGTGACTGGCAGGGGGAGGGAGAAGCCAGGGAGTTTCTGGGCCTTCTTTTGCAGCGGCTGCCCATCCTCCAGGGCTCCAATTTGGGCTGGGCAGCCCTGCACAGACCCAGGGCTCCAGAGATACATTCCCCAATTGTTGCCACCCGGGTCATTCTGTTCAGGACTGTCTCCGTGCAACCAAATCACATGCTCTGTGCTCCTGGGTCTGGCCTCTTTTGGCTGGCATGGTGCGTTCAAGACCCATCCACAACATCACATTTATCAGCAGTTGGTTCCTTTTCATTACTGCATAGTGTTATATTGTCTGATTGCATCGCTTTAAAAAATCATTCCCCTAATGCCAGAGACTTGGGTTCTTTCCAGTTTGGAACTGCCCTGATGAGGTGAAGAGAACACTGGTGTACATGTCTTTGCACGAACACATCTTCATTTCTCAGGTAAATATCCAGGGGTGAAACAGGTTGGCCATAAGTCAGGACAGTGCTTAGTTTAGCTCTTCTAGACCTTTCTCTAAAGAGCTTCACCAGGAAACCACACATGAGTGCTGAGCTTCAGTTAGGAGGAAGTGAGTCTCCTGTGGGCCTACCACTCGGCAGCACTGAGATCCTTCCTGCCCTGGGCTTCTGTGCTCCTTCTGTAATGCCTGCTGGTGTTTTTAAAACAAAATCCTCCAGAATTAGGCGTGCAGAAGGTGGCTGAGTTGGCAAGTCCTCCTCTTTCCAGAGGCTGCAGAGATCAGAGGCAGTTACTCCCACCACAGTGTCACACTAATGTGTTTAGGTGACGTGGTTTGGGAGGGGCCATGAAGCTGGCAGATTCCTGCTCAATGTCCATGAGCTGTAGCTTGGAGAGTGACCATGGGAGGGGCCTTTCCAGCAGGGTATGCAGCTCACTGCCACCTGTAATCCGCAGGACGGCTGGGTGGTACCCTTGCTCTCCCTGTGACTCACAGAAGATGTACATAAACAGGAAAACAGCCCTGAGCCCCAGGACAAGGACCAGGGAGAGATACTCAACAACAGGACATCGTGGTTTTCAGATTCTCTCTAGCTTGGAAATGACCAAAAACAACCCAAATGCTCATAGACAAAAGAAAAGAAGAGGGCATTTGGGACTCACTTCATGGAAGACAGGCAAGACTGAAGGAGAAACTCAAATGACAGACACCTTTAGCTCCTGCCAGCCTGCTTTCCTTCCATGGCTGTGTTCTGGGCAGACTTTGCTCCAGGGTCCAGGCTTGGCCACCTCAGCTGGAGAAGAAACAAAGCCCTGGGGTTGGGTCTCCTTGGCCAGCCTCGGTCATGTGCTCATCCTTGAGCCAATCAGGGTCAGGAGGACAAATAGGCTGATTGGCAGGGCCTGGGTCCCATGCTCCTCTCTGGATCATGTGGGCTGGTCTCAGTTGTGCAAAACTCTGGGAGCTGAGAGTAAAGGGGGGTGAAGCCCCAAATCAAGCCAGGTGTGACAGGGGGCAGGGGAGGGAAGCTGGGCTGCAAAGCCTCACACCTGAGTGTCACACCCTGTGTCTTTCTGGGCCCACCTGAAAAGATGCAGATCGACATTAGCTGATGAGGGTCAGTGATATCATCAGCAAGACTTTGTAAAAAAAAAACACCCAGGGTGTGAAGGCAAAGCCTCCACGACTGTTTTTAGGACTGTGTAAAATCTAGCACTACTTAGTAGAGTGCTTCACAAAGCTCCATAGGAGATCATGAAAAATGGGCAAAGTCCTCTTGAGGGTCTTAGTAAGAGCAAAAGGAGACACGTGTAGTTTTCCTGCTGCAGCAGAAATGGATAAAGGACATGGAGGGAAAAGCACACCCCCAGCACTGCTGGGGTAGACAGCAAGCCCGTGACACAGGAGAAACCCGGGGAGCAGAAAGGGGAGGGCGGGAGGGGTTCCACACACCTGGAGGAGAGAGCACTTTTTTCTTTTCTTTTTTTTTTAAAGTCATAGCTAATGGTGTTTGCTAGATTTTGTTTCAGTAAATACACAAAAGACCACTTTGGGGAGCCATTAGATGAGAAATGAATCAGAGCTACATATTCTCAAGAGCATTTACGTCTGTAGTAGGAATGCTCTGTGAAAAAGCTGTGCAAACAGATAGGGGCGGGAGAGCACCGCTCAGGACCGTGCCTGCGTGTGTGCCTGCGTGTGTGCCTGCGTGTGCGGAGACCGCGTGAACTCGACTGTCTTACGTGTGTCAAGTGTGCAGTGCGATACTGAAATGGCAGCCTCAGGCTGCACGCTGCGTCTCCAATCCTTATTCATTCTGCAGAACTGAAGTCTTGTGCCTGTGGCCAGAATCTCCCCCCTCCTTTCCTGCCAGCCCCTGACAACAGCCACTTTTCTATCTGCTTCTGAGTTTGAATTCTTTAGCGTCCCCACATAAGTGAGATCGTGTAGTCCTCTTGTGTCTGGCCTGTTGAACTTGACGTGATGTCATTCAGGCTCATCTATGTCATTGCAAATGGCAGGATTTCCTTCTTTTTAAGACTGAAGGATATTTGTGTGTGTGTGTGTGTGTGTGTGTGTACGTACAATTTCTGTATCGTTTACCTGTAGACATATGGGTTGTTTCCATTTCATTAGAGACGTTGTGAAACGCTGCAGTGAACTCAGGAGCCAAGCCCTCTTTTGGACATACTGATCTCACTCCTTTGGATGAACACCCAGAAGTGAGATTGCGGGATTGCGAGACAGTTCTGTTTATTTTTGAGGAATCTACGTTGGGTCTTCCACGCGGCTGTACTAATGCACTCCTGCCCACAGTGTGCGAGGGTTCCTTTTTCTCTATATCCTCACCAACCCACTTACTGGGCTTTTTAATCATGGCCATTCTAACGGGAGCGAGATGATCCCTCGCTGTGGTTTTGATGGGTGGATCCCTGATCAGTGTGTGAAACCTGTCGGCCATTTCTGTGTCTTGAGACGCGTCTACTTGGGTCCTTCGTGCGTGTTCTGATTGGATGGTCCCTTTGGCTGAGGGGTTGTGTGCATTCCCCCGTGTTTTCGGTGGTGAGCCCTTGTCAGACACGTCCTCACTTTCTGCCTCTGTGGAGTGTTTCCCTGCCGCTGAAGGTTCTGAGTTTGGTGTAGTCCTACTTTTTGTTTTTGCTTTTATTGTCTGTGCTTTCGGGGTCAGAGCCAAACAAACCATTGCCAATACCCACGTCAGGCAGCTCTCTCCCATGCTTTCTCCTAGTAGGTGTGGTTCCAGGTCTTACACCCAAGTCTGCCATCCATTTTAGCCGATTTCTGTGTCTGACGTGAGCCGAGGACCCAGTCCTGTTCTTCTGGACACCACTGGTTGAAGAGACTGTCCTTCAGCCCTGGCTCTGTGTCTGTTCCAGTGGCCTGTGGCTGCTTTATTGCCAGTGCCACTCTGCTTTTATTTCTGTAGCTTTGCAATAGTTTGAAATCGGGAAGTATGATTCCTCCAGCTCCCTCCTCCTCAGAACTGCCCCGGCGATTCATGGGCTTTTTGGTTTCATATGAATTTCAGGATTTTTTTTTCAGTTCTGTAAAGAATACCCTTGGCATTTGGATAGGAATTACACTGAATCTATAAATCACTTAGGCTGTGTGGACATTTTAAGGATATTAATCCTCCCAAACCATGGACACAGGATGTGCCTCCACTTACTGGGTCTTTTTACGTTTCCTTCCTCCATGTTTTTCCATTTCAGGATTCCAGCTTTGCCCCTCTTTGGTGAAGTTTATTCCTAAATATTTTATTCTGTCATTACAATTGCAAATGAGACTGTTCTCTCATTTCCGTTTTGGGTAGTTTGCTGTGTGTGTGTGTGAAGCACCACTGGTGTCTGTGTGTGCAGTTTGTACCCTGCACCTACACGGGGTTTGCTTCTTGGTCCCTAACAGGCTTTTGTAGAGTCAGAGTCTTGTACACATATGATCATGGTATCTGCAAACAGATTTCAGTTCTCCCTTTCCAATCTGGAAGCTCTTGGTCCTTTTGCTGGTCTAATTTCTCTGGCAAGGACCCCAGGAGGTGCTACGCTGACCAGGCTGGCCAGAGTGGGCATTCTCATCTTTGAAGAGAGTTCTCAGTGTTTCCCCATTAGTTATGAGCTCAGCCATAAATTTTTAAATACAGCCTTTACTGTGTTCAGGTTAGGTTCCTCCTGTACCTATTTTATTGGGTTTTTATCATGAATGGATACTAAATTTGATCATGTTTCCTGTGCACTTATTAAGATGATCCTGTGTTGTTACCCTTCATTCTGTTCCCGTGTTAAGTCACGTTAATTGACTTGTGTGTGTTCAACCATGCTTCCATCCCAGGGAGAAATTGGCTCTGGTGAATAATCCTTTTAATGCGCTATTGGATTTAGTCTGTTAAGTATTTTATGGAAAATGTTTAACGTCTATGTTCACCAGGGACGTTGGCCTATTCGTGGTATTTCTCTGGCTTTGCCTTCAAGGTGATGCTGGCCTTACAAAGTGATTTTGGAAGTGTTCCCCGTTCTGTGTCTCCAGGAGAGTTTTTCATTCCTTGAATGTTTGGTATAATTCACCCATGAAAGTATCTGGCCAATTGCAAAATAAAGGTAAATTTTACAAGGGCACATACAAAAACCAAAAAAACATTAACTACATGAGAAGAGTTGCTGGGGTCCTGGAGAAATTAGAATGACCTTTGGGATAAATTAGAATGACCTCCAGGGATAAAGAATTTTTTTTTTTAAAGTGAGGGACATTGGGTAGATCCATGATGATGCTTTGTTAAGAGAAGTGTGCTTAGCAGCACCTGAGGTCAGGTGTGCAGAGGTGGGCGGCAAAGGCGTCGGTGGCTGCAGACGCACTCACCCATCAGTGTTGCTGGGTGGCATTGGTGCCTTTGGCCTCATGGAGTCCGGCTTCGTGTGGGAGGAAGCTCACGCCCATCGAGCAACTCAGAGCAAAGCTCGCCGCTGATGAATCTAAAGTTCCATTTTCTCAGCACAAGGTGACGAGTGTTTCAAATTTGCCAATACGTTCTGCTAATAGCAAGAAGCTCTTGAGGACTGGATCACCCAGCAGACAATTTCAAAAGAATCAACACATCAATCAGTCCCTCGAAGATTCCCCTTTTAATACAAATGAAAAAGTAACTGCTTTTGCTGAGCCGCTCAGCTCGGGAGAGCATTTTCTGAATGTTTTCCATTTTTATGTCACTTTCTCCCCCAAAACTGCATTTAAAGGTATCATCTTTCGGTGTTGCAAGGACAACATCAAGATTAGGAGACATGGAAACTCACCCACCAGATGTCAACAGAAATCACTCAGCAGCCGGCAGCTGGGCCTGGGAAGTGCACACCGGCTTTTACTTACGGCCACGAGCCTTTGTGTGGGATATTTTTCAATTATGACGGCCTTTCAACCCGAGCCTTCAGATCCGCCAATCCTTAAGTCAGATCCTTAAATTGTGGTATCAAGAAGTATTAAAACAGTTTAAAATATAATGAAGCATATTCAACCCTTCACTGCGATTATTAATATTATAATGGAAATCATTTTAATGATAAAAAGGTTTTGCACTGCTAATCCATTTAAAATTAAAAATGCATTTTGAAACGTTTGCCACGTCCCCTTATTTTATCCTTCCCAATGACCGTTGTTTGCCTTGGCTGTACATGCTGTGTCTGTGCACTGCCAATCTGGGACTGATTTGTCCGGAGCAATTGGATGTTGGAGACGGTATCTGTCATCTATTGCTGCTGTAACTAACAAGTCCCCATAACCTTTGTGGCTTAGAATGACATGAAGCTCTTTTGCAGTTCTGGAGGTCATAAATCCTAAGGGGTTTCATGGGGCTCAAATCCAGGGGCCAGCCTGGCTGTGTGCCCTGGAGGCCCCAGGACAGAATCACTACCTTGCCACCCACAGCCCTTGGTTCAAAACCCTACATCAGCCAAGTCCTGCTTCTGTGGCCACAGCTCCTCAGTGTACCTGCCTCCCACTCATAGGGACCCTTGTGGCCACATTGGGTCCACCAGGAATCTCCCATCTCAATGTCCTTACCAAGCACATGGGCAAAGCCCCTTTTTCCTGGTAAGGCAGCCTCTTTGCAGGGTGTCTTTAGGCAGACATTCTAGTGCCTGGTGTGAAGACCTTGGGCAGAAACCACAGAACTGACCCAAAGGGAAACGTCCCCCTGTGATGGCCTGATCAGAGGGGGTGTGTCCACTGCCCGGCAGGACAGTCCCCGTGAGCTCGCTTTCCAGGCGATGCCTCAGGGGGCCGCTGGCCCTCAACCTCAGCTGGTGTACCCCGTGCTTCCTCTGCCATTCTCCACCCTCTGGTGAAAGGTGACGACCGCTTGTTGAGGTGAGAGGAGGGTGACGGCTGCTGCTTCTGCTTTCTACTGAGCCAGCTAGCCCGAGGTCCAGACCCGGCCCTTCCTACCCCCCTGACCTGACCAGTTCCCTGAGTCCTGTGAGCTGAGCGACTCCTTCAACACGGAGACCCTGCGTCAAAGTTTGCCGGGTGGATGGAGATTCGAGGCTGGGACATACGAGTTCCTTCACAAGGAGGTTGCTGAATGAGCCTGTTTCTGTCCCTCTACCAGTTAAAGTGTCCATGTTGGGATCCTGCAGCCAAGCGGCCAGTCTCACATGAGAGCAGAGAGTCCAAGGGTAAGCTCTGCTGTGCAGCAAGTTCCCTTTTCATCTGGGGACAAGCAAACACCCAGCTTCCTTCACCGCTTCCTCAAAGGCCAAGCATGACCACAGAAGCAGTGCCGCCCAGAAAGGCAGGCACCTGGACCTGATTCCCCCAGGCCCTGGAAGACACAGGCCTCGTCACAGCCAGCATCGTGCTGCCCGCTTCCCCCCTTCTCAGGACAGGAAAGAATCAGCCAGCGCTGGTCCCACAAATGCCTGGATTCTCCTCTGAGATCACTCAGAAGGCAGCGGTGGAGGGTCCCTCTACAGGGGGACGTCTTCTCATCTCCCGCCCCATCTGAACAGGGCGCTCAGCGCGGCTCACTTTGCAGCCATCGTTTCTTCTTTTGTGCAACAAGAGCCCCCTCTGCTGAACCCTGTTGGGTTTGCTGCGCAGATTTATTAAGAACAAGTCAAGACTCAACACGGGGCGCAGCTGGTGTCTCACCTCGTAGCTCTTAAGCTCCATAGTGTAAGAATCATCCAAAAGGATGCTTTTTAAAAAAAGAAAAGAAAAAAGAAAGGCAGATGTTGTCACCCCAGCCCTTCTCCTAAGAGGTACCACGAGTCTGGGGCAGGAACGGGACCGGCGTTGAAAGCCCGGCCCTTCCTGCTCCAGGGCAGGACTCACGTGGATGCCCAGGGAGGACTTGGCTGAGTTCAGAGGGACCGAGCCCAGCTGCAGAGGCCGGGCATTCACGTCCTCCTGAGAAGACTTAGCAGGAAAGGGGGGTTTGAGTTTCAAGCTCCAGAAACTTGAATCTTCTTGAAGTCACACAGAAGAAAGGGAGGGAAGAGACAATGGAAAATAATAGAGAAATAATAATTAGTTCCTATTGTTATTGTTTTTTTAAAAAATACCAAAAACTTAGTGGTTTAAAGCCACAGAAGTGCCTTCTCTTACAGCTCAGAAGTAACAATTTCAAAAATCAGTCTTGCTGGGCTGCAGTCAAGGGGTCTTGGGATGCTGCTGAGGGAGTCCATCTTCTGCCAGCTCCTGGGGGCCCCTGGTGTTCCTCTACTTGTGGCCCCTTCTTCCTGGGTCTTCAAAGCCAGCGGTCACATGACTCTGATCTGTTCATTCTCCTCTGACCCCCTACTTCCCCTGGGACTCTAGCACCTCACCCCCCTCCACCACTCCAGACAACCGGGAGTGATCTTCCATCTCAAGATCCTCAATCACTTCTACCAAGTGCCTTTTGCCGTGTACATCCTCCTGGTTCCAGGGATTAGGCCCTGGGTGACTCGGGTCCTATAGGGGGCCATTATTCAGACTACAGTAATAATGAAGTTAGACCAGAGCTCAGATCTGCTGCTCACCTTCCGAGCAGGCTCGCCCCCGTGAGCCTCACATCTGCTCCGTGTTGGAGGAGGGAGAGGAACAGGCAGTCGAGTCTCCTGGGGACGGTCGTGGGAGCCACACTGCCGCTCGAGAAGAAAGCTTTCCAACTTGGCTTCCAGAAACCCCAGGACAGGATCGAGGGCTCGTCCTTGAGAGAGTCCGAGGCCAGCCATTCGTGCCTCTGCTCAGGCTGAGATGCCATCTGGTGGGCACAGCCTTCCCTCACCTCAGTGACAGCACAGGAGACAGCTGAGCCCCAACCATGAGGGCCCGCGTCACCCGCAGCCTCACCCCCTCCGCCCCAGCTCTGGAGAGCACCAAACTATGCTTCTAACAGCAGAAAGGTCTTGCCTGATTCTGCCTCATCCACAGCAGCAAGAAGGCCCCGCTGCACACAGATGGTCCATTTCATCATGTATGTAATCAATATGTGATGCTGTGGACATACATGTGTTCATATGCACATATATTTATATATAATACATATATATATTTTATATACCTATCAGCAGAACTGGGGATAAATATAACATTAAATAAAGGATGAGTTTGGCCTTAATTCAACTCACAGGTTATGCCAGATCCACGAAGCTGAGGCCATTCCATGGCCTGACTCCAGAGGGTGCCAGTCAGTGCAGCCTGACGCAGGTGGCCCTGGGCCGGGAGAGGAGTTCCACGCCCTGGCTGTGCCCCGCTGGTGCCCAGCTAGTGAAAGAAGAGCGCATCCCGTAACTGAGTTCTGGAACAGTGTGGTGGTGCCCCAAACAGGAGCATGTGAGGGGCCCTGCGGCAGGACCCTGGAGGCAGTAGGGTCTCCATGGTGAGGGCAGGAGACAGCCCCTAGGTTTCTCTGCGGTCCCAGCTCCCTGCGAGGGGAGGGGACGGTGTTCCCCAGCTGGGCTAGCCTCCGCGGGGCCGCTCTTGTGCGGCTCTGAGCGCTAACTAGCTCCCAGCTTCTGGAAGCAGGAGCCAGAGGCTGGAACTATTAGCATGCAGGTCGCGCACACCTGCCTTTCTCTGGGGCCATGGCACACCTGCCTTCAGCGGCCAGGTCTACGGTCTTTCACACAGATCCACATCGTGTAACCCACCAGGTGAAACGTAGTCCCAGAAGGCTCCAGAAGGCGCCCTTCCCAGTGAGTCACAGCCTCCCACTGGTGCAACCACTCATCTGGTCTTGACCACCACAGATCAGTTTCCCCTCAGCCTCAGTCTGATGTCAGTGGACTTCCAGCACAGAGCCGTGGCGTCCACTCCCTCCTGCTCGTTGTCCCAGTGTGAGATTCATCGGTGCCATGTGCATATCCAGCACCTGTTCTTTTCATTGCTGAGTAGTACTCCACCATGTGAGCAGTCCACGCTTTACCTACCATGCTGCTGCGGCTGGACACAGTGGCTGTCTGCACTTTGTGCTACTATAAACATTCCCATGCCTTTCAGAAGTTCACTCGAATTTTTTAAACATTGTCTAAGTCACCAGGGAACAGCCATGTGTTAACATTTAACAGTGCCAAGTTACTCGGCATGTAAGTCCCAGCTGCTGTGGCTGGGAGCCACCGGTGGGCAGCTGGAAGTGTAGCCTGTTTTGAGCACAAGAGCAATGTCAGAGTTCAGGCCTCCTCCTGCGGAGGGGAGCCCTGCGCTTTGGGAGTTGAAAACAGGCAGCAGGTTTTCTAGCTATTTTGGAAAAACCTGGCCTGCATCTGCCAGAGATGATGCGTATCCACCCACAGACCACACCCCTGTACTCTGGGGAAAGCACTCCTTCCACCTCCAAAGCCAGACACCGGACAGCACAGAGCAAAGGACTCCTGGGTCAGCCACCTGTCACTGACGCCCGAGGAGGAAAGACAGACCGCAATGGTGGTTCACCAAAGAAACCCAGCCTGGAAGGGTGGGCGAATGGCTTAGGCTTTTGCTCTGCTCCTCGGGCCACGGCTGCTTGGATGGGGCTTCATACCTGCTTCCGAAGCTGGATACAGGGTGGCAGGTGCTTCTCAGCCTCTGCTGGTCCCTCCCTCCCAGCCCCTGTGAACGGGAGACGGGAGAGGATTGTGCAGAGCTGGGACCTGCTGGGACCCGATGCAGATGGAGGCACAAGGGGCCCTGCCTTCACAGCTCACAGGTAGACGGCACGGAGAGAAACCGAGTCACCAAGTCAGTAGAGCAATGGCAAACCTGACTGTGCGAGGAGGGGAACAAGCGCAGACTGAGGCAAGGGAGGGGAGGGAAGGAGCTTGGGTGAGAGGGACCATTCCCCAGAAGGAGCCTGCAGCGAGGAAGGGAGGAACCGCGTTCCAGCAGATGCCCAGAGCTGGGAGGAGCCCGGCTGCTGCAGGGACTGAGATGCTCAGCTGCAGGAGGCCCTGGGAGCGAGAGGGCCGGGCCAGACAGAAGACTGTGCAAGAAGACAGGCCGGGACACTCAGGGCTACGCAGGCCACGGCCGTCTGATTTTGAATGCAGTGGCACACTGTCCCCTAGTTCAACTGAGAATATGGGACTCGTGGAGATTGGGTAAGACTGAGCCACTTGCCGGGCACCCAGGGCAAGCGGATCTATCCCCAACAAACAGGTGCCCTTGGATCTTGGCGAAGACACAGAGAGACATGGAGCCATATTTAGCATAGTTATTAAGGCAGAAAACGTGCACTTTGATCAACACCAGAAGCAACCGCTTCTGTACTCTGAGCTCTCCAGAAGCAGGGTTGGGCCTTATCTGTCCTTGTCACCAGGGCCAAGAGCTGGCACAGACAGACACTCCCCAATGGTCCCAGCATTGAACTGCACCTAATAGAGGGCAAAACTTGGTTTTCAGGAACAAACACAAATTCACAACAGCTTACGGTAAACAGAGAAACATGGGCTCTTTTATTCTGTGCAAAACGTCGAGGGGGAAACTCGGCTTGTTCACACGGAATCCAGCCATGCTCACTGGAATTTTTTTTTTAAATCCAGGCAACTCAAAAATATATTTAAAATACAGGGGTTTATTTAATCCATTACCCAGAAATTACCACTATTAACATTTTAGGGAACTTTTTTCCAAGATGCTTTATTTTTAATGAAAATAGAGTCGTGGTCTGATGTTTGGTAACTGGTTTTGTAACCCATGGCAACATCTGGTCAGCACTGAGTGGGGAATGAATGCAGAAGGGAGAGAGAGACGGGTGCTAGCAGACCTAGCAAACCGGGCTGGGCCTGAGGGGCCTGGCCACCTCCTGGCCCCCGCCCAGCTTAGCCTCCCCTCTCTGCCCAACTCGGGTGCCGTAAGCTCTCCTCCCCTTGTCCCTCCCTTTCTCCCTCCCCAGCAAGCATAAGGTCCAACCCCACAGAGTCCCCCCTCCCTGTCCAGCGCTTCACGTACAATACCCCGGTTAGGGTACCATCGCCACCTCTCCTATGTACAGAAGAGGACGGCGAGGCCAGAGCGGCCGAGCAGCTGCCTGCAGTCCAACAAGCACCTGGGGGGTCCAGGGTTGAACACGGGGTGGAAGCAAGACGTAGCCTCTCTCCCTTGAGCACTGAACCCCTGTCCTGTCCCACAGACCAGACAAGAGAAGACTTTGATCAGAGACTCCTCGTACTTTTCCTCGTGTTATTAAAATGCCACCCCTTCAGGGAAGAGTTGTTCCTGTTGTTTTCTGACAAGGCGACTAAAGCTCAGAGAGGTTGAGCAATGTGCCTAGAGTCTCACAACTCAACCTCACCTGCTGACACGGGGGCTGACAGTCTGACAGCTCAGGGTTGCTCCCTCAGCATCACCACGCACACGGGGGCCCAGCACATCTAGAAGATCTTAACAGAAAGAAACCCACCTTGGGAGTATCCACACAAGACCAGCAGCATGTCACAGGAACTCTGCTGGGCAGCCCTGGATAAGTTGCTTGTCTTCTCTGTGCCTTAGTGAACTTACCCATTAAAAAATATAACCTGCCTTCCAGAGTTGTGCACATCAAATGAGTGAGGTTACATACAGCAGTTAGGACAATGTCTGGGACCCAGGAAGAGCAACACCAAGCATGAGGATTATATGCTCCCAATAGAGGCCACAGTTGGATCAAAACATCACTCTCCCCGTTGCATTTCTTCCTGGAGCAAACAAAGCCAAACTTAGAAGGCCTTAGCTTCCTGTGGCTGTTGTAACAGACGACAACCAACTCAGGGGAGATTGGGTAAGACTGAGCCATTAGAGGCACACACATGGTTCTGGACGCCAACATCCCCACGCTAGTCTGGATCAAGGCATTGACAGGGCTGCTCCTTCTGGGAGATCAAGGGGAGAATCTGTGTTCTTGCTCGTCACGGCCCCTAGAGGCCGCTTGGGTGCCTTCCCTGCCGACCAGTCCTCCTCCTCCCTCTGCGCACGGCCTCTCTCACCTGACTCTCCACCTCCTCCCCACACCTGGGGCTCCCAAGTCGGCTGAGGAGCGACTTAATTAATTCCCCTTCGCCACATCCCCTGACATCCACAGGCTCCACGGATTAGGATGTGCACCTTGGGGACGTCCTTCTGCTGACCACAGAAGGGTACCTAAGGCCCCTCCCCCAGCTCCATTTGCCTCCCCTTTGCTGCCCCCCCATCACAGCCCCAGCTCCCTGAGCAACAGGCCTGGGACCAGGAGGGCTGGCACACAGCGGCAGGGAGTGAACACAGGAAGGAAGAGAGCCAGGGTCCCCTCCCTGGCCTTCGGGGAGCCCAACGCTGGGAGAAGACACACAGAGGAAGGGAGCCAGGAAAACAGTTCCTGGGTGGGTTGACATTCCAGGGGGAATTTTATCCTCTGTGGTCTTTATAAGTAACTTGGGCAATTCAGGTAAAGAGAACTATTAGCATGCGCCAAAGAATGCCCTGCAGCGTGAGGTCTGTGTATGTGAAAAGAGGAAAACCTGTGACTCCCCGGAACCGGCTAGGTGACCGAGGAGACGACAGCACTTCAACCCAACTGAATGTCACGCAGCTCCTAAAAAGGGTGACGACGAAGGTGACTAGACCTGGGGCATGCTCATGATGGGGAGGGAACAAGACAGACAGCCTGGTCACGACTCTGGGAGATGCACGCCCTGGGCAGACACCACAAGGACCTGAGGAATGAACACAGGGGCCCAAGGTGCCACCGTGGTGGACTCGCTTTCCTTTTCCCAAGGCTTGCTTGGATGCTGCTCTAATACCTCAGGTAGACACCTTTTGAGTAAACTACCCAGCCTACAGCCTTGCCTGAATACTGCCCCCACCCTAAAGGGTGAGTCCCCAACAGCTCCACTGGCTCTGCGTGACTCACATGCCAACCCGGTCCCTGGACACCAGGACCAATCAGATTCTCTCTACTGAGTGTTTGAAATTGGACTAGAGAAATGCCAGTGCCCTGGGGTGGTCTTTTTGTCTTTTAAGAATAAATGTATCCTCAAATTCAACATTTTAATTCTGTTAACGTGTTCCATTCAGTGTTTTTAGTATATTCACAGTGTCATGCAATCATCACCACCGTCTTGTGGGGAATATTTTCCTCACCCGCACAGAAAACCCCATGTCCATTAGCAGTCACGCCCTAACCCCACCAGGCCCCTGCCAACCACTACCTTCCTCCTAAACTGGACTTGCCCAAGCTGGACAGTTCCTGTAGACGGAATCTTATAACAACATGTGGCCTTTTGTGATTGGCCTCGTTCACTTAGCAGCCCCACTTCCAGGTTCATCCATGTCACCAGGCGTAGCGACGCCTCACTAGTTTTTATGGCCAAATAATATTCCACTGTGTAGGCAGAGCCCATTTGGTCTACCCCTTTCATCTGTTGGTGGGCATATGGGTGCTTCTGCTCTTTGGCTATTATGAATAATGTGGCTATGAACATTCATGCACAAGTTTTTATGGGGACATATGTTCCCAATCCTCTCGTGTACCTAGGAGAGGAACTGCTGGCCATATGGCAACTCGACGATTAACTTTTTGAGGCCCTGCCAAAGCATTTCCACAACGCAGCATCACTCAGCATCCCCACCAACAGTGCCCGAGGGTTTCCATTGGTCTAACCCTCGCCAAGGGCTGGAAATCCGCAAACCCGTTTCCTATCATAGCAGCTAGTGGAGGCCAAGGGGTATCTCAGTGGGGTTTTGATTTGCATTCTCCTAGTGACTAATGATACCAAGCACCTTTTCATATGTTTATTGGTCATTTACATATTTAATTTGAAGAAGTGTCTATTTAAAAGCTCTCCATTTTAATTGGGTTGTCCTTTTATTGTTGAATTATAGGAATTCTTTATATATTCCAGATACTAAACCCTCACTGAATTCCTGACTTGCAAATATGTCTCCTTCTCTTTGGGATGTCTTTTCACTTTCTTAATGGTGTCCTTTGATGCATGAGGCATTTTGATTTCGATGAGATTAATCCATTTCTCTTTTTTGCTGTTTATGCTTTTGGTGTCATAGTTAGGAAGTGGTTTCCTGATTCAAGGTCATGAAGCGGTACACCATTTCCCTTCCAAGAGTTTTATGATTTCAGCTCGTACATTTGAGTCTTTGATCATGACCTTTATGAGTGGTGAGAGGCTGGAGCCCAACTCATTCTTTCAATTGATCATGGCACCCCCACAGGGATTGACCACCTGATGCAGGTGAACTTCCCCCTCAGGCTCTGCCAGAGATCCCACCTGAGATGGGTGGGACCTGCCAAGATGTCAATCCACCTGCTGCCTGCCAGACACTATGAAGCAAGACTCTGCCCTTGAAGCCTTATCCCGGACTTTGATGTCCCCCCTTAAATAAACCCATCTTTTCTTTGGCTAGTTCCAAAGCCCATGTAGACTAGATCTATCAGGGTCTTCGCTTTTGTAAATATATTTCTGAATATTTGTGTTTTGTTTTTCACTAAGTATTTGAGACTTTAAGTTTTAGGGTGGCTGACATTCTCCTGGGCAGGAAGAGCCCCCAATGAGACGCTGGCCATCGCCCCCCACGACCTTGGACTTTCTTTTCTCACACAACCCGCTTACCTAAGACCACCCCCCAAGAAGGAACCCCCGAATCTGGACATGGTGGCTCCCTGACCCCATCACCACATCACTCGTCACACACCTTGCCCAGGGAAATCACCGCAGGGCCGGACCTCTGGGTCTGTCCTCGGGCTTCAGCAGAGCGTGGCTTCTCCTTCCCCTGATGACCACGCCGGGCCCACTCGGGCTGACACTGGAGCTGCCACTCCACGATGCTACTCTGGAACCCAAACTGCTGTCCACCTGGACCTTCTGCTTTGACAACTCTGCTGAGTTGGTTGTCACCTCATCTGACAGTGGCTCGTTGACTCTGCCTTCATCTTGTTCTCTGTGCTCGTGGCTCAGCACCCTCTGACCATTTCTTAGTCTTCCTAGGATGTGTGACTTGAGAGTTATAGGTACTGGAAATTAAGTCTGGGCTAAAACAGCCTGTGCTTGCCTCCAGGCGACCCACAAATGTTCAGTGACCTTGTGGAGAGACACAAATGTGTGTAGTCCTTGCTGATGACATGGCTCATGGTGTCTTGGTGCCAGAATGTCCAAGACAGAACCCTCTGTCCAGGTGTTGCAGCATGAAGACCCTGGGGTAGCTCTTCATGAGGACCGCCTTTGCTGTCGGCATATCTGGTCTCATGGCGTAGGAGGAAGCGACATTTGGCTCGTGTGGCAGGGACACAGATCAACCTAAGGGCTGCTGGCTTCTGAGCAGACCAGCTCCTCTCCAGAGTCTCCTCTAGCGCTCGTACATGTCCCTCTGCTGTTTCCTGGGAGTGGACACTCCTGCCTTTCCTCAGGAAGCCGAGGCTCTTTCTCAGGGGTCCCTTCTCACTGGTGGGAGCGTTTGCTTAAAGTACAGTCCTCGGCCTCTGGGCCCCTCCCCGGCTCCCTTCCTTTCTAGATGATCTCTCCTTCTACTTTTCTCTGTATTCCAATCTGTTTTTGTTGTTCAGTTGTCAACTGCCAATCTCTGTTTCTGCCCACTCACGCCCTTGGTTCTTTAGACTGCCATAGTCCAAAAGTAAAATTAAGAAAAGTTCAGTTTACAATAGCATCAGAAAGGATATGGCTACCTAGGGAAGCGAGACCGGGAGGTGGGGAATGGGCAGGACACCCTCGAAGGAAACCCAAGACCTGAGCAGACAGAGTAATCGTGGTTCATGGATTGGAAGATTTAATTGTTAAGATGATAATAGCCAGATTCAAAGCCATCCCGACCACAATTCTCACTGCCCCTGGGCTTGATGGCACATGCTGTGATCCCAGTTACTCCGAGTTTGAGGCAGAAGGATTGCAGGTTCGAGGCCAGCCCCGGCAACTTAGCGAGACCCTGTATCAAAGTTAAAAATAAAAAGGGCTGGGATGTAGCTCAGCGGTAGGGCCCTGGGTTTAATTCATAGAATCACAAGAAACAAAACAAAATTAAACCAACTTAAAAATTCCAGCTGCCTCTCCCCCCGCCAACCCCCAGAAATAGAAAAGCTGATCCTAAAATTTCTCCTAAAATTAATAGGGAATAAGACCAACGCCATTTGAATAGCCAAATTGATCTTTAAAAAGAACAAACCTGGAGGACTCACGTTGCCTGCTTTTGAAACTTATTACAAAGCCTCAACAATGTGGTCTGTCAAAAAGACGACGTATAAACCACTGGAATAATGCTGAGCATCCTGGAACATTCCAGCAACTATGATCAGTGGATCTTTTTTTTTTTTTTTTTTTTGGTGCCAGGGATTAAACTCAGGACACTGCTTTACAAAGTCGAGTAACAGATTTTGACACTGCCTGAAAACTGCAATTCTACACATCATGGAGTAACTCAGAGCAGGGCCCGGACTGTTCTGCACATAGACACAGTCAACCAGGGACAAGAACCCTCGCCCTCTGTGATGGTTAATTTGAATTGCCAACTTGATTAGATTAAAAGATGCCAATGATGAGAGGCTTATGGGTCTGTCAATGAGGGTATGTCTAGGAATGACTGGCATGTGGGATAGCCAACTGAAATGGAGACCCTCGCTAAGTGTGGGTTGTACTGTCTGATAGGATCATGGCTTGAATGCAGTAAAAGTTGGAAGAACAAGGAAGCAGCAGCAGATGCAAGATGATTCTTTTTGAACCGCTGCTGAGATCATCTGAGGATACATTACCTCGCACTTCTTCACTCTTCCAAAGCGGACTTTGCCAGTGATTCTCCAGGGAGTTTCAGAAGCCTTCAGACTAGGGTTGAACCGTTGATCTCTCTTGTTCTGAGGCCTCAGCCTCTTGCACTGTGCAGCTACTGGTTCTTCCAGCTCTCCAGCCTGCAGACAGCCATTGGGGACTATCCAGCTTCTAGTCACATAAAACAACCTAATAAATCCCTTTTTTATAATTATACTTCCTGCTGATTCTGTTCCTCTAGAGAACCCTGACAATACTCCCTCTAAGGAAAGATTCCATGAGTGGAAGGAAGTCCCACCATGTTCCTAAGGCTGCCTGCAGTTTTAACGGCTAGAGACCTCCATATGTTCTATGGCTTGGATGTGTCCTTTGGAATTCATGTGTTGGAAAAGCAATCCTTGAAGTCTTAAGTTAATGCTATTTGGAGAAAGATTCTCAGGCAAAGTAATGAAGGTTTGACAACACCATAAGAGTGGGACATTAATACAATGGACCTTCACAAGAAGAGGAGGAGAGACCTGAGCTAGGATGCTCTGTCTCATCATGTGATGCCCTCTGAGACTCTGCAGAGTCCCCAGTAATAAGAAGGACTTCACCAGATGTGCTGCCCAATCTTGAGCTTCCCAGCCTGAATAGACCTTTATTCCTTATAAATTACTCGGTCTGTGCTTTTAAATATTACAACAGAAGACATATGAAGTGAGTATTAACATTCTCTTCTGCAAATGTGGTGGTCCAGGAAAAGGGGAAGGAGGGGAAACGGAAGGTCACTTAGGCCTCACTTCCTGCAGGACCAAATAATGTGGATAACTGTAATAATTGAAAATTATTTCAAAAACAAACTCTCTTTTTGTTATTCAGGCAGTTGTTCAAGGGCATGGTTTTCCATCAGAGTGGCGCTCTCCCATCCCTGTCATCTGCTGCCTCTCACCTCACTGACCTCAGAATTCCAGGGAAAGATTGTGTGGGACACAGTCTTGTCTTGGGTCAACAGGTTGTTTCCTTTTGTACACATGAAAATACAAACCCACTCCAAAGTATGTTAGTTTTATTATTTGTAATAATTTAGCTAGAACACTTTGGGCTCCTTACTGGTTGCTTTGTTCTTAACATGAATTCTTTCATTTAATCCTCATCAGCCTGTGGGATAGGTTTTACCGCCATCTGTACAACTCATGGTGTGGAACAGCCTTAAAGAGCTGGCAAAACCCACCCAAGGTTACTGGGTAGTAAGTGGTAGGCACAGGTGCATAGCCAGGGCCTTCTGTGGTCTTGGGAGCTGATGGTTTTTATTAGTCTGCCATCCTGCCTTCCTGCGCTTGCCTCTGTAGATATCACTGCTCCGGACAAGTCTCCCCAACCCCCTTTCTCTGTTTCCTGTTGCCTCAGGAGAGGATTTTTGAATCTGAGATAGCTAGTCCTCACCAGAGATGGGCAGTCCACCTCAGCAGCACCTCTTCATTGGGACCCAGCTGTTGTCCTGGTATCTGTGCCTATCTCATGAGCCTGCTGATTTGCTGTATTGTTCAGTGTCCTAGGTCTGATCAACCTATCATTAACCCACACAGCAGTCAGGTACTTATATGTAAAACTTGTTGGCTGGAGTTGGCATTTACTACAAAGCTGTGCTCCACGGAGTCTATGTGTGATCACTAAACTTCAATAAATTAAGTTGAGAACCCACTGACATTTTGATTTGCATTTTCTTCTTAGGAGTGAAGTTAGGCACTTCACGTATGTTTAAGGACCATTGTTATTTCCTTTTCGGTGAACTCTCTGGTCATAACCTTTCCCTTTTTCCTTTGATGGGTGGATAATCTTTTCACTTAGTGCTTTCGTCCATATTAGGGAAATTAACCTGTGGTACATCCTATCAGTGGCAAATATTTCTTCAAGGCAGTGTTTGTATTTTGACTTTTTTTTTTTAACCATGAAGAACCTTTTTTGTTAAAAAAAATGTACTTAAATTTATCAACCTTCTGTTTCATGGCTTCTGTTCTGCTTTTCTCAGATTATTCTCTGCTAATATTTGTTTCAGTTTTAAGAGACAAAAATGCTTAAGCCGTATGGGATTTATTTTGTATAGTCTGAGGTTAGAATCCAGCTTTGCTCTTTTTCCTAAGAGTCATGTTGTCATCAGTGATTTTCCCCCATGATGTGACATCACATAATGATATCACATGGTGTGTTATCACCAGCATTTCCGGGTCTCTTTCTAGACTTTGTTATGTTATGTTGCATGGATGTTTGTTTGTATATTCCATTTTAATTACTGTAGCTTCATGAATTAAAATATCTGTCCAATATCACCCCTAGCCACCAAAAAGTAACAGCGTCCCTGCTGGCTACAATCCTCACTAGAAGCAAACAGATGAGTCCCATGTGGCCTCTAAGGAAGGAAAATCTTTCCAACCACCTAGCTCAAGAGAGTAGAAAAAGCAAAAGCTTTGGAATCACAAGACAAGGGTCAAACCTAGGCTTTGCTTCCCACAGGGGAGCCTGGGCCTCATCTATAAATTGGATGATATAGTGAATGTGAGGATCAAATGCATAAACTCTGCCATGTCGGGAGAATTTGGCATTTGTTACATTTCTATCTTCTTATTTTCCTCAGCAGTTCAGCACAAAACACACTGTAACTCTCAACAATACATTTTAGCCGAGGCAGGGTCCTGAGGTGGAGGGGAGCAGATCCGAGATGGGGCGGGTCCAAATCCTCCTCACACTCTCATGGGCCTCACGGAAACCCCCTCTGCCATTAGCTGTGAACCTGGGCAAGTCCCCTGTCTCTGTGCTTCTGTTTCCACCCGTGTAACCTGAGACTGATAGTTCTTGCCTTCTAAGGGCCCGGGAGTCTGCACGTGTAACGCGTCCCCGGGTGACTCTGCTGCACCTGGAGGTTGGAGGGGCTCAGGACTGGAGGAGAGAGGCGTGTGTGGTGGGGTGGCAGCGGAGAAGGTGACTGTGGCTACTGCACGGTGGGTGTCAGGCGCCAAGGGACCGCCCCGCCCCCGAGCCCTTTGGCTGCACTTGGCTTCCAGCCGCTGGCCCCGCCCTCCAAGTGGCCAGCGCCCCGCCCCGCCCCAGTCCTTGGCCAATGGGGCCTGCGCGCGCCGGAAGCCGGAACCGGAAGCGCGGCGGCGCGGGAGGCCTTGCCCCTCGGCAGCTGTCTCCTGGCATCATGAGAGCACTCGGGCCGGGCTTGTCGGCGCGGCGTCTCCTCCCGCTGCGGTTTCCCCCGCGGCCGCGTTGGCCGCCCGGGCCTCAGTTGTCGAGCGGACCGGTGGCGGCGGCCGGCGCCCTGGAGCGGGCCATGGACGAGCTGCTGCGCCGCGCGGTGCCGCCCACGCCGGCCTACGAGCTGCGCGAGAAGACGCCGGCGCCCGCCGAGGGCCAATGCGCCGACTTCGTGAGCTTCTACGGCGGCCTGGCCGAGGTGGCCCAGCGCGCCGAGCTGCTGGGCCGCCTGGCGCAGGGCTTCGGCGTGGACCACGGCCAGGTGGCCGAGCAGAGCGCCGGCGTGCTCCAGCTGCGCCAGCAGCCGCGGGAGCCGGCCGTGCTGCTGCAGGCCGAGGACCGGCTGCGCTACGCGCTGGTGCCGCGCTACCGCGGCCTCTTCCACCACATCAGCAAGCTGGACGGCGGCGTGCGCTTCCTGGTGCAGCTGCGGGCCGACCTGCTCGAGGCGCAGGCCCTCAAGCTGGTGGAGGGGCCGCACGTTCGGGTAAGGCCCTGCCCGGGCCGCCCCGACCCCGGGCCGCGGGCCCCCGGCGGCCTCCCAGTGCAGCCCTCCTCTGCCCGGGTCCTGAACACCCCCCTTCGCTCGCAGTTACAGCCCCCAAACCCTGCCCCTTGCCTAGGCCCTGCGCGCCCCTGCGCCCTCCAGCTGCACCTTGCAGGCCTCAGGTGTAAAGTGTTATTAGATAGCTTCCGCGCCCGTCCACCGTTGCGCAGGGCAGGCCACCCGGCATCTGGTTAGTGTCGTCTATGAAGTCTGTTTAACAAGTTTCGTGGACAAGTTTCAACGCCAGGCGCCCTTTGAACACCTGACAGTGTCAGCACCTACAAGCCAGGTGAGGTGGCAGGCCTGCAGCCCCAGATACTTGAGAGACTGAGGCAGGAGAATCATTTTGCCCAGGAGTTCAGGGCCAGCCTGTGCGGTGTAGCAAGACCCTGTGTTTAGTGAAAAAAGAAAAAAAAAAATGGAGGCACCCACTACATGTAAGGCATCCTAGGAAGTTCCACAAAATTCACAAAGATGGGTAGGATTGAAGGGCAGTGCTGCCTCCAAGCCATGGTGCCTTCCAGCCTTCTCTCTGTCCCATAACTTTGGAGAGGGCATGAACTCACTGGCCCAGCCCTGAATATGACAAAGTCAAGTTATTCTAAGTTGCCTTCTTAAGGTAGTCAGGGTTTAGGGCAGTGAGTCATGTTAGATGCAGGTAAATACTTTGAGACTTAAATAATTGACCTGCAAGATAGCCTAGAGTTGCGGATAGTCCTTTTGTGCTCTTCATATTAAATGTTGAGGGAACACTAACCTGCCCTTTTAGTGAATGAAAAGTATGTGTTTCAGAAGTGTCTGACATTTTGACCTTTATTATGTGTTTTTTAAATTGAATGGTTGAATGACTGCCCTGACATTCAACAAATCTGTAAAGTTGGCATAACAGTTGTTACTTTTGTTCCCTCTTAGGTGAGTGATACACAGAGATAAAACTGAGATTGTGTGACTTATCCAGAAACTTAACAAATATGTCTGTGATTACACCAATCCAGGGTTCTCTGCACGACGCATTACCATCACTTTTGGCTACTTAGCCTCAGATATATACGTATTGGATGTAGTTAAGGATAGGATTAATTTCAGAGTGATAACGGTGGCTATGATTTGATTTCTCATGGTAGCTGGTTAAATGTTACCAAGGGGTTACAAACCTTTGATCCTAAAATTCCCAGATTGGGAATCCCCAGTTCCCAATCACGACTCATCAGTCACGTTTCTTACTAATTTAACCATGTTCCAGCTCAAATGCACTCTGCTGTCTGAACCTCCGTGGTTCACACTCTGCAGACACAGTGTGCCCCCCGTCCCACACTAGATAAACATTTCCCTGAAAAGTGGAACCTTGTCTCGCATTTCTGGCATAGCAAAATGATGAATGAATGCTCGAGACACAGCCCTGCATGCCCCAGCATAAGAATCTTCCAGCACACTGATCGATCATTCACCGTTGTCCTGAAGTCATACTGCACTGCCAGCTGTCAGAGTTCTGAGCCTGGAAGAAGCCAAGAAGGACTTGGAAGTCTGCATAGGCACTGCATTTAACTGTCAGTACTGAAGTCTGTTAATTCTTTCTCCTTTGCTTTACATAATTACATACATTTTTTAAATCCCCATCATTTAAATCATAGTTTTCTTCTATCCCTAGAAATTGTCAATTGGGATTCGATATTATGAGCTAGCCCCAGAATCACTTTGTGAGCTCTGTCTTTTTTTTATTAGACTTCCTTTTTTTTTTTAAATAGTTTGATGTGCAGTAAAACTGAGCAGAAGGTACAGAGTTCCCAGTATACCCAGCTCTCACTCATGCACAGCCCCCCCAATTCCTCCCCACAGAATGGTAAACCTCTACATACAGTTCATGGCCCTGCATTGACATGTCCTTGTCACTTGGGGTCCATAGTGCATTAATGTGCTCTTGTGGGTTGGGTGTGTAATCCATTTTTATCCTATTTCTTTTACTTCGTTGAGGATTTTACAGCTACATTAAAGAGGCAACTCAGCTTTTTACTCATAGCAGTTAAACATTAGAAACCATGAAAAGTCTTAGAGCAGGATCCCAGATCCCCAAGCACCTTAAATGCTGAGTGCTCAAGGAAGAGCAGGGCGCTCACTCCTTGGTTTCCCCAGATCTCGCATTGCTGGTTCTATGCGCGCTGCCTGTCACCCAGGCGTGCAACTTGCATGACCCCAGTTGACTCTTGGACTTTCTGAATAAGGTCAAGTGAATGTGCCCTGGTTAGGGCTTCTGTGGACTTTGTCCTAAGCCTTCCTGGAGTGCATCCAGGTCACTGTGTGGCCCATCTATCCAGGTCCTTTGTTTACTGATTCACTTTAGAACAAGTGGCATCTGTGCACTTCAGTGATGCTGACCCTGTGTGATTTACAGGACGGAGGGTCTACAGAAGGAGCATGGGATGAGGAAGTGAGCCAGGCTCTGGTTCTGTTATTGCCATCTGTTTGTTGAGAGAGATGATTTGAGGTGATTTTAGCCAAGTCTCTTAACTCCCCTGGACTGTTGGCTCCGCACTGAGATGAGAGATTCAGTTGATGGTCAGTGAGCTCAAGGTCAGCCTGCTTCTTTCCCAAAAAGTCCCCTGAGGGATTTATTAGAGCTTTGCTAGAAAATGTGGTCAACAGAGGAGGACACAGTTTGTGGAGAGCTTGGTCTCCTGGAGGGCTGGGATTATGGGAGATGTAAGCACCTAGAAGACTGACTTTGCCATTGCAGTATATCCAGCATGAGATCCGAAGGATGTGGGCAGCATGGGGTCTGTTTCCTGGGACATCTGAAATCAGACAAGATTTCTTTTCTCTCCCTTCAGGATTTTTAATCCCTTTAAATGTAAGTTCAGAGTCAGTTTCAAGTGTCCTTGCTGGAAGATACAAGCACCACTTTGAAAATTTTAGTGGGGCAAAGTTCAAGTTACTATCTGTGTTGTGCTTTCCAAGATAGCAAATCCAGTACATGGAGAAGGACGTGAACATGGCCTGTGTTAATCTGAATCAGAAGCATCAGTGTGTCGGTCTTGGTTCCCACCAAGCGGCGCTGCTGTGGTGGAGTCATCTAATGTGGATTTATGGGATTCCTTGGACCACAAGTTATCGACCTTCGTGGGCTTACTCCAAGAAAGGAATTATAGTTGATTATAGTTGTTTTAATAATTAAGGAGTTTGTAGGAAAAGGACTTGAGACTGTTCTTGATGTCAGCGATCACAAAACCCAAAATGTTAACCTGTGGGAAAGGGAAGGTGAGCGGCTCTGAGGGAGCAGCTTCATTACAACAGGAAGAGCCTCCCTCTGGTCCTCCATTGTTCTTTGGTAAAGTGTTTTTATCAGCCAAAGTTCTGTTGACTCCGGAGGCCCCCTGGGTGTGTGGGTTGGTGGCTTTGGTCGACATGAATCCAGCTCTGCAGGGTCTTTCCTGGGCTTTGGGCTCCAGAGTCACTCAGGTGCCGGAAGAGCACCTAACAGGGTGGCTCCCTTGGAAGGAGTAGAGGCTTCAGCTGGAGAGTGGGCGCTCTGTGCTGCCGCCTCCTGGTACAGCACCCTGAGTGTCCAGCTCAGCCCTGCCAGCGCCTGCCTCTGGGCCTGACCTGTGGGTGCGGGGCGTTCTGTTTTCTCCAGAGACATTTCCAGAGGCCCACTTGGTTGAGGACTTAGTTTTCTTCGAGATCAAATTCCAGTGAAACAGTTGAATCCCCCCAGGCTGCAGGAAGGTCTGGGCAGTGGGAGATACTTGAGGGCGATTAGCATGTAGATCACAGGAAGGCCTTGCCATGGGCAGTTTGGACATGGAAACCGTGGTGGAGGGAGGCATGGCTACTGGAATGGGGGTAGGTGCTGTCAGACTCTGTGGGCATCCCACCTGGCCACCCCTGCTGTTGTGACCACCGGCTGTGCTGGACACAGCTAGGCAGCCCCTCTGGGCAGGCTTCCCTGCTGTGGTCTGCATAGTACTCCCTGTGCGTCCTGGGACACTCTGTGCCTAGCTCCACTAAGCAAGAATTAGGTGGGAAGGTTCGTGGAGGGTGGGGGTGCGGCTCATGTGATTTGGAGTAGTACCCGCTCTGAGCCCTAGCCTCTGCCTCCCTTCCAGCTCAGGGCTTCTGAGTGACTCTTCTTCACATACCAAAATAGGCAGATCTTAACAGCCAAGAACTTCAGAGGAGAGGGCAGGAGACAACTCTTCTCTGCTAAAGGAAAAGCTGGCTGGTCGTCCCGATGGCGTCATCCAAGGAAACCAAGGGAGCACAGAAGGACGGAGCTAGCCTGGCTTGGGCGCTGCTTGGTGCCCCAGCAGCTGCACTTCCCACCTGGCCTGGTTATAGTGAGGCAGAGGAGGTTCTTCCTGGCCACCTGCCCGTGGTTGGCTCCAGCTGGAACAGCTGTGGTGGTAGAAGCAGGCAGTGGAGACTTGTAACCTTCCACCTAGATTCCAGCTCTGCGTCCAGCATCACATGTTGTTGCTGTCAGCTGCCCAGAATAGAGTGGAGAGCCCTCAGAGGAGGAATTTCCACCAGCCAAGCTATTTCTTTCATAATTAATGTCAAAACCAGGGTTTTCCAGCTTTTTCCTGTCACAGATGTACTGGAAATCTAATACATCTTCCCCGAGCTCAACCAACCGCCTCCTGACCGTTCAGCAAAGATGCTGGGGTCCTGAGCCTCAGGAAACTATATGAGATTTTATTAATATGTGGGCATTTTGAGGAGGGGTCTCTGATTTTTAACACATACTTAAGAGTATGAAAGGACCCCAGGAGAATTAAGAACTATTGTACTCAGTTTTATAAAGAGCCGTTGAGCTAGCAAACCATCTCTTGCCTCTCAGCCTGCTCCTCCCGAATCACCTTTCCTTTCTTCTCTGGCAGAGCTCACAGATGAGTAGAGGAGATTATGTTATGGAATCTAGAGCTACAAGGAATTGCAAGGAGGAGCCGGCCCCACCGCCATCCAATGCCTAAATCCCCCCTGGAGCAGACTCACCCAGCTAGAGCCCTCCTGTGCAGTTGCTCCAGGGGCGAGAGCCCTTTGCCAGGACGGACAGCCTTCCTTATGGTGAAGACAGTCCAGATCTGCTTTCCGTGACTGCTGCTGCTTGGTCCTAGATTAGCCCCCTCGCACCCTTGTGGGGTCACAGAACAAGCCCAGCCTCCTCTGGGTCCTAGTACTTAAATATAAAAAAACAGACTTCATATTCTTCTGAAAAATCATGAGCCACCAGCCCATGCCTGCAGCTTTTGCTCAGGTGACAAAGTTCTGAGGCCTTTCATCTTGTAGCAGAATTATTGTGAAATGGTGCTGTGAAGTTCCATGACGGTTACAAGACTGGTCTTAGATAATGTCTATCACTTTCTTGTGAACTCTGTACAAAGTTTTGAAAGATAATTTGGACCAGATGCACTAAGATACTCCGTCATTTAATAATAGTGTTCAGTGTGCCTGTGAGTAGCAGAGATCAAAGTAACAGTTTGAATAATAGAGAAGTTACTTTTTCAGGTCCAAGTCTAGGGACAGCTGATCTGCTCTGTGGTGTATTCAGTGAACCTCCACTTCAGTCTTGTTGCTCTGCCCTGAAGACCCATCGCCAGTGTCACCTCATGGTCCAGTATGGCTGCTCCCACACCAGCCACCACAGAGGAATGAACAAGGGAAAAGATAGACAAAGGACATGCTCCTGCCTTCTTTTAATGTTCCCCAGCCTACTGCAGGACTTGGCCAAAGCTCATTCACATGGCCGCCCCCTGGTGCTGTGCAGTCTATTCTGGACAGACATGGATGTGCCTAGCTAAAAATGTGGCCTCTGTTAATTTGGAAGATGGAGAAAGCAACTGCTGTGAAATAATAAGCTGTGTGGGCCACTGTTGGCACCCTCTTCACGGTGGCAGGCAGAAGCTTTCTACAGTTACATGTCCAGCCCTGGTCACTTTAGGCCACACTGAACTCAGATCCTGCTCCAGCCCATGTGTCTCTTCTGTTCTTGCTTGAAGGGTTTCAGTGCAAAGGGATCTTTGATGGCAACTCAAATCATTTTTGGAAGTAGAACTGATATAAATAAATGAAGCAAAATTAGAAGAATTTCATCAAATCTAAAATACTCTATTTATCAAATACACTGTTACTTTGTTTTTCTCTATTTATTCTAGTCATTTATACATGACAGCAGAATGCTCTTTGATTCTTTGTTCACAAATAGAGCACAATTTTTCTCTGGTTGTACACAAAGTAGGGTCATAGCATTCGTGCCATACATGTACCTAGGGTAATGTTGTCCGTCACATGCCACCATCTTTCCTATCCCCATACCTGCCCCCTTTGCCCAATCCAAAGTTCATCCATCCAATGCCCCACCCCCCGTTATAGATTAGCATCCTGTTATCAGAGAAAACATTCGGCTTTTGGTTTTTTGGGCTGGCTTACTTAACATGATATTCTCCAACTCCACTTACCTGCCAACACCATACTTTTATTCTCTTTTATTGCTGAGTAATATTCCATTGTGTCTATATGCCACAGTTTCTTTCAGATACACTGTTATTGTAAATCCCACTAAGGTGGAGGAAAATGCTGGCAGGTAAACGGTGACCCAGCACCTTTGAAAGGTGCATCCTGACGTCAGAGGTGTTCCGATCTGAAGGTGTGTGTCTCCAGGTGATGAAATAGCATCCCTGGACCAAGTACTTGTTCCTCTCAGAAAACAAGGTATTGCACTCTTCCCTGCCATAGAATGTTCTGGAGGGCGCAGGCTCTGTGAAACCTGTTAGTGTTTGTCCTGTTCTATATACTCAGCTATGTTCTCTGTGATGAACAAACCGCAGTGTCTCATCACTGCGGCCACGTGGTTCAAAGTGAAGGTTTGCATCCGGGGTCCCGGTTGTCTTCTGCAGAGGGAACTGGGGCTGCCTTGGCTGGAGATGGGAGTTGCACAGAGGTATTGCAGACGAGGCTGCCCAGGGCATCGCCTGGCACAGTCTCTCCCATCGTGCGTGATCAGCTTCGTTCACTGTGCTGACAGGGACACAGAGATGGGCTCCTTCTGCTGTCCCCTGAGGACCCACTGCCTTCTCCTTTCAGGAAATGAATGGGGTACTGAAAGGCATGCTCTCGGAGTGGTTCTCCTCAGGGTTCCTGAGCCTTGAACGGGTCACCTGGCACTCACCGTGTGAGGTGCTGCAGAGAATCAGTGAGTGAGTATGAGCCGCTTCTCAGACGGCCTCTGAGCCTGGGCGCATTCCTCTGTGTCCTGTTTGATCCCACAAGATTCCACACGGTGTTCACGGGGGTCATGGCTGTCGCTGCATGTGGGGGAGGGGGCAGAGCACAGAAAAATTCATTAGTCCTCAGTAACCTGGGTCTTGTTTACATCCTCGTGTTTAAAGCCAACAGGCCCATTCATGGCTTCTCAAGACCCTGTTATCAGAGTCGTGCAAACTCTGGACCAAGTGGTTGTGTTAGTAATCCAAACAGCACGCACCCAGTTGTTAAGTCCCCCTGGGATAGAACCTTTCGGTAAACTACAACATGCATGGTCACAGCGTGTCCAGGACAGTGTCACTCAATCCTGTGTCATGTCCTGCCTGCATTCCATGCTGTCCCATGGAATCTCAGGCTCAGAAAGGGTCCTGCTGTTGAAGCCTAAGTGACAACAGTGCCTGCTGTGGTTCACATGCCAAAAACAGTCATGGAGAGGCCGGGAGACAGGGCCAAGGGGCACAGCACAGGCAGCCGCTTCAGACTGCGGGGTCCCCAGGACAGAGAGCTCCACAGCAAAGCAGCAGTTAGATTCTGTGTTTAAACCTGCTGTAAAAATGCCTCCAAGAGCCTCACTCACTCCTCTCAAGATTGGAGTTAAGATTCAGCACACAGGGGCTGGGGATGTGGCTCAAGCGGTAGTGCGCTTGCCTCACATGCGTGCGGCCCGGGTTCGATCCTCAGCACCACATACCAACAAAGATGTTATGTCCGCCGAAAACTAAAAAATAAATATTAAAAAAATTCTCCCCCCCCCTCTCTTTCTCTCTCAAAAAAAAAAGATTCAGCACACAATTTTGTATGTAAAGTGGTCATTGATGATAGTTCTTCTCAGTGCTGTTTCACATTAAAATGTTTGTCTTTAGATTTTTCAGGAGTCGGTTAGAGCTGTATTGAAAGAGCTTGGGTAACATGAATAGCAATCAGCAATTACTGTTTAATGTGAAAATTGGACACTCATTTCATCCCTGTTGTCCATTGTCAGGGCTGAGGCTGTGCACCCTGTAAAGAACTGGATGGATATGAAGCGACGTGTCGGGCCCTACAGAAGGTGCTACTTCTTTTCTCACTGTTCAACCCCGGAGGAGCCCCTCATCGTCTTGCATGTGGCACTGACCAGTGACATCTCCAACAACATCCAGGTACCCGCAGTTGGTCACTTGTGGACAAGATAAGCATCCTACAAAGTTCCTTAAGGTTTTTGTGTGTTTGCTTTTTTGCTTTGGTTGGATCCTTTATTTCAAGAATAATTTGTTGGAACTTTTGTGGACTTTGTAACTGGGTGGACGCAGTCTCCAGGGGTGTGTTGCAGGGTGCAGGAGTGAGAAATGCAGGTCCAGCTCAGGGAGAGTGCTCACTGGCTATGATGACTTTGAATTAAGAAGTGGAAACTTACAGGGTGATTCTGTGAGGCAGAAACGGGTGAGGGATGGAGAGGTAGAGGGACAGATGTGTGGTTGAGCTCTTCAGCCTTTGGTAAGGACCTGTGGGGAGTTTTAAGACACGTGTGGGGAAGTGAAAGATGGTGCCGTCTGCCTGACGTGGGCCCAGGTGCTGCTGGAGAGTGGCAGGTGTGGGAATGGAGTTTGCTTCCATTTCCACATCATGAGGCAAGCTGGGCTTCTGGAGGGGTTTGGCAAGAACTTCTGAAACAGGGCCCATGGGGCAAGAGACCAGTGACTACACTGCAGGGTCTGGAGGTGGCAAGCAGGTCTAGACCAGGGAAAGGAGGGGAAAGGGAGTGTGAGAGCCTGGGCTTCCACCAGGAAGGTGCACTGAGGTGGGGAATAGCCTGCTGGGAAGATGAATGGATGGTAAGCAGACTCTGCACACAGGCAGTTTCCTGGTCTAAGAAGTCAGAAGCTGAGTAGGGCAACCAGGCACCTGTACTTGACTGGCAGGAAGAAATCCTGCAGGACTTTGTGTTTGAGGGAGTCGGGAGGCTCCTGCACTCTTGGTGAAGCTGAGCATTCCAGGTCCCCTCTGGGGATGTTTTAGCACTGTTATTAAAGTGTCAAATGTACCCTTCTGCCTGAAAATTCCACTCTAAGGGACCTGAGAGTCTGGGTGGCTGCTCATGTACCACTGTTCGTAGCTGTGGAAGGCCAGCAATGGCAAGTAACTGCCCTTCAATGAGGGGTGGCCAGAGAGCGGTGTGTGTGGTGGGCTTGCCTGGCATGGGCGAGGCCCAGGTTCCATCCCACAGAAGGTGGTATGTAAACATAGTATATGCATACACACTGGATTTCTATGCAAGTGTGTAAATGTTGGTGTAGGTTTCTGTTTCACCTGGAAAGCCAGCCTGGACTTAGACTTGAGTAAAATGTTCAGGTTGCAGAAGAGGATGTGGAACATGGTCCCCTTTATAATATTCACAACACCTCTTGAGCACGTCCCCTGTGCCCATCCACCCATGAAACATGTTCCATGTGTTATTGCTCAGAACACTGAGTTAGGTCTTATTATTATGGGCCTCACTTTAGACATAAGAAATGGAAGTTTAGGGAACATCAGTAACATACCCACAGTGACAGAGCAAGAAGGGGCCAAAGAGGGATTCAGACACAACCCTGTCCTGACCCCAAGGAGAAGCGCCTCCCATACTCCAGGCCAAACACCCCTACTTCAAGAATCAAAAGATGCTGGAAGAAGTTAAAGTGGCTTCAGTGTATTCCTCAAAAGCAAGCTGGTGTGCCCGCTTCAAAGCAAAACAAAAGGCAGCTGCCACCTGCTGTTCCACTGTTACCAGGTGACCTTCAGGCTATTAGCGTTCAATAAACCCTGCAATTAAAAATGAGATCTACTGGGTGGCCACACCTACAGTCCCAGCTGCCCCGAGGCTGAGGCAGGAAAATCAGAAGCCCAGGCTCAGCAACTTAGCAAGACACTGTCTCAAAATTTAAAATAAAATAAGAACTGGGGATGTAGCTCACTGGTGCAGCTTCCCTGGGTTCAATATCCAGTACTCAAAATATATATTAAAAATTCTAAAAATAAGAGCCAATAAAATCAGATTTCAGCTAAGTGACATTTCAATAGAAGTCATTTTTAGATTGTATTGTGTATGAGTGAATGTGTTTCCATTTAGGAAAAACAAGGATGTTGGCAAATGATCACAAAGGTATATAGAAAAGCCATAAAAAGACAAGTTTCAAAAAAAAGAAAAATTATGTTGGATTGTAAGGGACCTCCAGGAAATCTGAAAAACTGGAGTTGGGAGAAAAGGAGCAAAAATAACTAAAGGTAGAAAAAATCAGGCCTTTGAAAGAAAATCTGAAGAAATTGGAACTCAATAGCTGCAGTTGGCCCTGACAAAGCCTCAGTGTGTGACCTCTGGGTGTTAGGGAGGATGGGGAACAAGTTCCATTTTGTACAAAGGCCTGAAAAAGGCAAAAAGGGGCCTAAATTGCCACAGCAAAGCTTTCCTGGGAATTCCAAAGTGGCAGAGTGACCCATGCTAAGCAAACAGCCAGAGGAGCTGGAAGGGGTCTCCTGAGAGTTCCCAGAGCGGAGCAGACCTGGAGCAGACCTGGAGCAGGCCCGTTAGCAGGCCCGTTAGTCTTTACAGCCAGAACCTGCATCTGGCGCCAGGCCTCTCAGCACTTTGATTCTCTGAGGCTCTTGTGACACAGGACGGGTGCCATGTGAGCTGAGGCGGCCGGCCCTTCTCAGAGCCACCTTGGTGTCTTCCAGGCAATCGTGAAGGAGTGCCCCCCCTCGGAAACAGAGGAGAGGAACAGGATTGCCGCTGCGATCTTCTACTCCATCAGCCTGACCCAGCAGGGACTGCAAGGGGTGGAGCTGGGGACCTTCCTCATAAAGCGCGTGGTCAAGGAGCTGCAGGTGAGTGATCCTGGGGGTGGAGCGGTCCTGATGGGCCTAGATCCTTCCTTCTCATGTCTCTCAGGACCCAGGCTGAGAGAGCTGAAGGAAGGGAGGAGCAGAATAGTCCCAGGAGCCAGGAGACTGCGGGAGGTGGGAGCAGAGCTGAGAACAGGCATCCAGAGTCTGGCTTCTTGACGTGTTCTGAGCACCTGCTCTCCAGGGAAGCCTTGCCTGGCTTGCTCTGCTGTGACTGCTCGTGCTGTCTCTCTCTCACACACACACACACACACACACACACACACACACACACGTCCGGGTGCCTCCTTCACTGTCAGCTATCCCCGACCAGGTACCAGCACAGTCTTCCTAGCCATGCCTGGCCTGTCCTGTCCCTGCCCGCCCACACTCTCCAAGGCCTCTGACCCCTGACATCCCACCAGCGTGGGCTCTCTCGGGGTCTGTGAGAGTGCTAAGGTTAGACCAGGCAGCATAGAGGTCAATGCTTTGGCTTGGTGTTGGTCTAATTCCCTTCTTCTTGTTGCCTGCAAAGGCCACCGGCTGTCCTATGGTGGACACACTCAGATGACCTCCGAGTGCAGCTTTTCAAAACTGTCTCTCAAGGGCTTGGGTGACCTCCAGTGAGTGGAATCTAGGTCTTAGGTTAAATGACTGGATTGCTAATGGCTCTGAGCGTGCTGTCCTCTGCCTGGGTACTCTTTGCTGCAGCACAGGCTGTGGTGGCAGATGCTCTGCCTTCAAGGATGGCAGCTTGAAGTTAAATATTTTACACGCTTCATGCTACAGTCTTACAGTTTTAATCTAAGAACTCAGCCTTCAGTTTGGAACGGCTTCTTTATTGTCACTATCTGCCACTTTTCCCCCAGAGGTGTTAACAAGCCACATATAATAATACAAGGTTTTCTAGGCCTTTCTTCTTTGCTGTTGGTATTATGAGTAGGGCAACAAGGAGGGCACTGAGGTAACGAGCCAGTAGCAGGGAGAGCAGAACCAGGGCTCTGGGTGATGTACCCAAGACTCCCCGTGGTCTCAGAGCCACCTGACAGTAGTACTGTGAGCCAAGGGTCCTCAGGGACGCTCCAGGGAAGCTGTTTCCCTTCTACACACAAGGTCTCCAACACTGGAGCCCTCTTCAATGCCCAGAGAAGGGAAGACACTGCATAGTCTCACCTTTTAATATTAATTTGTCATTAAAATTGTATTTTTTAATTTCAAGTGACAATTAGAATGTTTGTGATATACTGTGTTAGATGGAATGTAGGATGAGTGTCTTGTCCCTGTAAACATGAGCAGAGACAGGCCAGGTGTACGAGGCCATGTTGGGCCACTGAGAGTCGTGTCCTCAGAGTGCTGGAGCACCAAGGCTTGCTTCTCTTCTTTCATAAATTTTAAAGTTTTTTTTAAAAAAATTTGTAGTTGGGCTGGGGATTTGGCTCAAGCGGTAGCGCACTCGCCTGGCATGCGTGCAGCCCAGGTTCGATCCTCAGCACCACATACAAACAAAGATGTTGTGTCTGCCGATAACTAAAAAATAAATATTAAAAAATTCTCTCTCTCTCCTCTCTCACTCTCTCTTTAAAAAAAAAAAAATTGTAGTTGTATGTGGGCAAAATACCTTTATTTTATTTGTTTATTTTTATGTGGTGCTAAGGATCAAACCCAGCACCTCGCGCATGCTAGGCAAGCGTTCTGTCGCTGAGCCACTATCCCAGCCCCTCTCCAGCCCTTTTTAAATTTTTATCTTCAGACAGGGTCTTGCTAAGTTGCTGAGGGCCTAAGTTGCTGAGGCTGGCTTCGAACTTGCAAGCCTCCTGCCTCAGCCTCCTAAGTCTCTGGGATTACCAGTGTGTACCACCGTGCCTGGCTATCATTTTAATAATGACTGAACCAAGTTATGGTGACATACATACCCCACCTGCCCCTCCTGTCCCCCTAGTTATAGCTAGGCCACTTAGATGTCACTTGGTGCTTGTATACCAAGCATCAGACCAGGCTCTGGGGCCACAGTGGTCTCCCAGGAGAGGGACATGGTGCAGTAGAAGGATGAGGTCTGTGGTCAAAAACTGGACCATGTTCCTCATGAAGGGGTATCTCTCAGATTTTATGCAAGCCCCCAATCCTGGCCTCTATTTTGCAATGTGGCAAACGGATGGATTGAAACCTGGCCTAGAGGCTTGCCTTGGGGTTTCAGATGCCTCTAGGGCCTGGCAGACACCAGCTTCCTAATGTGCCTTGAAAGAAGAAAAATGTAGTAATGCACATCACGTGTCACTCTGCCGATTGTGCAGCAGCGTTCAGAGCTGAGAGGAGTAGACGGTGGGCGAGGGACCTCACACCACCTGCTGAGCTGTGTTTTCTCTGCTTCTCTCATCCACCTGCACGCAGAAGGAGTTTCCTCACCTGGGGGCATTTTCAAGCCTGTCACCTATACCTGGATTCACCAAGTGGCTTCTGGGGCTTCTGAACTCACAGACAAAGGAGCATGGGAGGAACGAACTGTTCACAGATTCAGAATGTAAAGAGATCACCGAGATCACTGGTGGCCCCATCCAGGAGACCCTCAAGGTCATGCTCAGCAGCAGCGAGTGGGTGAAGTCAGAGAAGCTGGTGCGCGCACTCCAGGCTCCCCTCATGCGGCTGTGTGCCTGGTACCTGTATGGTGAGAAGCACCGCGGCTTCGCCCTGAACCCTGTGGCCAACTTCCACCTGCAGAACGGGGCTGTGATGTGGCGCATCAACTGGATGGCTGACAGCAGCCTCCGGGGCCTCACCGGCTCATGTGGCCTCATGGTCAACTACCGCTACTACCTGGAGGAGACAGGCCCCAACAGCATCGCCTACCTGGGCTCCAAGAACATCAAAGCTTCTGAGCAGGTCCTCAGCCTGGTGGCCCAGTTCCAGAAAAACAGCAAGCTCTAGGCACCGGCCTACCACAGCTCGGGTCCTGCTCAGAAAAGAGTGGTCTTTCAGATGGGTCAGGTTGCGGATCAGAAGGGCCTCTGAGGAAAACCACAGCTGTGCTGTGTGGCCTGCCCACAGCAGGGTGGCCCGCCAAGCCGTGCCCCAGCTGTCACTGTGCTGGTAAAGAAGCGCTGCCAGACAGAGGTGGCAGAGGCAGGTGCTGAGGCCTCTGCTGCTGCCCAGGGCCAGTCCTTGGGCCTTACAAGGACCAGGGCAGAAGGCCCCAGTGAGAATATAGTCTCCTTTGGAGCTTGTAGAGCATAACTGTAGCCATTTCTGTCCACTGGGTACAGAGGGATAAAGGGCTGAGCTACGTCTACCAGGGAAATTCTGAAGCTTGTGAAGGTATGGGACTTATGATTTGCACAGAATATAGTAAGTTAATCACTGCACACAGATGCTGTTGTCGAGGCCTCAGTGGGGTGTAGCTTTCAAACTACAGTGATTCAAGTTCATAATGAACCGAATAGTAAAGAACAGGTTTGTTCTGTAAAACTTTAAATGTGTTTACTTAATGGTGGTTGTCTTTAAGATTAGAGTCCTGGCCAGGCTGGACCAGCTCTGAGGTGTCAGCTCTGCTGTCCGTCTCAGCCAGCTGTGGGCAGCACAGTTGGGAGGGGTCTGGGAATGTGGGACCAGACCACCATGTGGGAAGAGGCCTTTGCAGCCTGGGGGTGGGGGCTGTATCTGTGCTGGTCTGTGTCCCGCGTCCGTGTGCACAGTGCCCTGGCTCTTCTCAGTTGAGCAGACAGGCCCTGCCCTCCTTGCTCCTCCAGCCCACCGCAGGTCCTCTGTCAGCCCCACCTGGGTGTGTTGACAGCAGCAGATGGTGTGGTGGTGCACCCTGGGGGCAGCAGTCTGGTGCCACTGTGCCTTTTATAGCAGTATAAGAGCCCTGGACTTTGGAGTGGCTCACAGGCTTATCGTCCACAGCCCCTGGCACCTGCTGCCTCCTTCCTAAAGGCAGAATCCTCTACAGCAAATGTCCCCAGCCCCTCGGTCACCTGTAAAGCTGCCTCTTCTCACTGTCATCCTTCCCTCAGCTTCTGGCTGAGGCCGTGAAACCAGTGACCCATCCTACACTCCACTCCGGATGCCACGGAGGGTCTCGGGTCGGGTTCCTCCTGGCTGCTTCCAGTGGTGTTGTCTCACCTGCCTGGTCCCGTTTCTCCTGTGTGAGAAGGAATAATGGCTGCATGGGGTGGACTGTGGTGGCACTGCAGGGGCTTTGGCACACAAGGAAGTGTGTGAGTTAGCAGCTCAGTTCACCAGGAGGGGCTGCAGAGGGGGGTGGTGGGCAGTGCTTTGGCCGTCCCGCAGGCTGCAGCCCCTGCCCTCCAGACGCAGGGGCCGCAGGCAGGTCCAGCTCCAGTTCTTTTGAGCCATCATGGAGGCAGGTGTTCTGACCTCCCTGGAGCTGCAGTGAGGCAGCCACCGTGCCAGGCTGGCACACACCTGGCACGGGGTTTTGCCACTCCAGAGCTCCCCTTGTGGCCTGAGGTGAGGCCGGCATCTCAGAATCCCCAGGCACAGAGGAGCAGCCCGAACTTGCTGTCATTGCCCTGCAGGGCCAGGAGCTAGCGTGGCAGCACTCAGTGATGGGCAAGGCCAGGCCTCACCCCTCCCCACAGCACGGGCCTCCTTCCCCTCTCCCTACCGAGGGGAACAGACACCCGCGCTGCAGCCCTCCCACAGCCTCACTCACAGCCAGTGGCCTTCTGCGCTCATCCTGCTCCCACTTCTCACCCTGTGTTTAGCTGATGCCAGGGAGGGCAGGGAACGAGCAGACAGACGGACACACTGACCTCCCTGGCCCCACTCTAATCAGTCATGGGAATGAGCCTGGAGGGCTGTGCCCAGTCCTCACATCACCTGCATTACAAGAAAGCCCCCGGAACCCTGGACAGGCGGAGGCCTCTGGCTCCCCAAACCATCACAGACGGCCAGGCTGCCCCATTGTGCACCGGTCAGCCTCACCTAAGGCAGAGCAGAGCGCAGGTCGAAGGTGGCAAAAGGCTGGTGTTTTAAATTTGTGTTCCTCAGGCAGGTGTTACCAGGTGCCCAGGGACATTATTGCAAGGGGAACACAGAGGCTAAGAGTGCAGTCCCAGACCTGATTTCCATTGCACTTGTTCTTGGGGACACTTTGACCAAAGTGTCTTCCTCTGCAAAGTGCCTGGCAGAGTGACTGGTTCATAGTAGGTACCCAATAAATTGTTGTCATTAGGAGTAATTTTCTATGCCCCGCATTCCAGGGTAAGTCCATACCTGCCCCTGCGAGGAGCCTCTCCCTACAGCAGTTCCTCTCCCAGCCCAAGGTTCAGGCCCTGCACTCCCAAGCCTCTCTCTGGTCCTGTCTGGGGAACCGTCCTGCTGCCCTCGCCTCAGTGTGCTGTGTGCCCTCCATCCGGTCCTCTAGGGTTTCCTTAGCCTTGTCCTCCTGGGATTCAGATTTAAGGGGTGCTGGTGGACTTGGGGGTACCTGACTTATTCATAGCCCCCTTTTTCCTGGAAAAGGCAGCACACAGCAATGGCAGAGGACGTTGGCTCCAGCCAGTGCCAGGTGGGAATCCCAGCTCTTTTCTCCCTCGCATGCTTTCCTCAGTTTCCTCCATCTTAAGCAGGGTAGCCAGGGCACCTCCCTCACGGAGGAGCTCCACGGGACGAGGTAGAGAAAGCCTTCATGACACCTGGCCTCGCAAGCACACCTGCCGTGGTCACTGCAAACAGCCCTTCCCCTGGACTTCAGGGGCCATAGTGACACCCAGAGGAAGGTTCTGGGCCCTGCTCCCTTTGTTTGGATATTAAAATGTTGGTTCCCGGCTGTTCCTGGTCTCCTCTGCACTGCTCTGCACCCCATGCCTCCGGCAGCCCGAGTCTGCTTCTGAGTGTCCCTGTCAGTCTCCCTGCTCCCTCCCTCCTTCCTTCCCCAAGGGTGTGGCCTTCATCCAGGCCAAGCACCAGGAGTTGATAGCTGGGTCCTCTCTCTGCCTGGAGGTGGGGACATCTGTGCACGAGGGGTCTGCTTCTGCTCTGTATGGGTGGAAGTGGGGATGGGGCTGGAGGTTTTGGTAAGCTTCAGCTTATTCCCAGCTATATTTAAAGTTAAGCACAAAGTGTGTTTAAGATTCAAATGCAGTGAACCAATCTCTCTTTCTCTCATTTTTTTTTTAAAAGAGTGGTGGTGTGGGGGGAGAGAGAGAATTTTTAATATTTATTTTTTAGTTCTCGGCGGACACAACATCTTTGTTGGTATGTGGTGCTGAGGATCGAACCCGGGCCGCACGCATGCCAGGCGAGCGCGCTACCGCTTGAGCCACATCCCCAGCCCTCTCTCTCTCATTTTTAATTGGATTTTGAGGCATTCGTTGGACTATGAAGTCCATTTTGACCTCTTCTTAGAAACAAAGCTGCCCAATGATTTCTGTTCAGCACAGAAAATTTCTGCTTTGTTGGCAGTTTAGCCAAATTGAGGTGACCCCAGATCTTTGTCACCTTTGTCTTGTTTTGTACCATTTGCATTTATCACCTTGCCCGTTCTTGATCATCACAGGAGGAATGGAGAGAGAAAAAACACCTATGGGTCTCTGCTCACACATTCCTGATCTCCAGACCGCCTCCCTTCCCTAGAGCCTCATTCCGTCCGTGTCCCACCCCAGCCAGAGAGAGCCCCCTTGTTCACAGATGAGGACTGAGCAACTGGAGAAGGTAGGGCGGGGACTCAAACCCAGGCCCCACCAACACCCATCCATTCTGCCATCTGCCTTCCTGTGGAAGGGGAACTGAACAAGGCCCAGGCCTTAGGAGAAGCCCCCCAGCAGAGAGACTCAGCCAGCCCCTCACTCTGGCAAGAACAAAGAGAGTAAGGTCCCAGAGCAGCCAGACCAGACCAGGATAACCAAGGCAGGGACTGCAGGATGTGCCCTCCTGGCAAGGGGGGTACTCAGAAGGACTGCCCTATGGGAGTGGCCTCCCTGAAATCCAAGCATACGCAGCAGTTGCTGTAGTGCCACCAGGGACAGACCTCAGCTCCAGCTGGTTCAGGGTCGAACAGAGGGAACATGGCACAGAAAATCTAAGGCATAAGACCCCAGCCCAGTGGGACACCCAAGCTCAGGAAGAGCGGGAGCCAGGCCCCTGGCCACCTCAGCTGTGGACCCATTCTTAGCAAAGGAAGCAGGGCAGCCTCCACCTTGCCTGACCCTCACGGTCCAGGCTCTGCCTGTCCGTGGTAGAAGCAGTGCTGACCATCAGAGGGTGATCTGCAGGTGGGATTGGGCATTGGGTGGAGCAGCTAGTGTCCACTCTTCGGGTTGAGGAGAGAAGTGGCCCAGGCAGTCCCCGGGAAGGAGGGAGGGGACCTCTACACACATCTGTGGCGAGGCTGGAACCACGTGTCAAGTCTGCCACTGTGAACCTCTGCAGTGCCTGGCACATGGCAGGGGCTTGGTAAATGTCTTTGATCCACTAAAGCAATGCTGTCCCCACTCCTGCTGCCCCAACAGCTCATCCTGACCATGATTTGATCCCTTCAAGACGACTTGGTGGTAAGGGGTGGGGAGAGGCCCAGCGCTCTTCTCATAGGAGGCATGAGGCTCGGGGTGCTGCTCCAGAGGGGGGCCATTTGCCCCCTCTCCTCTCTCCTCCCTCCCCTTCCCCAGGAGACCACTGACATGGCTCACGATGCCACCTCTTCTCAGCAGCTCTGCCGAGGCCCCCAGTGCCCTCCAAGGGCTAACCCAGCCAGGTGCCTTCTCCAGGGCGGCCCTCTGCCAGGGGCGTGCCCACAGGTATTCTGCTCTGCTTGGCCAGCCACCCTTCAAGGCCTGTCCCGGGATTCCCTTCCTTCCCCAGAGAAGCTCATCTGCTTCCAGGTCTTCCCTGTCAGTCTCCCTGCTCCCTCCCTCCTTCTGCACATGAAGGGCAAGAGTGACCCCTCCCCTTCTGCCTTGGGACAGTCCCCATCTGCGGCACAGTTCTCGTGGCAGAGTTGCTAAAACTTTCCTACTCGGAAGCCCATCACCTAGACACACACACCGTCCCTCAGCTGCCCTTCACTGGGCACTGTTCATGCTGGACATCGTGCAGCTCACTCAGACCCCACCACAGTCCTGTCCCCACCTGAGGGATGAGGACACCGAGGTCCAGGGGGCTGAGGGGGCTGTCCTGGGAACAGCAGCTGGGCAGTCCCCACTCTTACACTGCTGTCAAGGGGCCTGAAACCTATCAGGAAGTTCCCTTTAAACACCAAGGGAAATTGAAAAGACCGACTTCTCTTCTCAGTGGCCCCCCTTCTCTCAAGCAATGAAAGTGTCCCCATGTCCCCTGGTGGGGGCTGCCCAGCTGTGAACCCAGGCCTGAATGACTGTCACTTGGGGCCCACTGGTTCCCATCCTGTGAATGCCAGTGTTCATGGCCACCTCTCCTGGGGCTGCAGCATCTAATGAGATGGCACAACACCTGCCCACAGTGACCTCGTGTGGGACAGCTCAGACGGCAGCGGGTCCTGGTCTGCATTCATCCCAGGTGCCATCCACCCGTTGCCACTAGATGGTGCTGCTGCAATCCCCAGCCGCCTCTTGAACTGGGAGTTAGTGCTAACTTTCTTTGTGGTGCTGGGGATGGAGCCAGGGCTTTGGGGGCAGGCGCTTCACTGCTGAGCTGCACCCCCAGCCCTACAGCTGAGCTCCCAACAGGTAACACATCCATCCAGGCCCTAAACCTGTACCCAGAGCTGCCCCAGCTCCTAGTTATCCCGTAGGACCAAGTAACGGCGCGGAGCTGCACAAGCCTGCAGTGTCCCCTCATTCCCAGGGCTTGCCCCGCTCCTCCCGCCCTTCAGTCAGGCCTGTGCTCAGCTCTGTTTGCTGCCCTTCATGGTGTAGCAGGCCTGCGGACCCAGAGCTGTCCCGAAGCACACCCATCCCGCACCCCGTCCCTTCTGTGGGTCTTCAGGCTGACAGGACCTGAGTGGTTAGGCCAGGAGCCCAGATCACAGACCCCAATCCCAACAGACTCAGGGGCTGTGGTTCCCAAACACCAGTGCTCTGCTGACCGTCACTGCAATCTTTTATATCACTCCCATAAATAAGAATGCCATGTCTTGTCATTGAGTAGAATTTAAGAGTAAAAAATATATGAAAAAACAACCAATATCAGTGAATTTTAGTTAGATACAGTTGCTTTCTCTTTCAAATAAATGGGGGAGGAGATCAATATATGTTAGAAATATTTAAAATATACTAAGCTCCCACTGACAGCAGTCAAGCCCAGAGCACTCATGTCTCTTGCTAATGTCCTTGAAACAAGGCCACCACAAAGGTTGGTACAGTGTGCCACCAACAGTGGGGATCAAGCTTCAGAGAGGAGCAGGGGTAGGGGTAGCTGCAGAGGCTAGGTGAGAGGAAAGGCATGTCGTGGAATGGTCAGGTCCTTCCCTTTGGACAGCAGGGACCCAAGGGATCCCTGCGTGAGAGGGTGGAGCGTCCCAGGGGACCAGTCGATTTTGTGAGTTGATGTGCCCACACTCGGTCCGGTCCGTTACTCAGGCAGGAACCACCGGCCCCTCCACAGCACCCTCATCACAGGTGATGTCTGTCCAGCCGTGCCATTACAAAGCAGGAGAGAGGCTGGGACATGTCTCATTAGAACCCTAGTGTGGGCTGGGCGTGATGGCGCACACCTGTGATCCCAGAGACCTGGGAGCCTGCGGGCTGGGCAGCTCAGCAAGACCCCGTCTCAAACTAGAAAGTTACAGCGCTGGGGACGTAGCTGAGGTGGGGCGTTCAATCCCCAACGCCAAAAAAGGAACCCTGACACGGACCCGGTCCTTGTGCTGCCCTCGGGAACCTCAGAGCCATTACTGAATTCACAATAAATAATGCACTGATTGTAGTTATTTTTTAAAGTAAAGTAATCTTTCTTTTTTTAATCTTTTTTTATTTTTTTAGTTTTCGGTGGACACAACATCTTTATTTTTTTTCTATGTGGTGCTGAGGATCGAACCCAGCGCCTCGCCCATGCCAGGCGAGCGCGCTACCACTTGAGCCACATCCCCATCCCAAAAGTAAAGTAATTTTTCTAATTACAATTTTTCAGATTGCCATTCCAAATGGCCACTTGGTAAACAAGGTTTTGGACAAAACACGTGGCAGGAACTTCCTGATGGCCAGGGTGCCCTGGAGGGGGGCAGCTCATCTTCCTGCCCCTCCAGTCTTGCTTCTGCTGGGGCAGCTGCTGTGGAGAAGATCTTAAGCTCAGAGCCCTGACGGTGCAGCTCCTCCCACAGCTGTCTGGAAGGGTCCAGAGGCGGCTGCAGAGGCCCTCCTGAGCAGGCCAGGCCAGCCCAGCCGCTGGAGCCACCCCTGCGCTGCCCCTGCAGGTGTGCTAGACCCTCTGGCCATGTTCTGACATCACCCGGCTCCTCCTCCTGGGGTTGGTGGAGCAGCTCTCTTGTTTACACTGGGGTCAGAGGCTGCCCTGGGGATGGCTGAGCTGGCGGCCACCTGGGGAGCAGGACTCAGCTGCTCAGTGGCAACCGCTCAGGCAGCTGTCAGGAAGAGAGTCAGAGTGACTCAGAGAATGCCTGTCCTGCACCAGGCCCTGGGACATAAGGGCAGGGGTCCCCTCCCTCAAGGAGGGTTCACTCAGTCCCTGCAGGCCAGCAGTCTCTGGTCCTCATGCCCTGGGAAGGATACCATCAGCCACCATCTCAGCTGGTTCCTAAGTCCTAGAGAACGCATGGAGAAGTCTGGGTCCAGCAGCGCCATGGGGAGGCCCCCGGTCTCCCCATCCCACCGGCCTGCAAGCTGGGCTTGCACAGTTCACTTGGGGGTTTAGGGAACAGACGTCCCACCCCTCAGAGCCCTGCCCCTCCTCTCCATGACCCCCTCAAAGCACACCTCAGGGGTCCCGGTGCTGAGTGGCGCCAGTGGAGCAGGAAGGCAGCTGTGTAGACACCGTCTCCCAGACCTACTAGGCCTCCTGTAGGCGCAGAGCTAAGAACCCTCACAGGCAGCACAGCAAGAGAGCCGGAGCCCCGCCGGCACCACCAGGGACCCTGGGCCACAGACTCAGCTGCTGCCATCACCTCCGCACTCCTCCTCCCCTTTCCTCCTCCCCTCTCCCCCTTGGCCTTTGGCCTCTCTCCTCTTCCTCTCTCTCCTCCCCTCCCTCTTGCTGGCCTTCTCTTGCTACATGCTGTCCCTGGTGCAGCCTGGGACGTGGGCACAGGTGAGGCCCCACGCTCACATGAGCCTTTGGCGAGCAGGCGGTGGCTCTGGGCCCACAATGGCAGTGGGCTCCCAGGCCAGGGTCTCAAGTGCCCGACTGCAGGCGTCCCACCTGGCCCTCGCTGGGACTCACTCAGCAAGGTGTCCCTGCTCTCCAGGCAGCAGCTGTCCTGGGGGAGCCTCGGCAAGAAAGAGCCAGCCCAGCACGGCCTCAGCGGCTGCCCCATGACCAGACACCCAGGCCAGCCCAGGGCAGGACTTTGTGATGCGATAAACAGGCCAGCCTGGTCCTTTGTCCCCTGGCTTCCCTGTGGCCACATCCGGGGGGAGGTCCCCTGGGGGACAGCCAGCTCCACTGTGCTTGCACCTCCTGCACCGGCTGGTTGCCTCCACAAGCCTGTTCGTCACCAGGTAAGGAGGCCGTGTGGGAGGGGCATTGGGGTCTGGGGTGGGGACCTGGCTGGCTGTAGAAGAGGGGGCTTCAGGAAGGTGGGGGCCTGGCCCTCTGGCCCTGGAGCAAAGAGAGCTAAGCTTATGGCCTCTGGGGAGTCAGCTGCCTGGAGAGGAAGCATCTCTGGAGGGTGCCACGCTCCTGAGGCCTCCATCTCCCTGGCAGTGACATGGGCTCCCTAGGACCCTCCGGGAGGGACGCTGAAAGGGAAAGTGAGCATCCCCACGGAGGCCCTAGACAACCTCACACACAGAACTGCTCGAAGCATGGCGGCCATTGTCCTCAGGCCTGGAACTGACCACTGCTGGCTCCCATCTCTCAGGCCACCAGCCCCTGGCTGAGTCCCCAGCCCCATGCCTCCTCAGGGAACAGCCATCACCTGCTCCCCGCCCACCTGTCATGAGGGGCCAGGACAGGTCTCCCTGCTCATGGCTCTACCTTCCGGCAGCTCAGGCCCTAGCTAGAGGCCCACCTGAGGTTTTCCCACTCCGCCTGGGGTCAGGCCAGGCAGGGCCTGGCACAGTGAACACTCCCTAGGAGCCCTCTTGCGCCCCGGGGTGGGAGTCACATGCTGGGACTGAGCCACAGGCTCGGCTGGCAGGCCCAAGGCCCTCCCCACCTCCTGACCCACCCCACAGCAGCAGATCCTGCCACCCGGCTGACCTCTCTTCCCAGGCTCTCTGCTGCCCCACTCGCCCCATCGGGGCTCTGCCAGCACCTCCTTCCCAATCCTGACCCTGGGTCATGGGGTGGTCGCACACAAGCCCCAGCCACCCACCAGGAGCATCTGGGGAGTTCTGCGTAGTGCCAACACCAAGGCCTCTGGACAGGGCTCCCCGTGCCTGCCATCCCATGCCACCAGCAGAAGTGACAGCTGGGTCTGGTGGCATCCAGAGCCTCCAGGTGCCTGGTTCTTGTCCCATTGATCCAGCCCTGCTCCCCTGGGCCCTTGGCCTCTGCTCCCACCTGCTTGGGACTCTGGTTGAACTGGAGGCCATACCTAATCAGGAGGGACGCCCAAACCTCTCCTGGTCCTTTCTACTGATGGTGGCCTCAAGGAGGAGCCTTCAGCCCTGAGCACCAGTCCCCGTGCTGGCACCCCGTCTGCACTGTGGACCAGCAGCCCTGGAGCTGGACAAGTCCACTCTGGAGGGACATCTGGTCCCAGCGGGAGGCTGAGTGCCGAGAGCAGCCAGGAGCCCTCGACTGGCTGAGCCAGGCCTGGGCTCCTCTGCCTTGACGGTGCCTCTGCCATTCCTGTGCGGCCACCTTGGGAAGGTCATTTTACCTCAGTTTTCTCATCTGTAAAATGCCTAGAATAGCTGCCGCTGTAGGGCACACAGGCAGAGACCACTGAGCGGGGGCAGCGGGCAAGAGCTCCCACCATAATGTCCCCGGGGCTCTGCCCCTGTCCCTGGATATCACACCTGTGCCTTCTCAAGAGCTGTGGCTCCCCTTGCCTGCACCCCGTGTCATCTGCCCTGTTCTACGTACCTCGGTGGCAGCACAGGCAGACGAGGCCACGTGGAGCCACGTCACCTTTCACATGCCCCCTTGTCCCTTGCCCTGGGAGATTCAGTCTCTGGCAGCCAAAGCCAGAAGGTTCTGCCAGGGAGACCAGGCACCCAGCTCAGGCGGGGAGAACCTCCCTGCCCCAGCACTCTTGTCCTGCACTGTCCCTTCGTCCCCCCATGAGCCACGCCCCCACTCTGCTGGGAGAACAGGCCCCACAGCTGGGCTGCAGCCACATTTGAGGCTCTAACCTTACACTTGAAGGAAAAGGTAGAAAGGTACTCCAAAACACAGCCTCAGTGGGGTTCATGCCGGCCCCTCCTGTGTGAGGACCCTGTGGCTGGCTGATTGAGGGTCAATGTTGTCCGAGGCGAGGCCTCAAGCTGAGCAGCTGAGCAGGAGAGCAATGTGGGGAGGGGAAGCAGCTTTGGGCCTCAGCAGGAGCAACCTCCCCTGCAGGGGGCAGCCTGGGCCACCGGGGAGAGCAGGCAGCAGGGCCTGTCTGGGGTTCCCTCTCTACCCACTGCTGCTCCTCCCTCTTCCAGTCACTGCCTGCCCTGAGCATCACCCACCCAGCACCCAGCCCGTCTGGACCTGTCAGGAGCTGGGGACACCAGAGGGACACCCTGGCCCTGAGCACCTGGGACACAGCCCCACTGCCTAGGGGCCCAGCAGAGCCCCATGACGTCCCCGGATGCCCACACTCTGGCCCCAGGCCACCCAGAGCAGAAGGCAGCCTCCTGCCAGGGCGCCCCAGGTGCAGGGATGGGCAGGCCAGGCCCTCCTCCAGGATGTAGTCAGCGCTGGAGGCAGCCGCATGAAGGGGCGGACAGGACCCAGGAATTGGCCTCGGGCGGCGGCAGGCACACTCTTGAAAGCAGGGAGTGCGAAGCTCCTCTGAAGGGGGGGCAGCGGCCTGCTGCCTGGGCCCAGCTCTGCTCCAGGCTCCCCCTGGGCTGATATGACGTGGTGACGGCACGAGGCTCCGTGCAGAGCTCCTTGTGCCAGGCATGTCCGTGCAGAGCTCCTTGTGCCAGGCCGGGGCGGGCACCATCACGGTCTGCATCTCACCCATGAGGAAGCCGCCAGCTCTCCAGCCTCCCTGGGGCTCCCTGAGGGTCCTGCCCTGGCCTCAGACAGGCGAAGCCCTTCAGCTCTGGACGCTGCATGTGCCCCTGACTGGCAAAGGTGTTCCAGGCCTCAGGGCGGACACCACCTCTCCATCTCCCTGCACTCGAGCGCCCCTCTTGCTCATTGACAGCTCCCCCGTTCAGGGTGCTCTGCTGAGTGCCACCTGTTTGCAGAGCTAGGCCAGGAACACAGCCACACATAGGACGGCGAGGCCTGTCCTGGCAGGTCTGGCCTTGGCGAGAGACACATCTGGGCACTACCAGCACCCGCCCTGTGGGCGTCCTGACCCCCTCCCTGCTCTCCTCCTGTTGAATAGTCATGAACTCACTGGATCTTGCCTTGCGCTGGCTGGTGGCCCCACACAGCCCTGGAGGATCATTGATCACCATCAGGGAATTCCTCGGCCTGTCCCCACCCCCCAGGGGTTCCGCGCAGCTCTCTTCTCCCCTCTGCACCCTCAGAACCTCTCTCCTGCTCCTCAGCAGGAAGACAGGAACCCAGAGTGGCTTCAAAGGTGAGCCGTGCGTGCCAACCCGAGCTCAGGGTCTCCTGCCGAGGAACGCCTGCTGCCTCTGAGGAGTTCTCCAGGGAGGAGGGCCCCGTCATCCCCTCACGACCACGTTTGGGGTCTCCTGGGTGCACTGGCTCTTTTTCTGAACATCTTCCAGTTTTCCGGTGCTTCTGCTAAGATGTGGGCTCCAGACCAAGCATTGTTGATGGTGCCAAATCCAGCAGCCATCGCCTTCCCCATCCTGTAATCTGTGCCTTATTAACGTCAGCCCCAGTGGCCACACGAAGACCAGCCTCTCGCCTCTCCGGCTGCTCCGGGTCGGGCAGCAGTGCTCTGGCTACATGCTGCAGGCACCTGGAGGGGTTCTTTAATCCCGATCCTTGGCCACACCCAACATCTCTGGAGAGGGCTTCTAACAATTTCCTGGGTGCCCAGGGTAGAAGAGGGGGTGCTGGTGTCCTGTGACCTCCCAGCCCCAGGCACTGTTCTGACTCACTGAGGCCCCCCCCCACCAGCCTCAGGGCCTGCGCTCCAAGGGACCCCAGCACTGAAAGATGTCCCTGAGGAAGGTGTGGCTGTGAGTTTAGGAACCTGCTCTGCACCATCCCCTTGAGTACAAGGTGGCAAAGCCCCATCTCGGGAATGAAAAACAGCGTGACATGAAGCCCCTGCGACAGAAGCAAGAGCTGTCCCCCCACCCCGAGGAGCTGGACCTTCCTTCTGAGCCATCCCCACACAGGCACTGCGAGCATGCCCTGAGCCAGCCACCCTCCCGGGGCTCGGTGTGGCTCTGGGCCCATCACACCCCCTTGGGCCTCCTCTCACACGGGTGAGCAGAGAGGAGCCAGGGCAGCACAGGAGACTGGACTCAGCCAAAGAGCATCGCCGCTGTCAGCATCTGCTGGGAGCCAGGGAGTGAGCAGGGGCCTGCGCCCAGGTCAGCAGCGCAGGGAGGAGCAGCCCCACCCTGCGTCTGTCATCAGGGCGGCGGGGAGTGGAGAGGAGCAGGAGCTTGTTGGCAGGGGCACAGGACGGGGCGCCATGCTCAAGGGGCACCTGGTTCACGGTGCAGTCAGCCCAGCCCCTGCTGCCCCAGCTCCCGCGCCCTGCCCTCGCCTGCTCTGCCCCGTGCCCAGTTTCTCTTCCCACATGCAACCGTGGGGGCACCCTTCGTAGGTACAGCAGGAGCACTGTGGGAGCCTCCATCGTCAGAATGTGCCAGAACCTATTTAACGAGCCTCTTAATGATCGACGCGGGGGTTGCCTGCCGTTCCTGGCTCTGGAGCCGGACAGGACGCATAGCTTTGCGGAGACGTCACTTCGCACGGGCAGGTGGTGGCCTATGGGATTGTGTTCAGGGTAGGTGTGGCCGAGTCACCCTCCCAGGGGCTTCCTACTGTCACGGGAGGGACCTCGTGGGTCTCATTGTATGCCTTCCTGTCCTTGCGGTTTTCTTTCGTTCTGGTCTTGAATTGATTCTTCAGAAAAGAAATCTTACGCAGAAGGTTGATGGACAGAAGGAAGGGGTGGAGTTGAAGCATCTGCCCTGTCGCCCCCCACTAGGGTGGCACCAGGGAAAACCCAACAGGGACAGGCACATTGAGGCGCCTGGGGTTGGGTGGCAGTCACAGGAAGGCTGCGTAGCCCCAGGGTCATGGGACAGGGGAGAAGAAGGTCAGTGGGGCCTGGAGAGAGCCAGAACGGGGAAGAGGAACCACAGGCCTGGGGCAGGGCCATGGGGACATCCAGACAGACCAAGCAAGGCAGCATCACCCGGCCGAGCTGCGTGGCCCCTCGGCCCACTTGGCCAAAGCTGATTGTCACGTGTTAGGAGTTCTTGCGGGGTCAGCTCAGCACACCTGCCCCTGGAAGATTGATTATATAAACTTAAATCCCTAAGTTATACTCAAAACAAAGGTGATGCTGTCTCAGACTCCTCACTTCCTAGAGATGTGGGGGCATTTTCCTCCTGGCGGGTCTCGAGGTCCCTCCCTGCTGTGCGCTGAAGCGCCAGGTCCCTAGGTCTCTTCCCTGCTCACCCTTCTGAAGAGTCACGCTGCCCCTTGAAGTTGCCCATGGCAGGGGTGCTCACCCGACATGCACCACAAACTACAAATAGGGGTTCCACACTGCCCCCCAAAATTAGGGGCTAAACACTTGCTGCCTGCCCTGGCCGCTCCCTCTTCCTGCCCCTGTTGGTCAAACTCAGCCAGGGCCAGCTGGCCAGAGGGCCAAGGGTGCAGTGCTCCCCAGAGCTCAGAGCAGGGTGGAGAAGGTAGAGAATGAGGGGGGGGTGCAGCATGCCGGCCTCCGCCCTGGGGGGCGAGAAACCTGCGCCTGCACCTCCCTTGGGCCAGGCCTGCCAATGAGTGAAACCACCTGGGAGTGAGCACCGCGGGAACGGCTGATCCTTGGATGAGGCGCTGCTGGTTCAGCCCCGAGGCTCACACCTGGGTGCTTTTTTTTTTTCTTCTGCTCCAAGGAAGGGGGTTCCACTGCAACAGAGTCATTGCCCACGTCCCCAGGCCTGGAGGTGGCAGTTCCCATGCAGCAGAGCCCGGAGCTCTCTGGGCTGCGACCAGCAAGCTTGCAGGAGGCGTGGCCAGGGGTCTACCCCGCTGGACCAGGGTGACCTGCGTGGACCAGAGCGTGCAGTGGCTGGAAGCCAAGCGACGCAGGGAGGGAGGCCTCACGGCACAGGAGCCAGGTGCCAGGCAGTGGTGGGGACAGTGCCCGTCTGACCACAGGAAGAGAGGCCTCCTGCTCAGAAACCAGGAACTTGGAGACAAAGCCCAGCGGCTGAGGAAGGAAGCAGAGGTCAGGAGACAAGTCTGGGAGGGGACAGTCAGGTGCAGGCTAGGAGGATGCGGGCGTCACGGCAGAGGGGCTCCTAGCAAAGCTTGCGCCACCTCTTCCTGGGTCTGGGAAGCAGCTGTGACCTGGACGCTTTCTTGGGACCGTGGCCACAGCCTGTGACCCATACGGGCTCTCCCCCTCGACAGCCTTTCTCAAATGCAGGTCTCCTCTTGTGTCCCTCCCTGGTGCTCTCAGGAGAAAGCCCTTTTAATCTCCCAAAGACTCCCCCATGCTCAGGGCCTTTGCACCTGCTGTCGGCCCTGCCTGAGGGTCTGGCAGGGCCCTCACCAGCTCCTGCTTCTCTCCAGCCCTGGGGGTCCTGCCCTCAGGGAGGCTTTCCCAACATTGCCAGACCGTGTCCATCTGCTGTCTCCCCCACGGTACTGTCATCCCCACGAGGACAAGGCCCGTGTCTCAGCCTCCATCTTCTTATGCCCACCAGGTGGCACAGCGTCTGGCACCTTGATGTCCCCTGAGCAAATGAAGGGCGAGAGCCTTGATCCCTCCCCAGTGGTCAGCACCACCTCAGAGGGGAAGAGCTGGGGACGGACTCTGGGGCAGATGTCGTGTGACCTGGATGCACCTCATCCCGGTCCTCAGCTTCTCTCCCGAGGACAGGAGGCACGTCTGGCGGGACAGCGCCCTTGGAGTGTGGGATCCACTTGAAAGAAAGGCCCAGACTGCAAGTCGGCCCCAGAGACCCCAGGGTGAGGAAGACCCAGATCAGGAGGAGACCGATCCTGCCCGCCAGGGAGACAGGATGCCCACCCTGAGCCAATGGAGGGAGAGTTGGGGCTCAGACGAGGAAAGAGGCCACTGTAGCCTGGGTTCCTCTGGAGTCCCTGACAGCAGCAAGCCCGTCCGGGCAGCCTGTGAGGGAGCGGAGCTGACCTCCACCAGCATCCTGGTCGTGGACGCGGGACACCCACAGAAGAGGACGGCTCAGCGGCCGCCCGCACAGCACCACCCCTCTCCTCTCTCCACCACGCAGCCAGGCTGCTTCTCCTCACCCACCTGTGCCAAACGTGCACAGCGCCGGGGCCTGCCCAGACCTGACTGTGCTGCTGGCGGGCACCCTGCCCCACTGAAGGGCAGCAGAGCCAGGGTCACGTGGCTGGCTCCCCAGCACGCCCGAGGGGCCCAGGCCTGTCGGGTCCTGCCAGAGAGCCGTATGGGCAAGGCAGGGGTCTCATCTATTCAGACTGGTCCCCCGGGTCCCCACGGTCTCCGCACCGCGGATTTACCAGTGTCTCAGTTCCGCCACTCGATGGCCCCCACGGAAAACGTACCAGCTGTACTTGGTCACCGCCGAGAACTGACAAATACAGCTGGGCGAGGGTCTCATTCTCCCCCTCCCAACAGCCGGTGACCCAGGGGTGGTCCCAAGGGCGAAGGTGACAGTGGTGGCAATGGTGACATGATGGTGACGAAGGAGTGGGAATGTAAGATGGTGATGATGGCAACAGCAGTGGCAGTGGTGGTGGCAGCGATGGGGACCACAGTGAATGTGAAGACGAGGGCCAGTTTGGTCTCAGTTCGGGGTGATTTCAAAGGACACATCTCGGGTCTTGTCTCCTCTGAGACCACAAGTGCCCACACAACAGGCTCCACCCTGTGTCTGGGGAGGAATGGGGGAGCCAGGCCAGGCAGCTGCCGGGAGACGTTGTCACTCACCTGTAGATGTCTGAACAGCTCCTGCCCCAGGTGACGTGCACCCGGCCAGCGTCCTCTTAGCCCAGCCCCCTCCTCCTGGGCGCCCGCCCTGTGCAGTGAGCCCCACTTCTCCCTCCTCCCCTGGGCCGCCCTGCCACTCTGGCCCCCAGCCAGCGGGACCCTCCCAGGCGGCTCTGAAAGACCCTCACAGACTCAGCCCTGAGGTCCAGAGGGCCCCAGAACCCCCACCAAACTCGGGGTCACGGGCTTCAGCAGGTAGCAGGGCCCCTGCAGGCCAGCAGAGGCCCTCCATTCAACAGGCAGGACCGAGCTGCGCTCCAGCAGAGACCTCACGCCCCCACCCCCCCCACACCCAGCCAGAGGCCTGCAGCATCTCAGGCTCCACCAGCCGACTCCCAGCTCCTGCCCAGGGAAGGCCCGCCACCTGCCCTCCACCCATCTCATGCTCCCACCACAGACTGTGCCTTCCCCACGGCTCCCTCCTCTCGCTGTCTCCGGGGCCAGTGGCATCCCAGCTCTGCACAGGATGGTGGGTGGGGCTGGCAGCCAGTCCCAGCGGGAGTCCACACTGCAGGAGTAGGCCACAGACCCAGCCAGAACCCGTCCACCTTCTCACCAACCAGCTGCCAGCCCAAGGTGTAGCCAGCCGTCCCGTCCCGGAGCGGCTGCCCCAGCTGCTGGCTGTTCCCCTGCCTCCCTCCTGCGGGCCTCACGCTCTCCCCAGCAGCCAGGCCATCTTCCTGCCTGCAGGGCCTCGCCCCTCTCAGGGCCCCTCCCTCTTTCCTGGGTTCCAACCCCGCCCAGGCCTCCACACCCGAGAGGGTCCACCCTGACCCCTCAGCCCCACCCACTCCCCACCCACCCTTCCCAGCCTCCAAGGCCATCTTGCAAAGTGCCATCTTTCCAAAGGGCTTCTGGGGCATCCCCAGGCCCTAATACTTTCCAAATCTCCTTCTTATTTTCTTTATCCCGCCCAGGACACGTGGGCAGGGAGCCTTGCTGGCGTATGTGGTCCAGTTCCTGGGACAGGAGCCTCCTGGGTGGGCTGAGCGCGTGCTGGTAAAGCACCTGGGATGGCGCAGCCTGCGGCGGGCTGGGGCACCAGCACCAAGGCCATCTCTGCCCAGCCAAGGTGAAGCCCAGGTGAAGGCCTCCTACTGAACCCCCAGGGCCTCCTGGAAGAGCAGCTAGCACCGGGGGTCACCTGGGCCGGCAGTGAGAGCCCAGGCAGTGTCCCCTGTCAGGTCCTCGGGGCCTGAGGGCAGGAGGCCCTGGGGGTTCAGTAGGCAGCCCCTGGAGGAGGCGCAGCAGGCGGGCAGGACCTAAGGCTGAGTCTGGAAGAGTCTCTGGAGCCTTCCCACGTCCTTCTCAGGAGCCCAAGCCCTGGAGCGCTTTTCCTGGAACCTCCAGGTGTTCGGGCCATTGTCCTCTGCCCGGAAGTGGAGGCCAGCTGCTCCCAGCCCGTTCCCAGGGGAGGCCTGGCTCCCAGGACCGCAGGCTAGGTCACCGACCTCACCTGGCCTGGAAGGCAAGGCCCGAGGGTGTGCACAGCCTGATAAGGGCAGTAAACAGGGTTGTTTTTAGAAACACAGGAGACAAAAAGCAAAAGGGACCAAGGGGCAGGAGACCTGGATGCCAGAGAGAAAACAGCTCGATAGGCGCGGGGCTCCCAGGCCGCGCTGGCAGGGCAGAGCCGGACAGGTCCGAGCTTGTCAGGAGGGACCGGAAGCTGGGAGAGGCCCTGGTCAGACAGCCCGGGCAGCCTGGACCAGCTCTGCACTGCACTCCCACGTGTGGGGGACCTGGGCACTCGCTCTCAGTGCTACTGCAGGACCCTCAAGGGCAGGGACCAACCAGTGGGGCAGGTGCCAAAACTCCAGCTCCGAGGCCGAGGCCCTTCCAGGCAGAATTCCAGCCTCTGCATCAGGACTAGGAGACAGTAGGAAAGCAGCTGCCCCCGAGGCTCCCCGGGAGCGCAGGCCACAGGGCTGTCCCTCCGTCTTGAGCCTACACACTGGTCTGGAGGACAGTGGAGACAGGGGCCTTGGGTGGGTGGACCATCCTGTCCTGTGGACACAGTTCTCAGGCCCGAGCCGATATCAGGACAGCGCAGAGGTTTGGGAGAGCGCAGGGGGTGGACTCCGGATGGAGGGCAGCCTGGTGTCTAGGAAGTCTCAGGCGTCACTGGGCCCAGCGTGCGAATGCCCAGGGGGTGAGGGAGGGAGGGAGGGGACCCCATCACTTCCCAGGGAGCTGCCAGGCGACCAGCGGCCTAGAGCTGCAGGGAGGTCCCAGAAAGGGACACAGATAACCAGTTCCAAAGCTGAGATGTGACCCAGAGCCTCTGAATCCTACACAGGGTCCTTCACTCCTCCCTCTGCCAGGGGTGAGTTGTCACCAACTTTACCTGGAAGGCCTGTCGATCAGAAGCCCAGATGTTAAGGACTAAACCAGAAAAGTCTGGAAGCAACAAGATGAATGGACCCAATAGTCAGTCCTTGAGCCCCTTCTGGGGCCAGGGCCTTCGGATGTTTGTCACAAGTGCGTGGGCGTCACCACACACAGAGACCCGTCCCCCTGAACTGCTTGGACTTAACAGTTGTTTATTATAGAACAGTAACAGAAATCTGGGTTTAAAAACCCATGTAAAATCCTTCAGCGCTGCCGGCAATCCCTCTAGGGTCCCCCACCCCAGTCCTCTCCCGTCCCACCCCCAGGCCCACACCTGGGACTCGCCTTCAATCCAGTCCACGATCTGCTGTCTCGTTTCCTTGCTGCTTCTTGGTCAGGGTCAGGGTTAGGGTTAGGTTAGGATTAAACCCTGGTGCTCTACCACTCAGCCACATGCCCAGTCTTCAAATTTTTTATTTTGGGTCAAAGTCTCACTAAGTTGCTTAGGGCCTCCTAAGTTACTGAGGCTGGCCTCGAACTTGCGCTCTTCATGCATCAGCCTCTGGAGTGGCTGGGATCACTGCGTCTGGCCCTTGCTGCTTGCTCTGAAGGCTGACGACCTTCCTCTCTGGGCTCCAGTGTGGACTGAAGGTTTCCCTGTGGGTGGTCATGAAGTTGCTCAGTGTGTGCCCTTTTTTTTTTTTAATATTTATTTTCTAGTTCTCGGCGGACACACCATCTTTGTTGGTATGTGGTGCTGAGGATCGAACCCGGGCCGCACGCATGCCAGGCGAGCGCGCTACCGCTTGAGCCACATCCCCAGCCCAGTTTGTGCCCTTAACATCAACGCCCAAGCCACAGGGATGTCGCTCTGTTCACTGCAGCCATTTCTTGCTTGGGGCTTCCCCTTAGGGACTCGTCCCTTAAGATTGGAGCCCAGGCCCGAGCAAGGCCTGCTCAGAAAGAATGAGGTAATAAACACTGGGTCCTTCTCAGGTCAGAGCCAATGTCACAGACCCGGGAGAGCCACAGGCTCATCCTGCCACATAGTATGAGCAAGGTGACCACGAGACCCCCTCCAGCTGGTGGAGTCGGGGCTCTTGGGGTCAAAGTGGCCCTGCTGTCCCAATGGCCAGGCTCCTCTGACGATGCTGTTGGCCCCCACGTCTGTTCCTGAAATGGCAGAGCGAATGTGACTTGCAGGAAGATGGGCTGGGTGGGGCGTGGTTAGGTGGCCCTCCATGCCAGCGTGAGGACAGAGGCCCTCGGCTCCAGCTAGGGCAGGAGTGAAATCCCCGGCGCCCAGCAGCACCCAGCCCAGTGGGGAGACTGGGCCCCACACCCTCCAGAACCTCTGTTGATTGCGGGGGGGATGTGCTGTGGGGACAAAGTAGGTGTCACAGTTCCCTTGTCACAGCCAAGGAGCTCAGAGAGGCCAAGCCACTTGCTCCAAATCACACAGCTGAAAGTGCAGAACTGGAATCCTGGCCCGACTGACCGCAGAGAAAGCCTTGCACACCCCTGGCCTGGGCGCTCACCACCCACTCGGGACAGCAGTCCCACAGAGGCCCCCGGGATTGTTAAGGGAAAGGGAGATACAGGGGACCCGAGGATGTGGCTGCCCAAGACACCCGTGGCTGCCCGGACGCACCCTGTGCAGACGCCCTCCTCCTTCCTCCCAAGGCTCCCGACCTCCCCAGCCACGGGGCAGGCCCTGGTCCCCAGGGTTGGCAGTTTCCCCAGAAGCCCAAATGACAGTCCAGTGCTGGCTGCTGTCCTCTGGGGCAGGTGGAAGTCTGACCCCCTCCCTGCTCCAGGAATTTGGCCTTGGGCAACTCCCCCAGGGCTTCTCCACGTGTAGATGGAAGTCGTTACTGGAAATCCTGCCCAGCTCTCTGGGTTGCTGGGGGAATCAACGAGACTGTGTGTAGAAGGACTTTGTAAACAGCGTGGCCCTGGACAAATATTAGCTCCCACAACAGTGCTGGATGGGCCTGTCTCCTCCTGCCCAAGTGGGGCAGGGCAGGTCACCACCCGGCTCCCCCACTGTGACTTGGTGTGTCCTCACTTGTGGAATGGGGACAACAGCAGACCCTGCCGCCTCCCTGGACCCGGGGTGTGGATCAAATGCACCCTGAAGCCACCAAGTGGTGCTCTGGCAGTGTGGCCCCGAGACCTGCTCGCAGTGCGGTTGTGCCTGATCAGGGACGGGCTCCCTTTGTTCCCTCGCTCTGTACCTTTCTCCTGGAAGTTTCCAGCTCTGCGGCTGCAGTCCTGGGTCCCAGCCCCAGCTCTGCTGCTCAATGCTGTGTGACCTCAGGCCTGAGATGAGCCTCTCTGAACCACCTTTGTGTTTCTCAGTGCCCAGTACCTGGAGGTGCCCAGCAGTGGCAGAGCTGTGGGAGCCCCTGGTTGAGGAAAAGGCCAAAGAGGGACAGAAAAGAGAAGGGAGGTAGCAAGAGGCAAGAGGAGTCACTCTGAGGTTCTGGGATTCCCAGGGGAGAGAGAAATGGAGGAGTTCATCGGGGTCCGATTCAGTGTGAGGACCCTCAAAGCCACCCACAGGGGGTTGAGGAAAGACCCAGGAGGGGCCGCAGTGCCAAATGCAGTGAGCAGCTGACCTCGGCCTGTTGGCAAGCCAGGCCTGCGGTCACCCTGCCAGCTCCACGTGGCGCACGGCGCTCAGGTGGGGAAACTGAGGCTCAGAAGGCAGGCGCCTCTCCTGGGACACCCTGTCCAGCCACTGGGGACACCGTGGGGCGTCGCGGGGGCTCCTAGGACACCGTGGGCCATCCTGCTGCCCGTCTTGGTGTCTCACTGTGTCAGCAGCAGGGACAGCGTCCGGGCCAGGGCCGCCCTGGAGGCCAGGGGAGCCCAGGTGCAGCTTGAAGCGCTCCAGCGGGAAGGGAAGTGGGCGATGTCGGTTCCGGTCCGGTTCTGCTGAGCCCAGTGCCCCGGCTCCCCCCCACGCGCCCATAACAAGAGACGCCCGACTGTTCATAGGAGCCCGTCAGCCCCTCCTGTGCCTTTCACCCTGAGAGCGAGAAGCGCCAGAAAACAGGCCGCCGGGGCCCTGGCATCCAGGGCCTGCAGAAGCAGACTCTGGTGCAAGTGGGCAAGGGGCGGGTGCAGGCTTCCAGCAGTTATTTCTCGGGGGGCTGAAGTCCAGTCTCCCTGGGCACCTGCGCCTCCCCTCGGCCCCTGGTGGCCCCCTGCCGCACAGCCCAACGTGGCACGGCTCTTGGCACGCTCCGCCACCTCCCAAGCCCGAGGCCCAGCAGGACACAAGGCGGGTCCAGGCCCCGGGACCATCGAGGCTCTCCCCTGCCAGCACCCCTCTAACCGCTGCCCCTTTGGCCGACTTTGGACACTATCTGTTTTTATTTTCTCCGAGGTCTCTAAAGACAACTCAATAACTCTGTTCCCAATAATCACCTGCAGGTAAACAGGCAATGGGAAGAAAGTCCACCTCTGCCCCCACAATCACCCCATCCGCAAATTCTCCAACTCAGCAAAATCCAGATAAGGGGTCAAGGCCAGCGGGGTGGGGCAGGTCTGCAGGAAACCAGGCCAGGGGTCCAGGGAGGCTGCCCCCTCCCAGGCTGGGCTCTCCTTCAAGACCTCCAAGACCTCCCCAAGACTCAGCCTGGACACTCCAAGGGAGAGCCCCTGCGCCTGGGGCGTCTCTACCTCCGTTTACACCTCCCAGACCCCTGGGGTGGGTGGACCTGGGCGTGGGACGGGGAGTGGAGACCTGAGGCGCTGCGGGCGGGCGGTGATCAGGAGGCGTCCGTGCCACTGCCTGCCTGCCAGCTCCCGTGGGCTCCCGTGGGCTCCCGTGGTCTCCCATGGGCTCCCGTGGTCTCCCGTGGTCTCCCATGGGCTCCCGTGGTCTCCCATGGGCTCCCGTGGTCTCCCATGGGCTCCCGTGGTCTCCCATGGGCTCCCGTGGTCTCCCGTGGGCTCCCGTGGTCTCCCGTGGGCTCCCATGGGCTCCCGTGGTCTCCCATGGGCTCCGGCGGTGTGCTGACGCCCGTGCAGGCCTGGTGTGGAGAGGTACACCTTCAAAGTGTCGGGGCTTTGGTCACAAGCCACGGCTAGAACAGAGAACCACTGAGGGATGCCTCCCTCCCAGGTCACACAGTAGGGACAGAAGCCTGCAGGGGAGCTGAGGCCCCTCTCCTGGGCACTGTCATCCTGCCCCAAGGGTCACTGCCACCCGCGTGCCAGGAGGAAAGGATCACTCTTAGTAAAACAGGCTCCAAGGGAGCCGGTGCCTTGCAGGAGCTCCCCAAGCCCATGGGGACTGAGCCCAGGGCAGCCTGCACCCACCAAGACTCACACAGGTGCAAATGAAAGTGTGACTCCTCATTCAAAACAGACCAGGAACTTCACACCAGGGACAACAAACACCAGGGCCTGCTTCCCTGGGCAAAGGTCTGGGCCCCGGAGCCCGGGGGAGGACGGAACAGGCAGGATGGAGTTCAGGCCTGGCTGCGCTCAGCGGCCCTGGAGACCCTGGCCCTGGGCTCAGCCAGCGACCTCCTCCCTAGGCCCCAGTGCCGCCAGCCCTTCCCACCCACCCCTGCTCAGCTTCCCCGGCGGGGCTGTGGCTTCCAGTCATTCACCACTCCCAGGTAGGCCCGTGTCCAGGACCCGGGAGGAGGGGCATCTCCTGGGGCTCAAAATTTGAAGAACACCAAGGCGCGTCCACCATCGGGAGCCAGTGCTCCTGCGGTGTTTTTAAGAATCAAAATTCATGAAAGAAATAAGAAACAAATTTGTTTTAAAAGGAACAAAATCTTTTTTTTTTTTTTTTAAAGATTGACATTTATTTTTTAGTTCTCGGCGGACACAACATCTTTGTTGGTGTGTGGTGCTGAGGATCGAACCCGGGCCGCACGCATGGCAGGCGAGCGCGCTACCGCTTGAGCCACATCCCCAGCCCCGATCTCCCCTCTCCCTTCTGCACTGGGCTCTGAGCTGGCACGCGCTCCCTTGCTCGTGGCCTTTGTTGTTAACGTTCTGCTCGTCCTGACTCTTCTGCGTTCATTTTGATTTTTAGAAGTTGAATCAGACTAACTTGGTTGGTGAGGTGAGGTTTTTGCTTCCCCTTGAAGTTTGCACCCCCCCCCACTGGACCCAGCCCTGGTGGCACCTGCAGCCCCCAGTCAATGGTGGCAGAGAGGAGGCTGAGGCAACAGGGACACTGACGTGACTGTGTGTGTCCCCAGGTCTGTGGGCCACATGCTGTGTGCTGAATGGGAAGCCCAGGCTGTGTGCGAGCCTCCTGCAGGCACAGGAGCACCTCCCGGGTGCAGGGAAGTGAGAGCAGACAGCGCGCCCCACTCTCTCAGCCCGTTTTTGGGGTGGGGAAACTGAGGCTCAGTCTTAAAGGCGGCTTGTCCAGAGCCCCTCAGCCGGGACGCGGCAGATCTGGGGTCCTAGCAGGACAAGCTGGACCGGGGGTGCTGAGCCATGCAGTGGGGTGCAGGTGGAGGGAGGGACCTGGGGTGTATTCTCCTATTAAAGGGGCGATGGTTTAAGTGGACTCAGCAGAGCTGTCTCGGGCTCCTCGGAAACAGCCAGGTGGGTTCCTCCAGGGGTCAAGACCCTTCCTTCAGGACTGAGTCTCAGAGAGCAGTCCAGGCTCCTGGGATGGCCTGGGGGAGGGCCACCCACTGCCCCCTGGCGGATGGCCCAGCAGGGGCCCTTTAAGCCGGCCCAGGGGCAAGTTCATTCACCCAGGGGCCCCTGCTGACTCACGCTTATGAAAGTGATTTTCCTGGCCCCGCCCACCTCCCGGACCGCCTCCTCCCGCCCGGTGAAATACCCTGGCTTCCCCCTGGCCTCACACAGCCTCTGGGAGCCCAGAGTGGTAATGGGCCTGCTGCTTCTTCGTTGAACACGGTGACCCCAGCCCTCCAAGTGTCTGTCCGCCCGGGCTCCCCCGTTTCCCTCCACCCACTACCGTCAGGTGAGTGGCCTGGGCAAGGCTTGGCGTGGGCCATCCTGGTGCAGGGGGCCGGGGTGGCCAGCCTCAGGGAAGCCAGGCAGAGTCCCAGGCAGAGTTCCCAGGTGACCCAGAGCAGAGGCCCAGTGTGATTCTCCCCAGCAGGGGCCCCCCTGGCTCCTTGGGGCCATGCCCATGGCCAGGTACCTGGCCCCCAGCCCAACAGCTGCCAGCTGCCAGGGCCCCGGCCCACTCCAGCCATCCCAACCCAGTCACTCGGCTCTTGGCAAGAAAGAGGCGTGGCCACCTGGCTTGCTGCGGAGTCCCCGGGCCAGGCTAGCGCAGCCCTGGGGTCCCCACCTCTGCCGGTCAGGTGGGGTAGAGCCATGGAGACCCAGGGACTTGGCTTCTCACTGAGATGACTCTGGGAGAGAGGGGTGGGCCCAAGGGAGGCGGTCCGCTGGCGGGGTGAGGGCTCCGGTAACGGAGCACAGGTAGCACTTGGGGGACAGTGTACTTCCTCATCCTCACCCCCAGGATCTCATGTCACTTTCTTGATGTCACTATTACCTGCGGCTTTGCTGAAGAGGGGACTCGTCCTCACTTGGGCAGGGTCAAGGGTCAGAACTAGACGTGTGTGGGGGCATTCCTGGTGACCGGGGCCAGGCTACCTCCTCCTGCCTCAGTTCCTTGCTCTGAAGGGTGGGGCTGAGGAAACCCAGCGCGGGTGTTGTCAAAGTCAAAAGGGCCAAGGGCCACCAGAGGACCCCAAAATGCAGCTGCACTGGTCCCACAGTCCTGTGCCCTGAGGTACCAACGCTGCAAACAGAAACATGGTTTGAGGAACAACTATTTCCATTCCTCTTATTCTAATCTGCTTTTTGTGAAATTTAATCAACTTTTAGTGTTCACTTTTCCATCCAAATCTGCCATCTTGAGTCAGAGGGACAAAGATAGTATTAAAAGTGGATCATTCCAACTCCACAACCAAGGAGCACAAAAGGGGCTGGGACAGTTGACACCTGAAGGTCCCTTGTCAGCCTGCAGCACACAGCTGTGCAAGGGTGTGAGTGAGGGCTTTGCGCCGCTCCGGACTTTGGGACATCCTGTATCACTCTGAACAGGAAGTGACCTCTGGGTCCAGCCCCTGGGTGGTGACCTCATGTGTGTGGCATCCAGAAGCTTCTGTTCAGGCGCCTGCCAGTTCTGGGAGGGAACTCTGAACAAGGAGGGAAGGGAGAGAAGGGAAGCAGTCCCCTTGTCCTCCGTGAATGGGGACTCCTGCCAGTGCCTGCCTGTGGAGCACAGAATCCCAAAGAAGTGGGGGGTGGCTGGGGGCACAGGCTGGCGCACGTATCTGGGGGCTCCGAAGCCCTGGAGGAGCGGCTTCTCCTCCTGAGCCTGCTTCCTCTTCTGGGAAGGGAGTTAAAGGGGGTGAGGTGTAGGAAGCGCTCTCTCGGGACCGTCGCTGCCCTGTTGCTGGTGCTCCGGGGACAGTGAAGACAGGCGGGAGGAACCCTGGGGCCATTAGCAGAGGCCCTGAGCGAGGGGGAGCATGCCCTCTGGGAACTGCAGCCCAGGTCTCCAAGGCTCTGGACACACCTGGTGCTGGTGGCTGGAGAGAAACTGTCCCTCAGAGCAGAAATCTGGGAGCTGCGACAGCCCAGCACTGAGCGTCCCTCCCTGCAACAGGCACTGGGCAGAGCCGCAGGGCAACAGGGACAGAGAGCACCTGCCAGACTGAGGGCTCTCTGGCAAGAGCCAGCCCGCTGCGGGGAACACCCAGAGGCTGTGGATCGGCAGCCTGGCTCAAATCCAGCTGAGCCCGTGAGAGCTGCAGCACCCTCCTCTCGAAAACTGTAATGGGCCGTGAGAAGGCCCTCCCAGGGCCTCAGTTTCCCCATCTGTCACATGGGCGTGATTGTAAGAGTACCTGACCACACTCCAAACAGAGACTCAGTCGGGGCTGGGCCTGCCTGGCGCGAGATCCCGGGTTCCAGCCCCAGAGGCGCACACACAAGGTCCAATCCGTGAACATATACGGGTGGGGGCAGACTCGGCGCCCCACCAACTCCATGCGGTATAGAAATGCTAGTTGTTTGTAGTAATTATCATCACCATCACCGGGGGTGCCGCCCCCAAATCTTCTCCCTGTGCTGGAGACAGCACAGGGCCTCTGTATGGAAAAGGCCACCTTGTTTCTGTCCTGGGAGAGGCACGAGGTCTCAGATTCTGGGGACACAGGGCCTACCTGGACGGGACAGGGAGGCTCTCTGGGCCCAAACCCAGTTGAGACCAAGCCCATTCTCAGGGACTGAGAGCCCCAAACCCGTGGCCAGCTACTGGCCATGTCCTCTTGCCTGCAAGGCCCACTGCTCAGGCTGCCAAGGGCACAGAGAGCTGTCTGTCACTTAGTGCAAGCTCCCTGCACACTGTAGAGAATGGTGGGGTCAGGTGCTGTCACCATGGGATGATGCCCAGCTCCTCTCCAGGTCAGCTTGCCCGTGGGCATGGGTGTTCCTGTGTGCTGCCCCTAGCTGTGCTCTGTGAGCTGGGAAGGGTTTACATGGGGCGTGTGGGTTGCCTGCTCTTCCTGACCAGAGAAGTCACCCAAACACCTGGATTTCTGCCTCCTCTGAAAGGGCTCTGCAGGCCCAGGCCCCACCACTCTGGGTGGCCCTGGCCCTGCACCTGCCCCCACTTTTCCCCCCGACAGTGTGCAAGCCAAGGGTCCATCAGCCTGGCGGGCATCCTCCAGGGAGGGGCCTGGGGCCACAGGCAGAGCCGCGGGGCCAGTTAGCGCTGGGTTTGAAAGCCAAGTCCACTAAGCGGCTTCTGCCACGTGCCGAGCCCCACTCCACACCTGCGCGATGGATTAATGACCGTGCTATCGGTCCCATGGGCGGGATGTGGAAAAGGGGAAATGCGTGGGACGCCAAATGCCCACTTCCCTCACCCAGCGTGGCTTAGCCTCGTGGGCCTCTGGACGGCAGGGGTCTGGGCAGGCTGGGTGAGGCTGAGGCTGCAGCCGCTGCCCACTGGTTTGGGGGACTTGGGGCAGATGGTCTGAAGCCCCTGGGGTCCTGCAGCTCTCAGAACGGCTGGGGTCCTGTGAGTGGACAGAGGACCAGCAGGGGGCGCTGCTGCTCCAGCGACCCACCTTCTCCAGCCACACTAGCCCAGGGCCTAAGCAGGCGCTCTGGTACCTTACCCTGCGGTTCCTCCAGGGCCCTGAGGTAGGGACTCTCCTTCCCACTTTACAGATGGGAGACTGGGGCTCAGCGAGGTCTCGGATAGGCTCACTGTCACCAGCTAGGAAGCAACTCCCCAAAGCTGGTGACTCCGAATCCCACTGGGCTACACGGAGAGGCTCGGAGGCCGGTGGGGTGTTGGGGCAGCAGCACCGCAGGGCTGGGCCTCGGCTGGGCCTCGGGACAGAGACTTGAGGCTTCCGTGCTGAGCGGGGAGAGTAGTGGGTTAGAGAGGCAGCTGCGGGATGGCCAGCCAGTGGACCCGGGCCTGTCCTGCGACCTGTGGGTGAGGAGGGAAGGGAGAAGGGGAGTCGCCTCGTGAGGGGCCACCTCGTAGCTGAGAAGGGCCTGGACCCCAGCCTGACCACCAGGTGGGCCCCTCCTCTCTGCCTGCAGGCCGGCTGCCAGCCTCCAGCGCCCCCTGCCCCAGCCATGAGCTCCTCAAAGAGGGACCACGTCAGCGCCAGCAGCTTGGAGCCCCTCCCTGTCACCATCATTGGTGAGTGTCGTCTCAGGCGGGCGGGCACTCCCAGGACCGCGGGTCTGACCCCCTGACAGTGGTTGTCTTGAAGCCATCAAGTGCGTGTGGCAAGCTTCTGGGCACCATATAGACCCCTCCCTGTGCCCTTGCTCCACGGGAGGCTGGGACCCACAGACATGGAACTATGGGGGCGGCCGAAACTTGTGCTGGCCCCTGTGACTGCCTTGCGTCTGGCACCGTCCTAGGTGCCCACACAAGGACACAGAGCCCTGGCACTTGGTTCCCAGGACAGGGGATGGGAGATCAGGTTGAAGTAGGGGGATGTCCGCAACCCCCAGGTTCCTGACAGCATTCTGCAATCGGCCAATTAGAAGAGGCCAGGAGAGACTGGGGCGGGGGCGGGGGGGGGAAGCCTGGGCCTGATTAAAGCCCGGAGAAGATGCTGAGAGCATCCATTCGGATCAGGGGGCCCCACCTGGGGTCTGTACCCCTCCTCAGGCCACCCCTGCAAGCTCACCCCCAGGGCGAGTAGCAGTCAGTGAGTGTGGTGCTCACTCCTGATGGACCAGACGGTTGCTCTAGTTCTCAGCGACCTCAGAAGCTCACACTTATCACAGACTCCCTGATTGTTCTTGGACTGGGTTTGAATCACAGCTTATCTACTTGTAAGCTGTGTAACCACAGGGAAGTTACCTACCCTCTCTGTGCCCCAAGTAGAAAATGAGAAAAAGGACGGCATTTCCGTCACTAAAGTTAGTGTACGGTGGCAGCAGTGTTCAAAGCTGTGGGTATAATACCTGGTACACGGTCAGTGACTGCTCGGCTGCCCTCTCTGACCTACCCTGTCTCCACAGGCAACGGCCCCTCAGGCATCTGCTTGTCCTACCTGCTCTCAGGCCACATCCCCTATGTGAGACCAGATGCAGTCCACCCACACCCGCTGCTGCAGAGGAAGCTGGCTGAGGCTCCGGGGGTCTCCATCCTGGACCAGGTGGGCCAGGCTCGTGCGGCCAGGGCTGGGGGGCACATGGTCTCAGGAGGACACAGCAGCTTTCCCAAGGAAAACCCAGGTGTATGTGTGGGGAAACGAGACTCGCTGCAGACACGGGGTCCATCATGGCAGAGAAGTCAGGGACATCTGCCAGACCCAAGAGGCCACGTGAGCTGTCTGACCACAACTAGGCCGTGGCCCTCAAGCAGGGAATGCTCCCTGGGAATGCTTGGCAGTGTCTGTGACTAGCCTCGTTGTCACAGTGGGGTGAGGCCAGAGACGCTGTGACACGTTCTAATGCTCAGTTCAGCCACAGAGAACTAGGACCCACCCCATGTCCAGCTGGGTCCCACTCTCCCTCCCCAGCCTGAGGGTGCACCCCCTCCCTCCCCCCTGCACCTGCCCCCTTCAGGGAGGCTGCCCTCCTCCACACCTCTCCAGGCAGCCACCACCCTCCAGGCCTCTCCCACCCCAACTTGGAGTTGAGGACAGAAGTGTGACCCCGCTGAGCAGGGTCAAGGTGTTTGAAAGTGCCCTCTCCAGGACACTAGTCCGGGAGAACTAGCCGGGCACAGAGGTGCGCACCTGGAATTCCAGCTACTTGGGAGGCTGAAGCAAGAGGCTCACAAGTTCCAGGCCAGCTTCTGCAACTTGGCAATACCCTCGCTCAAAAAATAAAAAGGGCTGGGGACGCAGCTCAGCAGTGGAGTGCCCCTGGGTTCAACCCCTGGAACCTCTAAATCGATCAGTCAATCAGTCACCGATTCCTTGATGTCATTCATGGGTAGAGAAGATGGTCTCACTCCAGGGAACCCGAGACACTGGGTTTGGCGATATCAACAGGCCAGTGTCCACTGTGGGACTTTTCATTTAGGGGCAGCATCTCCCAGGATTACCTGACCGGGTCTCAGGGTAGGAACCCAGGACCAGGCAAATGCTCGAGTGCCCCCTAAGACTCCCGCTCAGCCCGCGCTCCCGGGCCTTTGGCTCCTGGAGAAACCCTACAGTGAGAGTCCCCAACAGTCCCCGCCGCAGACGTCTCCCTAAGACCAAGTCCCCCAGCCTCAGGGAGGTGGCCCAGCCCAGTCCCACCTTCCTCCCGGCCGGAGGCTCGGGGAGAGGCCCTGCCTTGCCCCAGCAACCCCCTGACCTTCCCCCTTTCCAGGACCTAGACTACCTCTCCGAAGGCCTCGAAGGCCGCTGCCAGAGCCCCGTGGCTCTGCTCTTCGATGCCCTCCTGCGCCCAGACACAGACGTTGGGGGCAACCTGGAATCCGTCCTCACCTGGAGGCAGGAGAAGCAGAGAGCCATCCCCCACGTGGTCCTGGGCCGGAACCTCCCCGGCGGGGCCTGGCATGTGAGTGGCCAGGGCGCGGGCTGAGCTGCTGCGGGTCTGGGGCCACTCCCTCCCTGTTCTCCTCACTTCTCGTCCCCTTCCCCCACGTCCCTCTCCTCCTCCCCAGCGGGTCGGCCTGCGAGGCCTGGGCCTAAAGACCCCTCTCCACACAGTCCATCGAAGGCTCCATGGTGACCCTGAGCCAAGGCCAGTGGATGGGGCTTCCTGACCTGCAGGTCAAGGACTGGCTGCAGAAGAAGCGCAGGTAGGCAGCCCGCGGGGCCCGGGTGAGGGGACCCGAGGCCAGGAGCAGGGAAGGATGGCAGAGACCCCGAAAAGAGGAGTGGGTAGTGAGTCTGGGCTCCCCGACCCCCTGTGTCCTGTGCCCTGATGCCAGACCCCCGACCTGCCTCCCGACCTGCGTCCCATGGCGGCCGGCCTCGAGGGCGCCTTGGCCCTGCCCTCACCTCTGCCCCTCCTCACCCAGCCCAGCCTGGAACCCCAGGTCAGCTGTAGGAGAGACTCTTCCTAAATGACAGCCTTGAAAGCATCACCACCCCACAGGATGCTTAAATGGAGAAAAGGGACCCCCAGTCCCACCCCTCCACCAGTCCTGTCCCACCTGGGGTCTCTTCCCCCATCTGGTTTCCTGCTCCATCTTGGCCACCACGGCCCCCTAGCCACCCCGGTGTAGCAGGGGAATCACGGGACAAACACGTCCCAGCCCCGAAGCTGCTGCAGGGTCCCACGGGGTGGGGTCCACCCTGCAGGTGGGGCTGCCTCCTCTTCCCAGGCTGCGGGGGGCATCTCCTGCCCAGCAGGCCTGGAGGCATGGACTCCACCCTGCAGGGTCAGGAGGACAGTAGTGAGGTGGCGTGAGCTTAAGGCTCACCTGCACACACGCCCTTTAGGTCCCACTTTTGAAGTCAGCATCGTGTGGTAGGAATTCCACAGGGAGGACTCAGTGGCACAGCACCCCTCACAAGGAGCCCGTGGAATACTTACGGGCACAGGGCCTTGTGCTTCAGGGTCAGAGTGAAACCCCCAACCCGCTCGCACCTCCCTAGTCATACTGCCACGGCCACCAACACACGGCCTGCCACGGAGCGTTAACTCTGTCCAGTGTGCAGCCAAAGCCCCACTTAGAGCAACCTTGGACAGGTCTCCGTCACAGAGAAGAGGGCGAGAGGGAGCCACAGAAGTCAATCCCAGACTTCAAGTCTCGGGGCAGCCAGGCAGCTGGGCTGGCTCCGTGGCCTGGGGGTGGTCAGTCCCTGCCAGGATGGTGGCACTTAGCCAATCAGATCCAGATTCAGGTCATCCTCAGCCAGAGGTCCACGAGCTGGGTAGATGACGCCACCTAAAGTCAGGCAGCAGGGACACCAAAGCCAGAGGCCGCGCTTGCCCCACAGCCTCTGCTCCAGGAAAGGGGACAAGCATGGCTACAGGAGCAATGAAAATGTAAAACTGCCCTGGCTCCTCCAGAGGGGTGTGTAAGTCGCTTTTAAACTGAGACAGCCTCCCCAGGGAGCGCCCAGCTCACCCAGCACAGGCTGCGCAGGTCCCAGCAGCCCCAGCAGAGCCCTCCCCAGAGCCCCCGCGTCCAGGGGCAACCCACTCCTGGCCACCAGCTGTGCAGAGCCGCCTGCCTGCCCCTGAGCTTCGCGGTGCCGGGGCCGAAGCACATTCCAGGGAACACTATCAACCCCTGGGGTCCTGGTGGAGGCCAGCCGGTTGGCTCTAGGCTCTTGGTTTATCAGGGCCCCTGTCTCCTCGGCAACCCCATGAAGCAGGTCCTGTGGCTACGGTCACTCTTGTTTCTCGAGAGGACACTGAGGCACAGGTGTTTCTGGCACACTAAGCAGCACCAGAGCCAGCACCAGGACCCAGGCAGCTGGCTCTGGAGGCCCCAGCCCCACCAGGTGCCCCTGCAGCTCCGCTTCACAGAAGGGGACACTGAGGCTTCCCGAGGCTAAACTGCCCAGCCCAGCCCTACGGGGGGTGAGTGGTACAGCCGCTGCCAGCTCCAGGGCCTGACACCACCATGCTGGTCACACCCTGCCCACTCTGGACGGTAGTCCCTGCTCTGACACCTGCCCCCATGTTCTCCCACAGGGGTCTTCGCAACAGCCGAGCTACAGCTGGGGACATTGCCCGCTACTACAGGGACTATGTGGTCAAGAAGGGGCTGAGCCACAACTTCATTTCTGGTGCTGTGGTCACGAATGTGCAGTGGGGGGCCCCTGAGCCCAGTGGCCCCGGGGCCCAGGGCCCGAGCCCCCTGTTCCAGGTGAGCGGCTTCTTGACCACCAAGGACCAGAGCCAGCGGCCCTTCTCGCTGTGGACTCACCACGTGGTCCTGGCCACGGGCACGTTTGACAGCCCAGCCCGGCTGGGCATCCCCGGGGAGGACCTGCCCTTTGTGCATCACGACCTGTCAGCCCTGGAGGCGGCCATGCGGGAGGGGGTCGTGACCCCGGCCTCGGACCCGGTCCTCATCGTGGGCGCAGGGCTGTCCGCCGCTGACGCCGTGCTCTTTGCCCGCCACTACAACATCCCCGTGGTCCACGCCTTCCGGCGGCCGGTGGACGACCCTGGCCTGGTGTTCAACCAGCTGCCCAAGATGCTGTACCCCGAGTACCACAAGGTGCACCAGATGATGCGGGAGCAGTCCTTCCTGTCGCCCAGCCCCTACCGGGGCTACCATAGCCTCCCGGAGCACCGGCCCCTGCTCTTCAAGGAGGACAGCCAGGCCGTGTTCCAGGACGCGCAGGGCGGCCAGCAGGTGTTCGGGGTCTCCCTGGTGCTGGTCCTCATTGGCTCGCACCCCGACCTTTCCTTCCTCCCTGGGGCGGGCGCTGACCTTGCCATGGACCCCGAGCAGCCGCTGAGCGCCAAGAGGAACCCCATCGACGTGGACCCCTTCACCTACCAGAGCACCCGCCAGGAGGGCCTGTACGCAGTGGGACCACTGGCCGGGGACAACTTTGTGCGGTTTGTGCAGGGCGGGGCCCTGGCGGTGGCCAGCTCCCTGCTAAGGAAGGAGACGAGGAAGCCACCCTAGTGCCACCTGAGTCCTGGCACCCAGGCCCTGAGGAGGAGGGACATCCCCACAGCCTTGCCGGCAGCAGGGCCCACTGAAGACGCGACGCGAGGGCCTCTCCTGGCCGGAGACAGAAGGGCCGTGAGGCCATTCTCGTGGGCTGGGAGGAGAGGGCCGTACATGCTGCCCACATGCAGACCAAGGCCCAAGGCAGGAGGGTGGCCACAGGCCAGAGTAGGCCTGGGCCCGGGACCTGGTGTGAGCTGGGCTCACCAGGGCCAGCTGAACACCCAGCCAGGAAGAGTGCAGGTCCTGTTCCTTCCAGAATCAAGTCACAAATAAAACCAGTGTCTGCCTCCACTCCCACACCCAAGACTCTGTGCCTGGGGGCAGGGTAACCAGGGTTGCTTATGGCTGAGGGTGGGGTGAGGCAGCTGAGCAGGCCCGCAGAGGGCAGGCACAGGGGTGTGCTCTGGGAGGGAAGGACAGGGACCCCCTGTCACCCCTGCAGCCTGGCCACCCCTCCCCCTGTCTGTTCTAGTCACAGTTCCTTCCAGCCATTCACGCTCACCTGACTATTTGCTCCTGCCTGCCTGCCACAGAGCCTTTGCACAGGCTCCTACGTAGCCAGAGGCAACTTCCCTCCTCCTTTAAATCTCTCAGAATAAGAATCAACTTGCTCTAGGGGCTGTGGTTGTGGCTCAGTAGTAGAGCGCCCTGGGTTCAATTCCCAGCACCACATAAAAATAAAGATTGTGTCCAACTACAACTAAAAGAAAAAAAAAAAAAAAAAGAATCACTTGCTCTAGTGTGGCAGTGGCACAGGCCCCTAATTCCACACCTGGGGAGCTACCGCAGAACGGCAAGTTCACCATGCTAGCTAGCCTTGGCAAGACCCTTTCTCAAGACAGAAAAAGCCAAAAGGCTGGGGATGCTGTGCAGAAGTTGGGCACCTCTGGGTCGGAGCCCAGTACCAGCCCTTAGGAAGGCTCTCTGACAGGGTGGGCCTGGCCACGGTCAGGACAAACCCTGCTGTCGGCCTGAGCAGACCGTTTTAATTCTCGCTTATCTGTGGGATCCAAGTGTCTGGCTCCACACTTGGATGTGAGCTCCAGGCGGCCAAGCCCCGGGTCTCCCTTGTCCACTACCAGAACCCAGTGCCCAGCATCCGGCCTGGCACCTAGTGAGTTTTCCTTAACTGATCCTTAGATGGACAGAGAGACGACGCATGGACCGAACCCGGAGGAAGGCATTTGGGGCCAAGGCTGATGGGGCGCGATGTCGCACAGGGCAGGGCTGGGGCCGAGCCAGCAGCCGAGTGTGGGCGGCGTGGGGGTGCAGGGGAGCCCGTGCGTGGGCGCCGCGTCCTGGAGTGGAGCCGGCAGAGGGCGCTCCGGGCTCGATGGACACCGCGCTCCGACCCCTGCGGCGGCGCCACTGGGGGGGACCTTACGGGGGCCAGCGGGACACTTTCGGGGGGCAGACTCAGGGACGCCCCGCCCGCAGCCAGGTCCCCCTCAACCCCGTGCCACAGGGCAGTCCCTCGGCGGCGGGCCGGGGTCCGGTCGTCAGGCCCCGCGCCCCGGCGGGCAGCCCCCTGCCGCTGCGCGCGCGTGGGGGCGGCGGCCGCGGGGCACGTGGCTCGGGGTCCGGGCGGGGCGCCCCCGCCCGTCCCCGCCCGTCCCCGCCCGTCCCCCGGCGCCGGCCATCCCCGTGGTGTCCGCGGCCGCGGGGCCGGCGGGAGGCGGGGCGGCGCGGGCGGGCGGCGCCGCGAGGGTCGCGCGGGGGCGGCGCGGCCGGGCGGGGGTCGGCGGGCTTCCGGGCGGCGGCGGCGCGGCGCGATGTGCGAGCGGGCGGCGCGCCTGTGCAGGGCCGGCGCGCACAGGCTGCTCCGGGAGCCGCCGCCGCAGGGCCGGGCGCTGGGCGGGCTGCTGCGCTGGGTGGGCGCCAGGATGGGCGAGCCCCGGGCGCCGCTGGTCCCCGACGCCCCCGCCGCGGACCCCGGCCCCGCCGCGCCGCGCGGGGGCACCGCCGTCATCCTGGACGTGAGTACGCGCGGGCCGGGACCCCCGCCCGGCGGAGCCCCAGCTGGGACCCGAGCCCTTCCTCCCATCGGGGCCCGGCGGCACCCGGGGGGCCCCTCCTCCCTGAGCAGGAGACCCCGGCCACCCGCCTCGGAGGCCGCGGCAGGACCCCTACCCCAGCTCTCTGCGTCCCGAGCGCCAGCCCCCAGCCCCTCTGCGCCCGGGGCGGTCTCCGCCTGGACCAGGTCGGCCCCACTTCTCTCTTGGCTTCCACTTCCCGGGATCCGGGCTGGACCCCTGAGCCCCTGCTCCCGGCCACCGCCCCCCATTTCTGTTCTAGCCAAACCCTCTCTATTTAGACCTGGGGGGGGGGGGGACAGGAGCCCCTGGCCGCCCCACCCCCGCTTCTCTTCCCCGGATTCCTGCCCGGCCCGATAATTTTTGAGACCCCCCACGCCCCTGGCTCTTGCCCTCTTCTTTGCTCTGGACCCCGAGTCTTCCCGTTCTGGGCTGCAGAGACCCTTGGGCCCTGCCCATCCACGCGGACAGCCAAGTCCCCACTGTCTCCTGTCTGTGGACCCAGAACCATCGCCCCCCACCCGGAGCCCAGTGCTGGGACCCCTCGGCTCCCCACCCGCTCCACTCTGAGCCCCTCTGCCCGCCGTTCCTTTCCCCACCACCCTCCCTACCAAGAGCTCCATCCTTCTCCCCCCTCCTAGCTCCCCACCCATCCTGACCACCCACAGAGCCCACCTCACTCTCCCATCTTGGGTGGGGGAGGCTTGGGGCAGCAGGAGGAGGGGGATCAGGGAGGGCGCGGGTCCCAGTGGGGATCCTGTGCAGCTGGGGGTGCCTCTGCGTGTGTCACGGGTTTCTGTGATGGTTGTGGGTGTTTCTGTGTGAGTGTGTGCACATATGTGTCCCACGCATCGCATCCCTGCAAGTGGAGGGACCTGGGTTTCCTGTTTCCTCCTCCCTGATCCCATAGGTGGGTCTCACTGGAGGGCTGGAAGGGGGGGCGTTCTGGGGCCTTGGGCGCACACACCCACTTGTGCATGCTTGCACACACACACAGGGCACGCAGCTACACTGGCTGAGCATGAGTGAGCTCAAAGTCCCAGGCAGAGGCCGCAGCACAGCCTCCCCTGAGAGAAGCCCTGCCCGGCCGGCCAGCTTCTGCCTCCTCTGCCTGGCCATGTGGGCTCGGGGCTTAGGTGTGCTCATCTGTGAAGCAGGGAAGGGGCTGGGGAGGTGCAGCCTCACCGGGTGTCCACTGTGCGGTGTCAGGACTTTCCTTAAGGATCTCTGCCCAGTCGGGAGCAGCCGTGTGGGTGCCCAGGCTGGGTCTCGGGGGGCCCGGCTGGTGTGGGAGCTCAGCAGGGGAAGCAGGGAGGCAGGCAAGCCTCCCTGAGTGCTGCCTCAGGCCGACTCCACACTGGGCTTGGGAGGGCTGGGACACTCCTGCCCTGTCACTTGTAGGGGTGCAGGGTGGTTAAGGGCATCTCTCCTTCGCTCCAGAGTGAGGACTGAGATAGATGGCCAGAGGGGGTGGCACCTCCCACGTAGCTCACTGGGCCCAGCCAGACCCCCTGGTATCTGGGAGAACACGGGGGGCGGGGGGGATTGCTAGTGTCACTGCCCTCCTTGGGGGTGGCTGAAATCAGCCAGTTCCATTGGGTGGGGGTGCCCCACACCCTGGAATCCTTCTGACTTCATTGTGCTGGTGACTCAGCCCTTGGGGCCTGGTCAAAGTGCACGTTCAGACTCGGTGGGTCCAGGGGGGCTGACTCTCTACATGCTGACAAGCCCCAGGTGGGGCAGCTGCTGGCCCTGAAACCTCACTCTGTGGGTGGTCAGGTCACTGTGGTGGTTGACCCAGGTCTGCTCCTGAGCAGCAGACCCTTGGCTCTGAGGTACAGCCTGGGCTGAGGGGCTCTCGAAGCCCCCGGCCGTCTTCACTGCCTGTCACCAGCCTGACCTTGAGGCCGGTTGTCTGGAGAGGACTGCAGAGTGCCTGGTCTCTGGGTTCAGGCTGGGCAGGGCCTGCCCCCCATGTCCACAGCTGGTCATCTGAGCTCTTGGCCTCCTGCCCTCACCCACTCCCCTGTCCAGACAATGGAGTTGTCGTGCCCTTGGCTGGTGTCGTGGCCACACCTGGGGGACACCTCCTGCAGACCTCACCCAGCCTTCCTGGAGAGGCCCTGGGGTTTGGAAGGGGTGTGGGGTGAAGCCGGTGCCCTGTGGGACCCTGCTGAGTGCCAGGCAGCGGGTGGGTGAGCCGTGGGGATGTGTCCGGGCACACCTGCAGGGATGTGTGTGGGCGTGTGAGTGCAGGGCGTGTGGCTGCCACAGGCAGGCCGTGGGCAGGCTGGAGGGCAGAGGGAGGGGGTGGCCCTTCCGAGGCAGGGCCTCCGCCTGCCGGTCCTTCCCTGCCCCCGGGCCCTGCCCAGGTCTCCTCTCTGGGCCGGAGCTTCTCCTGGGGGAGGGCGCCTGGCCCCTACCAGCTCAGGGCCGACCCCATCTCTCTTCTCTGCAGATTTTCCGACGTGCGGACAAAAATGGTGAGTTACCTCGCGGGCTGTCCGCTGAGTGAGGAGCAGGCTCTCTGTCCTGATGCTTCACGGGGACGGGATCAGGGGTAGGAGACGTGGACAACCTTGAACCTAAAGGCTCTCGAATCAAAGGCCAGGTCCTGGTGCTGCCCTGGGCCTGGGTTTCCCACCCGCACAGCGGGCATCCCCGTAGCGTCTGCATACCCGGGTGCTGTGAGGGCCCCGGGCTGGGCCTGTGATGCTGAGCACCACAGTCACCGTCGGGCTCAGAGCATCCCTGTGACCTCCCCCAGGATGCCCTGTCCCATCTGCTCCCAGGCTGGTGACACCTACCCTGCCTGCTGCCCTGGGCTCAGGGAAGAGCCAGGCAGGAGCTGTGGGCACCAGGGAACTCGGTGCTCCTTCATGGAGCCCCATCCCGAGCTGGGGTCGCCCACCCCAGGGGTCCTCCCCATGCAGCAACCGCGGCCGCGGCCGCAGCCTGGTCCCCAGCATCTCCTCCCCTGGGGTCACTGTCAACTGTGGGGTGGAGCGCAGGCACAGAGGTCCTGGAGAGGTCTCCTGCCCAACCCCATCCCTGCGTGTGAGGCCAGCTCAGGGTGAAGGCCATTGGCAGTGACGCCAGGAGGGGAGGAGGGGGAGGACGTGGGAAGATTAAGTGGAGCCCAAGAAATGGCCGCTGCACTGGGCCTGCAGAGCCTCCACCGGGAGTTGAAGGAGGCCGGCGTCCTGCTGCAGGGCTCTGGAGTGAGTCCCTGGGCGTGGGCCTGGGGCTGCGGGCCTGGCTGCTCCCGCAGGTGGGGATTTGGGTCTGTCCCCTGCCGCGGGGCTGCTCGCACACTCAGGGCCGCAGCTGAAGGGTGATTGCGGGGGAGGAAGCCTGCCCGCCCCGGGAGCCCCGCTGTGGGTCCACACTCCTGCCCCGGTGCGTGGGATGTGCCCTCCGTGCCCTTCCACCCTGTGGGAGGCTGTTTCATTCCTGCAGCCACTCCTCCTCCCGGGGTCTTGTGTGTTCCCACCACTGCCGTGTGGCCATGAGGGGTCGTCACCAGGGCTAACGTGGTGTGAGATGCCAATTCCAGTGGGAGATTCCAGGCTCTGGGCCTGCAGGAGGTGAGGCTGGGCCCCTCCTCTGCCCCTTGCAGGGACAGTGCGTGGCCAGCCTCTGCAGCACCTCTGCCAGGGATTCATGTCGTGGCTCAGCCGCTGACAGCTGAGCAAGAATGTCACCAAACTCAGGGCCTCCGTTTCCCCATCTGAAAAAGGGGACTGTGACACCCACCCCAAGGGCTTATGGGCAGAGAGGAGCTCCAGGCTTGGCTCCTACGAAATTAATCGGCTGACGGGCATTGAGTCCCTTGGAGAAGGGCCACCTATGGGCGTGGCTGGTCAGCAGGCGTTTGCTGGCCCCCTGGGCCCCCTGGAAGCTGACCCCCTGTGGGTTGCTGGCGGTCCCCAGACGCCTGCAGTGTGTCAGGACTCCTTGGATGAACTGCTCCCCTTTCACGGATGACAAAGCAAGGTGTGGGCAGCAGATGGTGTTCTTGAGGTGGGCAGGGTGCAGGTGGGGTTCTGACTCAATGCTGGAGGTTAAAAACAAGGGGTGGGGGCAGCCACGGCAGTAGGTGTGCGTGGCGCAGGCGCAGATGATCCAGATCACAAGCCCCTGCGACCCTGCTCAGGCACCTAGGGAAGGACCCCAGGGTGCGTGGGGGGGTGGGAGATGGGCGTGCAGTGTCCACCCGGGCTGCAGATCAGAGGGCATAGGCCTCAGAGACTACAGCAGCGAGGACCTGAGGGCTGGCCTGTCATGGGGGCACCCATGACAGAGTCCGGCTTGGCCAAGGTCCTTGGAGTGGGGACCCTGACAGGCAGCCTGGGATATGAACCCCAAAGGTGGCACTTGAAGGCTGGCAGAGAGGTGAAGGCCAGCCACCCTCTCCCCCCAGGGCCAGGGACACCAGGCTCTTGAGGTTTGAAAGGCCACTGCCTCGGGCCAAGCTCGTGCTAATTAGTGAAGACCCCTGAGAAGGCCCTGCTCGGCTTCTCTGGCGGAGATGGCAGTGCTGGCCGGCCGGGGCTCGGCTAATTGGACCCGAAGCCTGGGGGGAGGGTGTTTTGCCTCATTAACTGACACAGGTTCATTAGGCCCGTGGTGGTTGATGTTCAAGGTAAATGTCAGCTGAAAGCCTTTGTGGTGGGAACGGCCGGCGCTGCCTCTTCTCCCTGGTGCAGAGAGGACCCAGGTGCTGGGACAAAGAGGAAGAGAGGGAGGCGGGTGCTGCAACCCCGCTGTGCCTGGTGGCCGTCAGACCTAGCAGATAGCCGCAGCACGTCCAGGCCTGGCCTCAGCTTCTCCCCCCCCAGGACAGGACTGCTCACCATCCCCCGCCAGAAGCAGTGGGGGCACTGTGCTGGCCCTTGCCGAGGGCTGGGTAGATGAGGGGTCTTGTCACAAGACCCTGGCCTGGGTTGGCCTGAGGCTCTGGGCTCAAGCTACAGCTGCAGGACCTGGGTTTGTCCCTAGAAAGTGGGGTGCTGGGCCTCGGGTGGAGAGCCTGGAGCAGTGGGGGCAGGGAAGGGGTGCTGGGGGAGGCTGCCCCCTGCCAGGACACCTGGACGCGTCCCAGAGCGCGAGAGCTGGCTGGAGGTCTCACGGTTGCCTTTGGGGTCTTGGTATGTAGGGGCTTGTGTCTGAAAGGTACAGATGCTTCCTTCCTCTGCGACACCACGTCCCCCTCTCCCAGCCCGATCCCTTACGGCCCCCAGGGAAACGCGGGGAGCCGCCGTGGGCCTGAAGGTGCCCTGAGTGTGCTGTGGGCCTGGCAGGGCACCGGGTGCAGGCAGAAGCATGGGCTGGGCCTTTAAGCTTTAAGAATGATTTCCATTCTGAACCCAAGAGGGCCTGCCATATGCAACTGGGCAGGTCGTGCCCTGCACAAGGGCCCTCAATCCCCGGGGACAGAGGCCTCGGGTCCAGGTGGCACTCCACTCCAATCCTGGGCTTCGTCCCTCCGCAGGGGGAGGGGCGTCTCTGATCACACGCAGGTGCCGGGACTTGCAGGGATCTTCCCCTTTAGCAGCTGACTTTGATTGCCGACCCACTGGGGCTTCGTGGCCTTCTGCCCATGCTCTGCAGCTTTCCTATAAGGTGGGGCAGGTGTGGGGCCAGCATGCCGAGTGCTCAGCAGGTCCGCCCGGTGGAAGGAGCAGGGCGGACACGCAGGACTGGAGTCCCCCTTAGCTGCCTCCCTCAGTGGCCCAGGCTGACCTGATCCCACCAGACCTTCCTGGTGGGGCCAGTGGTGTCCCCTACAGATAAGTGCACACAGACAGCAGAGGGGGAGAGGGGGAGGCGAGTGCAGGGCGGATGCATGTGACCCTCTTCTAGGGCCACCCACCACCCCAGACCACAGCTCTGCAGGCTCCTGTGGTGCTGGGCTCGGCCCTGCCCGGCACCTCCTTCCCTGGTGGTCTGGCGCCTTGAAAGATGTGTTCATGGCCAGAGAGAAAAGTAGTGCTGACCATGGACAGGCGTCTCTGGCCGCCCTGCAGATGGGCCCAGTGGAGGGGCTGGGTCCTTCTTCAGAGTCAGGCCCGAGGGCCGGGGTCTGCCGGTCACTGTGGAGAGACCAGGTGGAAGCAGTAGGCGTTCGTCAGACCACAGGCTCAGCTGCACCCTGACCTGTGGCGTGTTGCTGGGATGGGCGGAGATGGGACAGAGGCCATCCTGGAGGCGGACACTCCGTTCTTTGAGTGCATGCAGATGGCCGTTTTGCAGTGAGCCCCAGAGGGTTAGCTGTTGTAGCACTTGTTGGTTGGAGGGTTGTGGCTGGGTCTGGGCCTCCCTGGGTGAGTCTGGGATTCTGTGAACTGGAGTTTGCTGATTAACTGGAACGGCTGGACCTATCTGGATGGGGGGGTGCGCTGGGCCTTGCCAGTCTCATCTGTAGATGCCAGCTGCTCTGCTGTCTTGCCACCTTACAGATGACGGGAAGCTGTCCTTGGAGGAATTCCAGCTCTTCTTCGCCGATGGCGTCCTCAACGAGAAGGAGCTGGAGGACCTCTTCCACACCATCGACTCCGACAACACCAAGTGAGCCCCGGCCGGCCAGGGCACGCGCAGCCGTGGGCAGCAGCTGTCCCTTCTTGTCCTGAAGCCAGCCTCGTTTCCCAGGCCCCTGTGAGGCAGGGCCCCAAAACCCCCAACCGTGCTCGTCCAAAAGTCAGATCCATGTGGCCTTCACTGCCCGGGCTGATGTGGGGAGTGGACAGGTCGATTCTGCATTGGCTACTGTCACAGAATTGGTCTTTAGTGAGCATCTTGGCCAGGCAAGGACAGCCCTCAGCTCTGCCTATACACGTGGACAGTGAGAACGGGCAGTTGGCAGTGATGTCACCCATTTCTGACCCCGCCCTAAGCCAAAGCCTCGGGCTTTCTCCAGCCCCAGCCTGGACCCTGGTGTCGAGCTGCTGGCCTCGACCTGGACTCCAATCCACTCCAGCTTGGCCCCCACCTCCCCCTGCAGCTAACTGAACCCCTCTCCCGCCTGCTCACGACCCAGGCTGCACCTTGAGGAAGGCTGTCCCTGTCCTGCAGAGCCGGGACCCAGAGGCAGTGATGCCTGGGCTGGGGCCACCCCCCATCCCTGCCTCTCCCCACCCCCGGCTGAGCCCCGCTCACTGCCCTCCATTCACTTTGTGGTCTGTGGGCCTCAAGATGAGGACAGGTGGGCAGATGGCCCCCACTGCTGCCCCCTCCCCTCTGGAGAACGGAGAGGGCATGGCGCGTGGTTCACACGGGAGGGCAAGGACGGGCTGCTGACTCTCTCTCCCCCTCTCCCCAGCCACGTGGACACCAAGGAGCTGTGTGGTAGGTGCCCAAGATGGGGTGCAGGGGGATGGGAGAGGGCCTGAAGGAGGGCAAGGCCGTGAGGGGCACGGTGGGCTTGGGAGGCCGGTGGGAGGGGCAGAATCCGGGTTACCCCGCCTTTCCCTTCCCCACCAGATTATTTTGTGGACCACATGGGAGACTATGAGGATGTCTTGGCGTCCTTGGAGACACTGAATCACTCTGTCCTCAAGGCCATGGGCTACACCAAGAAGGTCAGTTTTCCTGGTTGTGTGACGACAGGGCTGGGCTGGGCTTGGTGGGGCTCCTGGAGGGAGCTCAGATAAACCGTGGAGTGAGCGGAGCAGCTTGGTGAACGGCCCTTTATGCTTGTTTAGGGCATGAGGCCCCTTCCCACCTAATCGGGATGGGCAGCAGCTGGGACACCCATCCTTGGGCAGGTGCCACACCTGACAGATTCGTGCCTTTCCTTAGCAGGCCTACGAGACTGGAAGGGAGCCCTGGGTTCATGCATCGGCACGGCACCGACTCCAGAATCGGTGGTCTTATGGGAGAGGCAGGGAGCCCCCGCTGAGCTGGGAACTGTGGGCCGTGGAGGGGCTGTGTCCTGGAGAGAGGGCCTGCCCACAGTCCTGCTGCCTCGTGTCCACCTCGGAGGGTGGGGACAGGGCAGTGGAGCCAGGCGGCAGGCTGGGTGCCACGAGCCTTCCCTGGGGCCTCTGTGCCTTCTCCCTGGAGCCCTGACGGTCACAGCACCCTCCACTGCCCCGGGCTTGCTTCTCCACACCCACAGGGAAGAGCCACGGAGCCGTCCTGAGGACCTGCGGAGGCTGGCGCGTGCTCAGGCCCCGCCCTCCGCGTCTCCTTTGGTCTCAGGGCAGCCCCCGTGGTGGTCTTCACCTTCCATTTCATAGCTCTGGAAACGGGGTGCACAAAGGGAACCCAGCAGGGTCACAGCCACAGCTTCAGGGACGAGGAGGGGAAACTGAGTCAGGGCCTGCAAGACAGCGCATGGCAGGAGGGGAACCGGAGGGCTGTCAGCAGGGGTGGGGGCAGCCGCTTGGGCACACGAGTCCAGGCCCACCAAGAGGGAGCTGGAGAGGGCCCCAGGGGACACCTGCAGGAGCCAGGGCTACAGCTCACCAGAGCTCAGGGAGGCCATGGTGGCGGAGGCTGGGGAGCTGAGCGGATGGTGTCCAGCAGACCTGGCTGAAGGGCCCGAGCCAGTCACTTCCCTTCCTGAGCCTCATTTGCTCCCTCTGTGAAATGGGAGCTTCCATCTCACCATCTTGGGGAGGACTGTGGCAGCTGCTTAGCACAGGACCTGCACCGAGCAGTGCGACCGGCAGTTTTCATCATCAGGCCCCTGTCGTGTGCCCAGCGTGGTGAGCTGCTGCCCGGTCACTGCCTGGGTACACATGCTCTCCTGGCCCACCGTGCCGCTGCTTGAGTCCTGCTGCTTTCGAGTGTATTTTAACACCGTCTTGGAGTGACCCCCTGTTCACGTGGGTCTTTGAGCGCCTTCTGGCCTGAAGCACTGTGAGGGCCCTGGGTCAGCAGGGATTCTGGGCCAGCTACAGATGGCCCATGGAAGGCTGCCACACGCCCCTGGGTGCTGTGCAGCAGGGCCCCTCCGTGGCCCTCTCTCCTCCTCTGGGAGGGGGCCGCTCCCTGGCAGGGTGGGGTGGTGCTGCTGTTGGCCCTGGTTGGGCCCCCAGACCCGGCTGCAGGCCCCCAGCCAGGAGGGGGTCTACCATCTCCTGTGCCGTGCAGGCCAGCCTGGCCACTGCCCCGGGAACTGTGCACCAGTGGCGGGTGGGGGCTGTTGTCTGTGGCCTTGGGTGGCTCCCAGGTCCTCGAGGTCCTCAAGGTGGTGACTGCCATTTCTTGAAGCAGCCCTCGGGTGTGCTCTGTTCTCATGTCCCCTGGCTATAGCTGACCGCGGGCATCAGGCACCCGTGGTCAGCAGCCCCACTCACAGGCCCTGCTGCGCGTGCCTGTCACGCTGGTGTGTCGCGTTTCCTGGATTCTAAGGCGCGGCGCTGACGCCCCCCAGCTGCCTGGTTGTGCTAGATTTCCAGTCGCCGCTCTAGGATTTTTCCACTAATTATGATATTAATGCCAGCTCTTATTTTGGAATCTGTTCCAGCCTGTTGAAGAGAGGCGCCGCCTGCCTTTATTAGATGCTGTCCTAGGAGGGTAGCGAGTTCTCTCAACGCCACTGTGGTGTTTTGTTTTTTTAACCATTAAATGATCTTGCTCGAGCTCTGGATGGTGGGTTCTATTTTTAGACTCCGGTATTGAACAGTCTGTGGCTCCCTGTGATAAAGCCTCACGGGGACTTCGTCCTGTGGCCGCTCTGCCCAGTCCTCAGCACTGGCCCAGTGTCGCTCAATCTCCTCCAGGAGCTGAGGTGGGTGTGGCTCCAGGGGCCTCTGCAGGGGCTTCTGGGCAGCTTCTGTGCGTGAGTTGGCTCCCCAAACCCAGGATCGGTCTCTACTCAAAAACAGAAGTCATCTGTGTGCTCGGGCTAAGGTGTTGCCGGAGGAGGGTGTGTTTTAGTAGGTACTTTAAGGCAAGCCCTGTTTTCGTTAGATTTTTTTTTAACTTTTTATGTTCATTTTAGTATATTTTTAAACAAAACTGCCCTGGATGTGTTTGGTTTTATGATCAATTACACATGGCATGGTCTTTGGACTATTTTTTTAAAAATCTAAAACACCGTTTGACACACAACAGATTCGTTTAACAGAGTAAGAACAATCAAACATCTAATGTTACCGCTCAGATCTTATTTTAAGTTGATACCATTTTCCACATCTTAAAATCTTATATATTGAGGGCTGGGGTTGTGGCTCAGCAGTAGAGCGCTCGCCTAGCAGTGCAAGGCCCTGGGTTTGATCCTCAGCGCCACATAAAAATAAAATAAAGGTATTGGGTTTGATTACAACTAAAAAAAATTTACATATATATGTAAAATTTTAATTGTATATATGACAGGCCTGATTGAACTAGTTGTTTCTAACAAACAGCCCATTACTTTTATTTACGTTTCAAGATACGTTTTCTAATTGATGTGTCGTTGTTACAAGTTCCTTCCCCATTCCTGGGGTTTGCGGTTGTGGCTGTTTGCCCCCCCACCCCCACGCCCCGTGTGAAACGGAATGCTCAGGTGTTTTTGGTAACTCAGTTTGACCTTTGAGTGCTGTGTTGGGCCACCATGGGTTTGATGTGCCTTCTTTCGGTCTCGCTGTTCTCGGAAGAGTCTGCTGTTCTCATTCATTTCTCCTTTCATTGTTGTAATGAGATCGAGTGGACCATTCTGGGACGTGTGGAGGTTCTGAAGTGAATTTGCGGATGGTGCCAAATGGAGTGCTGTCAGTTAACGCTCTGCCAGGCAGGACCCACCAGCGTGCCTGTGAGTGCTGCGTCGTTCCAGGTTCTCTGCATCTTGCGGGGTGTTAAAAGCAGCTCCAAGACGGGATCACTTTTAGGTGGTCCCAAAAAGTGGACTAGACAAGACACACAGGGATCTTTTAGTCCGTTTCAGAGACTTGCAGTCGCTCCCTGGTGAGGTCCTGCGCCTCCCTGACCACCGTGGTCCGACTTCTTCTCCCTGTGGGGCGTGGAGGGCTCATTCCTCCACTGAGCTGTTGTCTCGTCACCTTTGTATCCAAATGTTTTCCCTTCGTCTCAGCCAGGAGGTTTGATGCGTGCAGACTTCCGTGATATTTTTATTGTGTAATGGTGGGTATTCGGCATGAAATTCTAGGATGTAGCGCTGACCTTTTAGATCACCCGACCCCAGCAGCCCACCACTGTGAACACTGAAGATTTTTACCTTTTCATACCTTTTTTCCACGTGCATTTCTTCAATGTTTTTAATATCATCCCATTAGAAAAGTTTATTTTCTGCTTCTCACTAATATTTTGACAGTTCCCCCGTGTCACTGAAAACCTTGAAAGCATAATTTTAAACGCCCCTATTTGGATGGGCTCGTGTCTCCTCTACTGTTGGGTGTACTAGGCCATTTCCAGGTTTTGGCTCTTAACCAGGTCCTGGGCGCGCGCGCTCACCGTTGCTCTCTAGTGTGGGTTATGGTCATTGAGGCATCGTGATCTGCTGCCGCGTCACACAGCTGTGACACCTGTGGCAGTTCCTGCCGCGGGGATCTAACTGTGGCGCCTCCTGGCCTCACGGTGTCCCTCCTCATCTGCGTGGCACTTTCTCACTGAGGCGCTAGCTCTGCGGTGACATTGATCCAGTGCTCTGTGCAGAAGCTCTGTGCAGCTCTTTAGAGCCCCTTGTGCTCTGGGGACGGTGCGCCCTGGCAGATCACTGACCCGGGGGATGGGCCGCCTGTCCCCTGGCTGCTGCTGTGGTCTCCTGTTCTCCCGGTTTTTTAACCCTTCCTCATCTCTCCTACGTTCTTCCTCTTGATGGTCTGCTGCTTGTTGATCAGGACTGAGAAGTTAAAAATCCTCATCGTCGTTTTACTAGTGACGTTTTTAAAGTACTGGTCACCCTTAGTGGCATTTTTATACTTGGCTAATACAAAATGCTTTCTGTTCCTTTTGGGAATGAAGGAATCTCTGAGATCTGGGCTGTTTTTTAATGGTCTACTGACTTGATGCAGGGTCACTGGAGTTAGACTGTCCGGTTCACTTAGGGACCCGTAACCTGAAGGCTGGAGCTGCGTGGTCGCAGGTCCTGTGGGTACCGCTTCCCTGGGCCGAGCTTCAAGCCTCGGGCTTATGAGCATGCTTTTCTGGGAAGATGCTCATCTGGTGAAAGTCACAGATTCACAGGTTGCTGGATATCTCCCGTCTTCCTGCATGTGAGTGACCGTCGGTGAGTGTGGAATTCGGAGCTCTCCTTCTCCCCCTGCCATCTGCAGAGCTGGTCTCTTGGCTGAGGCTGCGATTGTGGCGGAGGAGGAATCTGGAAAGCTTCCTCTGCGCCCTGGAAGACAGCTTCACAGGCCAGGCCATTATTGACCCGTCCCTGTCCCGGGGGGGGGGGGGAGGGTGCCTTTAGCCCACATCCTCAGCTGGTTTCCGGCTATGCCACTCTCCAGCAGCCTCCTCTTATGTGTTCCATTTTTTTTCTACCAAGTTAAGTCGTCTTGTTCATTTGTCCAGAGTCCAGCGGTCACTGGGCTGTGTGTGGCCTCAGCTGTCCGCTAGGAAGGATAATCCATCACTGTGGTGCACCCAGCCGCCAGGGGTCAGTCCCCCGCAGCCCTGGCCGGGTGTTGACCCGGGACGTTCCCGTCAGAGCCTTACCTGCCTCCCTCCTCGGCCTCTGTCTCTCCACCATGTCTCCACTGTTCAGTTATTGCTAATTAATTCCCAGTCAGGGTGATGGATGGTTTAATTTGCTTTCCTTGGGAGCCCTGTTTTCCCTTGCAAAACAAAGTGCTGGAGCGGGTGGCCCGGACCTCGGGGGAGGCTGGGGAACACAGGGTTTGAGCAGCATCAATGTCGTCATCTCGTTCTCGAGTGGCCTGGTGAGCCGAGTCTTCCCATCTCCTGGGCAGCCTTTTGCAGCCAAAAGAATCTCAGTGATGAGAAGAGTTGGCGCTGGAGTCTCAGGACAGCAGGGGACGGTGCTTCACCTGGTCCTGGTCCTCAGCCTCCTGAGCTGCTCCCTCTCCGCACCCCCCACCCCCGCTGGGCTCTGCTCCCCCACTCCTTCTGAGCACTGAGCCTTGCTCTTTCTTTGGGGAGCCACTGTAACCCTCTGGCTGTATTTGAGTTTCTTCTGTCATTTCTCTTTAGCAACATGATACTCAAGAGCCCGAAGAATTCTCCTTGGAGGAGGAATGGGGGAGCCAAATCATGACAAGTTTTTCCCTGATGCTCTGTGACAGCAACATAAACACCACTGCTGATCAGTGTCGTGCCACTGGCCCCGAGCACCAGCAATAATATCATGATCATTTCCTCCACCACCAGCACCACCATCATCAGCACCACCACCATCACTGTCGTCACCATCACCATGACCATCATCGCCATCACCATCATCACATCACCATGACCATCATCATCACCACCATCACCATGACCACAACCATCAGCACCATCAGCACCATCACCATGACCATCATCATCACCATCACCACCATCATGACCACAACCATCAGCACCACCACCATCAGCACCACCACCATCAGCACCACCACCATCACCATGATCATCATTATATTCACCATCATCATCATCACCACCACCATCATCATCACCACCATCACCATGACCATCATCATCACCACCATCACCATGACCACAACCATCAGCACCATCACCATGACCATCATTATATTCACCATCACCACCATCACCATGACCACAACCATCAGCACCATCACCACCATCACCATGACCATCATCATCACCACCACTACCACCATCACTGTCATTATCATAACCACCACCACCACCACCATCAGCACCACCACCATCACCATGACCATCATTATATTCACCATCATCATCATCACCACCACCATCACTGTCATCACCATCACCATGACCATCATCATCACCACCATCACCATGACCACAACCATCACCACCATCACCATGACCATCATTATCACCACCACTACCACCATCACTGTCATTATCATAACCACCACCACCACCATCATCAGCACCACCACCATCACCATGATCATCATTATATTCACCATCATCATCATCACCACCATCACCATGACCACAACCATCAGCACCATCACCATGACCACCATTATCACCACCACTACCACCATCACTGTCATTATCATAACCATCACCACCATCATCATCACCATGATCATTATCACCATCACCACCATCATCACGTCACCATCACCATCACCACCATCACCACGACCAACATCATCACCATCACCTTTATCATACCAGCTGGTTATTATTTGCTGTGACAGGTACTGGACTGAGCATTTTACGTAGATGTGGTCATTGAATCCCCATTACAAGTTTGTAAGATAGAGTACAGTGGCCCTGTTAGACTCCAGTAGGCCGCAGGCTGGTAAGTGGTAAAACCTGGGTTAGAACCTTGATGTCCGAGTTCATGCCCTGTCTTGGGTACTCTACAGCCTCCAAGATGCAGAAGCAGTAGAGTATCCCCTTCCCCCTGCAAAGCAAGGACACTGACCCCAGGTGCCTCACATCTCCACGTTCGGTCCCCACCCCTTCTCCTCCATGTCCCTTCCCTTCCCTCCACAGGTGTATGAGGGCGGGAGCAACGTGGACCAGTTTGTGACCCGCTTCCTCCTGAAGGAGACGGCCAATCAGATCCAGTCTCTGCTGAGTTCTGTGGAGAGTGCGGTGGAGGCCATCGAAGAGCAGACCAGCCAGATCCGGTGCGTGGACGGGACCCTGCAGGGTCACTTGGGGTGTGCCGTGTGCACAGGCCAGCCTGCTGCACTGGGCAAGCTGCTCCTCTGGGCCTCCGTGTCTCAGGCTGCAGCACGGGAGGATTGTATACCTAGCTGCTTCTCTGTCACCGTGAGGAGCGGGTGAGGTGGGCTATGCCAGATGCACACCTGGTGTGCACATGCAGGGCCTGCACAGGACAGTTAAAATGCCACTGGAGACGCATAGGCTCGCTGCACCCGCCTGACACTCACCGTTGGTGCAGAGTGACCCTGTTGTCTGGCCCCCTCTTTATGGTTAAGAGCGTCCCATGCCCTGGATGAAGTAGCGAGATCAGCCTTGCTCTTGCTGGACTCCGGCCTCCAGGCCCAGCCTCCTCGCCCACGGAGAGACTGGGCCATCTGTGGGAGGCACTGAAGAGGGGGTAGAAGCAAACTGAGGCTCTCCCGGGAGGACCGAAAGAGAAGTGAAAGTGGGTGGTCTTGTCACAGTGTCACTCAGTGTTTAGTAAGGACTTGTTCCTGCCCGGAGTCCCCTCGTGGTGCCAGGTGGAGACTGTGTGTCTGGTTCCTAGAGAGGGGCACTTTTCTCCTTCCCTTCAGCAGCGCCAGTCCCGGGTTGAGGCAAACTCTCCTGCCCAGTTCTGCCCAGGGCAGCTGATGTGCCAGTGCAGAGGGGAAAGAAAATTCACAGGTGGCAGCAGCCGCTGGGCAAAGCCCCGCTCTAGAGGGCTTGGAGTTTCTACAGCCTCAGGCACAGTGCAGCCGGGGAGAGGGCTTGCCCTGGGCTGGGAGTTCCGGGTGTTTCCCGGCTGGCATGGAGCTGCCTCAATCAGATGTGATCGCAAAGGTGCTGACTGTGCCCAGCACCTGGGAAACCTAGGGTGCAGAGCCCAGGCACGGGCGCTGGTGGGAATGCCGCGCGGAGGCAGAGCTCTGTGTCTGTCGCCAGTCTTGATCCGAGAGCCACTCTGGAAGCTGACGCCTGGCTCTCCTGTGCTGTGTGTTGTTTTCCTGTCCTGACCAGGACCTGCCCTTTTCATCCGCTGTGGCTCGCGGGTCCTCCTGTGGTTCTCACAGATGGCCGCCTGCACCCGGCCTGCTTCCCCATGTCGGTGGCTACACCGGCCGCCCCCCGGCCCCCCTCCTCCCCGCCCCCCTCCCCGGGTCCCTGGGTCCCTGGGAGCAGCCTGTTTCCCCACCCAAGCAGTCCCTCAGGATGTCGTGTTCCAGGCACAAGCCTCGGGTTCAAACTCCGCAGCCGGGGCCTCCCACTTAGCCCTTCATGGTCTAAGGGACACATTTAATTTGCTGCTGCTTTGTAGAGCTGCCGTGATTGACACCCCAGAGCCTTTCCCACTCCCTGGGGAGCCAGGTTTGCTCCATCCACACAGGAGAGCCGTGCTGAGCGGTCAGGGTTCACAGGAGACGGATTCCAGAGTGAACCAAGGCAGCGATGATGCTTGGTGACGGGGTGTCGCTGCGGCAGGCGCTGGCGGGTGTGCGCGCTCCATCCCTGGCCTCTGTTTCCCAGCAGCCTTGTGCATGAGGATTTGTTTACCAGGCGTTTTTCAAAGTCCCTGCCATGCACAGTGCCTGTGAGCCGTGTGCAGGCAGCCAGCTGGGCCCCAGGTCAGTGTGCATGGGGGAGGGGTGCAGGGGCGGGAGAGGCTAGGATCCCAGTTCTGTCCTGCCGTGTCCCCACTCTCAATGTCTTTTAGGACGCCCGCTTTGGGGGTCTTGTAGTGCAAGCCCAGATCCCCCACACCAGGAGGCACGTAACCCTGACTGGCAGTGGGGCAGGGAGGGGACTTGGTATCCGCACAGCCTGGGCCCAGCAGGTGCCTGGGGACGCTGTGAGCTGCTGGGCAGGAGGTGGGCATCTGCCCTAGCCTTGCCCAGCCAGGTTCTGGCCCTGGCTTGACCCCAGCTAGCCTTGGCCAAGTCACCTTCTTTGTGGACATTGTTTCCGCCTCTTTCAAAACGGAGACCAAGTCGCCCATCCCAGGGGACAGGAGTCCGCAGGGTGCACTCTGGGCACACTGCAGCCACAGTTGGTGCTTAATAAGTGCCTGTTGAAGCTGCTGAATGTGCCCAGGGTCCTGCAGCTGTCATCATGGTCTGTTTCCCCACTTACACTGCAGACAGAACCACAGCAAGCCCGACCACGGTGGCATGGGCACCTGGTATGGAAGCCCCTCTCCTCCCCACGCCCCCAACCACAAGCTCATGGCTGTGGAGCCAGGGAAGAGCCTGCCACCTGGTGAGAGAGCTGTGGCCCTGGTGGGGAAGGGGCCTGCCTGGGAGCCTCAGGACACTGAGTGCCCAGGTGGGGCCTGGGGAGGGCTGGGTGCTTCTACCCCAGGCCCGGCCCTGCTTACCACCATGTGCTTCTCTTAGTCACTGGGGACCCAAAGGAGGAGGGTCTAGAAGTCCAGATCAGCCGGCTGGCAGAATTGATTGGGAGGCTGGAGAACAAGGTAAGCCCAGCCCGCCGCTGCCTGACACCCCTTTCTCCACACACAGAGCAGAGTTAGCTTGGAGATCAGGGCAGGAGTCAGGGAGCCATGGGACGGGTCCCCCTGAGGTGAGGCATGGGGGTGGAGAGCAGACTAAGGATGGGCCCTGGCCTTGAGGACTGGGCAGGCACCCCAGGAGCAGAGTGGCCAGTGGGGTCCCGTGCTGCCAGGGGACATCATGGCAAAGAGGGCTTGGCGCTGAGGTAGCAGTGGCCTGAGCAGGTGGAGCCAGGCAGTGGCATCATGGTGCGTGAGATCCAGGACAGTCAGCCCCAAGGAACTGGCCACCATAGGAGATGGACTGAGCACAGCGTGGCACACCCACAGGTGGGGGAATGGCACAAGGACACAGCCTTTACAGGGTGGCTTGTGATCAGTAGAGTCCACCACACGTGCCTTGGGGCTCAGGTGGCTCGGGGATCATCTGTGGCGTTGAATTCTGGCCGTGCCACTCACCGGGTGCTGTTAGGATTAGGAAAATGATGTCCTGATGGCTGACCTCAGAGCCAGGCTCCCACTTAGCACTTACAGTTAGCAGTGTCAGCAATTATTGTCACCAAAAGGCTCCAGGTACACATCCACCTACGGGACCTCCGCTAAGGGTGTGTCACGCTCTAGGATTGAGGCGACAGCACTTCTACTTTTCTGTATTTTTTCACGTCTTTTGCAAAGGACACTAGTACTTCGGTGGGCTTGGGGTTGGGGAGGGATCACGGGATCGGCTTCCCACCCGAGGGAGGCAGAGCTGGAGGGAGGAGGCCGACATCCCGTCGCAGGGAGGAGGCCGAAGCGGGATCCCGCCCCCTCACAGCCAGCTGCCGGAGTGGGAACAGCTAGGGGACCCTGGGCCCGTTGTCATAACAACTCTGCGGGGGCCTTGGGAGGGAGGCTCTTTGAAGCTTATTTTTAGCGCTTGGCTCGGTCGGTCGGTCGGTCGATGGGTCGCTCTAACAACGCGGCTGGCTGGTAACCAGGGAGCACCTGGGCGTCCTGGGGGAGGGGCGGGGCCTCCTCCCCTCCCTGTCTCTGGTTGGCCCAGGCCATGAGCAGGGGCCACTCCGGGCCCCCGCAGGCCCACCTGAGCTGGCTCTGGGCCTAGCCGGCCAGGGAGGGTGAAGGCTCTGGGGCGGCAGACTTGGAAGCCAGAGGGAGCCACTTGGGGCCAGGCGCCCACAAGCATGGTTATAAACCCAGAAACGGGCTTGTCCCTGCTGGGCACTCCCTGGCCACTTGGAAAGCACTTTCTCTGAAAGCATGACCTGGAGAAGTCGGGGCTCTCCCGCTGGCTGTGTGATTTGTGGAACCGCCAACGTGCAAAGGCCCCGCGGGGGAAACACCAAGAATTGTAAAGTGGGTCACGCTGCCCGCTCCCCCGCCAGCGGTTTCCCTTAACAGATGCGCTTCCTACATGCCCTTGCGTGTGTGCACGCATGTGTGCACACGTGGTCCTGTGACAGTGGCAGTCTGTTTTCACGGAGGAAGGACAGGGATAGCCAGGAGCAGCCCTGACTGGGTGCCCAGGCTAAAGGAGGATGAACTGTGGCTCTCATATCAGGTGGAGAAAGACCAAGACGCAGAGAACCTGCTTTTGTGACTTCAGGGCCCAGGGCTGAGCATCTGGGAGTGGGCCCTGTGGGTCCCAGGCAGAGGAGACTGACAGGCTCCCTCTCCAGCCTTCCTGGAGCCTGCCTGGCAGCCCTCCTGGGGAGTCGGGGAAGTCCCACGATGGCTCAGGGATCCCTTGGCTTAGGGCTGGTGGAGGGCCGCCCCCTGCAGACCATTAGGCTCTTGAGGCTCCAGAGGTTAAGACGGGTGACTCCCAGAGCAGCAGCGGTGGCAGGGACAACCATTGCTGCCTCTCCTGAGGCCTCCCAGCAAGGCCAGCACTCCTGGCCTGCCCTCCCAGTGCCCCCAGGGGACAGAAGGATTCTCTGCCACTTCCTATGGTGGGTCTCCAGCCTTGCTCCAGGGCCCTCTGAGGTAGCTCTGTGCATGGACCACAACCAGCCCTGCCCAGCAAGGCCTGGCCCAGGAGTGCCCATCAGCCTCGGGGATGTGGGCAGTGGGGCGGGGCCCTGTGTGCCCCCGGTGCTCCGGTGTCGTTATGGTCCTGGAGGCCACCCTGGTCGAGGTGGCCTCTCAGGCCTCACATGTGCTTCGTGGTTTCAGACACTCTGGTTTGACCTGCAGCAGCGCCTGTCAGATGAAGAAGGCTCCAACATGGTGAGGCCCTTCCCTGAGCCCCTGTCACCCTCCCCTGCCCAAGCCAGGACCCTCAAGATCCATCACCCCTCCTGCCTGGGACCAAGATGGGCAGGAGCAGTCCCAGCAATGGGCTGCAGGACCCCACAGGCACCCTCCCTGGAGTGAGCTCAGGTCAAGACTTTGATGAAGGGGTGTGGCCGGGAGCCAGATGGTCCACACACTCCTGGGTGCTTCTGGCTGAGTCTGGGGACCCATGCCCCAGGCAGCCTCCTTCCGCCCTGGGGATGCTCTATGCATTGGGACTTGGCTGCTCCAGCCAGTTTTCATACATTTGAACAAAAACTGTAGGGGTGGGCTGGGCTGGGCCAGGCCAGGCAGAAAGGTCCCGGCAGGGAGCCCAGGGGAGGAGGCAAGGCCCAGGCTCAGTGCTCTGTCCTGGCAGCACCTGCAGCTTGTCCGGCAGGAGATGGCCGTGTGCCCCGAGCAGCTGAGCGAGTTCCTGGACTCCCTGCGACAGTACTTGCGGGGCACCGCTGGAGTAGGGAGCTGCTTCCAGTGAGTGAGCCTGGCAGGGCGTGCTGCCAGGCGGTGGAGGGAGGGGACGGGGCAATCCCTGCAGCTGTAGCAGATAACTTCTGCTCCCTCATCTGTAAAGGGAGCTGCTGGCAGTGTCCCTAGAGGGTGTCCAAGGAGGTCCAGGAGATGGGGACCTCAACGCAGGACGATAGGGTCCTCGGCTGTTGTAAAAAAGAACTCCACAGTGTCCGACAAAACAGATTTATTCAAGAAAGTAAGGCACAGGCACCGAGAGTGAGATGGGCCCTCCCCTCGAGGAAGGTATGGGGGTGGACGTGGGAGGTAGGCGGGATGACAGTCTGGTGGACTGGCCATGCCGGGATCTTGCTCTCCAGTATCTGGTCCACAGCTGTCCTGGCCTGGAATGTGCCTGGTTACAGGTTTCTTAAGAGATCCTATCTCCCTGTGCTTCATCTGTGCTGAGGGTAGACTGCACAGGGCAGTTCTGATAAGTGACTTTCCAGTAACTGTAAGATTGTGACGATTTGGGGGAGACCAGCTGGGGAAGGAAGGTGGGAGGCCCGAGGGTGAGGCTGGTCTCCCTTTCCTTCCTGACCTTGTCTGAGCTTTGCCCCAGCAGACCCCGCCCGGGCCCACTGGGACTGAACGCGGCCCGAGGGGCAGGAAGGGCTGAGCCAGGCCAGTGCCCCTCAGCTGCATTGCTGGTTCAGCAGCACAGGCCAGAGAGGGGCGGAGGGGAGACCTGAGGGTGTGCACTGACCTTCCAGCGCGGAGGCTGGCCCACAGCAGTTACATCCAGACACTGGGCAGCCCCACCCTCGGCCCTGCCCCTGAGCCTGCAGATGTGGCCAAGGGACTGTGCCCTTGCTGCTGGTGGTCCGGAAGGTCCAGGCACGTGCCCTAGGCTCCCCGTCTGTCTCCACGGCCAGCCCTCAGGCCCTGCCTCTGGGTGCTGCCCGGCTTCCCTCTCCAGGGCTTTCCCCGACTCCCTTCCTCTGCCCTCCACGTCCTGAGGGTCTGCTGGACCCTGGGGGCCCCGCTGCAGCCAGGCAGGTAGCTGTTCGGTTTTTCCTTGGTGGGAGAAGACAAAGGTGATGTGAGTCAGCAACAGGGGTCTCAGGGGCTCTGAGGGGAGGTGACCCGTCCTGTGCAGACAGGGGGGCGGAGGGACAGGCCCCGTCTCTATGGACACAGTACGTAGGCAGGAGCAGGCTCCGCCCCTTCTTTGCCCTCTGAAGACAGGCTGGGTGCAGCAGGGGTCGCCCCGAGGAGGGTGGGGGGCCTTTGCAGGAAGGGGCAGAACCAAGGGGGTTTGGGGGTGGAGGGGTGGGAAGAGGGGGTGCTCCTCCGGCTTCAGAGACTCCATGGAGGATGGGGCCTCTCCAGCAGGAGCAGGTGGGAGGACACAGGGTCCTGAAGGCCGCATGGACCCTGTTAGATTCCTGGTGCTACAGAGGGGCCCGCTTCCTGGCCAGTGCTCTTGCAGATGGTCTTCACCATAGGAGACAGGAGGCCAGGCCCTCAGCCCTTGGGGCCCTTTACCTCCACTTTGGTCCCCAGTCCCTCTGGAGGGGTGGCACTGTGGGGTGCCTCCCCACCTCTCTGTGGGACACATGTCCTCACTGTGGCTGGAGTCTGCCAGGCTCAGTCTTCCCACCTGGCCAGAGGCATCGTCCCCCCAAACCACAAGTGTGTGCGCCCAACATATGCCACCCTCACCCCGTGATGGTGGCACTCCGTAACACTCAGCGGAGCCCGGCCCCTGGAGATGACCTGCCAGTGGCTGGGAGAGGGCTAGGGCTGGTCCCAGGCAGCATCCCGCTCTCCACATGACACTGGAGCATAATGAACTAAGGACAGATTAGCAGCCTGTCGGGTGAAGCCAGCCTGGCACTGCCTGTGAGCCCCTCCACTACTGCCAAGTGGGTGAAAGAGGAGAGGAGGGTGGGGGGACAAGGACAGTACCAGATGCTGTGACCGTGAGGAGCCATCCAGCCCCATCACCGTGGTTTCCCGGAGGCCCCATAGCCCTGTAGGATCTGCTCCATTTGCAATGGGGAGAGTGATAGCCAGGTCCCACAGGGGGCCCGCCTGGCCTGCAGGGTGTGGAGCCCAGGGTGGGGCTGCTGGCTGGGCTCCGGGACCGACACTGGGACGGAGCTTGTGGGAGCAGCAGTGGGTCCGGGGTGGGCTTGAGCGAATGCCAAGGCCTGCAGCCTCCCCCTAGCCTCCGCCAGCCATGGCATGTCTGGGTAGTGGGGTCAGGGCCGGTCCCGGCCCGCCGCAGGTTCCCTCCCTCTCCCCCCCAGCATTGCCGCTGTGAGGTTGTTGGACGGCTTCACCTTCGTCATCTATGAGTTCTGGGAGACAGAGGAGGCGTGGAAGAGGTGGGTACAGCCGTGTCCCTGGGTTGCTGGGGCTGGTGAGGTGGGCTGGCTGGTTCCGTGGCGGAGGGACTTTGGAGAGGCATGGAGAGCACTGTGCCCAGGTTCTCCCAGCACGAGCCCCGGCCCAGCCTGTGTCCTGGACAGGTGGCGGTTGCTCAGGTGTAGGGAGCCTCCCACACAGGGCAGGCTCCTGAGCACCCGTTCCAGGCAGACCAGCTCTGCCCAGCCCCTGGGGCGCCTCGGTGGGTGGGTTCAGAGTCCCTTGTGCCCTGGATCCCCTGATCCAGCACCCTCCTCTGGGAAGCCCTGTTGAGCTTCTCCCATTGGACAGCTCCCAGCGTCAGAGCCTGACTCGGAGCAGGTAGCGGTGCGGTCAGCTGCTCCCTCCCTGCGCCTGGCCCCCACCCAGTGCTTGGTGGCAGGCGGTGGTAGGTTGGGGGTTCCATCTGTGGCTGTCACCTGCTCAGAGCACATCTGGGGCACCTTGCTGTCCTCCCTGGGTAGCAATGGGAAATCCAACACCGTCCTGAGGTTTCTGACTCACCAGATGCTACCGCGTCCCTCCAGGTGTGGGTGGCTTTGCACCCCAGTCCTTCCTCCCTGGCACTGAGGGATGATTAGACTGAAGACCTAGGGATGCTGCAGTAGCAGAGTGACCACAGAGGAAGACAGTGGGCTCCTCTGGGGCCAGGGCCCGGGCCCTGGTCAGCCTCACTGGTGTTGTCTGTACAGGTGGATGGCAGTCCTCCCTGACCCCTGGGTGACCTTGAAGGTGGAGGGTCCTTGTTTCCAGGCAGGCCCCACCTGGCCTGGGGGCATGGGCCTTGCTCCAGCTGGCACCCGGCCTCCTACTCTGCCCAGGAGCCTCGGAGCTCCCATCCCAGACAGAGCTGAGCTCGGGGGTGGCCCACGTGGTCCTGACTAACCTGTTCCCGGGGCGCAGGCACCTGCAGAGCCCCGTGTGCAAGGCATTCCGGCACGTCAAGGTGGACACACTGCGCCAGCCCGAGGCCCTCTCCCGGATCTCAGTGCCAGGTAGAGGGATAAGGGCCAGCACTGGGGAGGGCTGCCCAGCTCCCAAGTTCCAGCTGAGGAGGGCCCAGTCCTGCAGTGACTCTCCGCCACCTCCCTACCGGGAGCAGAGCCCCATGCCCAGTCTCGACAGCCACGCTGGCATAGGGCTCAGGAGAGGCCCAGGCCCACACCCCACCCGCCACAGAACAGGGGGCCAGGCCAGGACTCAGAGCGGGCGGAGCTGGCCCTCTGCAACCCTGGGCCAGCGCAAGTGAGGCACGTGCCCGAAGGGCCAGGTGGAGAAGCGGATGTGGCCCCAGGTGGGGGGGGGCGCGCTTGGCCTGCCCCCTCTTCCCCTGCCAGCCGCCCCCTCCTCAGAACACAAGGGCAGGGGCTGCGTGCTCACCACCCCACTGACTCTCCTCCCGCCTCTAGCCGCTTGGTGCACCGTGGGCCGAGACTGACCGCCGCCGAGGCTGTGGAGGCAGCACCCCTCTTGTCAAGGACGCCCCTTTTCTAGAAACTTTGGTACAGTCTTTTCAGTCTACTTCTAAACAAGAATGTATTTCCTCTGCGGTTTGAAGTGAAGAGGACCCCTGCCCCCACGTCCCCTGCCCCCACCCGAGCCGGCAGGGCACTGTGCTCTGGGGGTCCCCCGAGGCTCCTGGGCTGGCATCCCCACCGACCCTCCTGCCCCCCGGCTGGCCTCGAAAGGCCGGCCCTGGCTCAGCAGGACTAGCCCACAGCCGCCTCTCCTCACCCCCCCACTCCTGACATCCCCTCCCGTGGCCCTGTAGTGCCCAACCTAGGCCTGGGTCAAGCCCAGAAGTGGCAGTAGTGAGCGCCACACTAGGTACCAAATAAACCCTCGCTGGGAACAGCTGTGTGTTGTGCTTCTGTGTCCCCTTTCCCGAGTGAGAGCTGGCCGCCAGGATGGCCCCGGGTTTGCCACAGACCTTAACCCAGACGCCTGGCCTCCAGGTCCTGTTTGCAGTGTGGAGGTGGTGACCGCTCTGGGGAGGCATGTGACACATACGCTCCTGCCTGTGAGCCCTTCTGGGTCCCAGGACCACCCTCAGCTCCAGGAGCTCAGCCAAGGGACTCAGTGAAGCTGCTGGGGTCACTTGTGGTTTAGGGCAGCACAGGGACCCTCCGAGTCAGCAGAGCCAGCCCAGGTGGCAGTAGTGTGTCAGCCCTGCCCCGCCCCAGGGACCCCATCTTGAGTCCTTTACCTGGGCCATCTGTGTCCATGCTAACAAAGACTGCAGGACACCCTGGGGGTGCAGAGCTGGCCTTCTGGGGGGCAAGGCCAGGGCTGCCCAGAGCTTGGGGTGTGGCTGCTGTCTGGCAAGGCAGCCCCGCGCTGGCCTTGAGGTCCTGGTCTGGAAGCTCTGTCCTGGTTAGAGGACAGTCTCACAGAAGGCTCAAGGGACAAGGAAGAGGTGAGGCCAGCAGGGCTCCTGCAGGGCAGGGAGGCTGGGGAGTGGGGGGCAGCAGGCCATGGCCCAGGAAGCAGACCCACACATGCGCCTCTTCCCATGCCTGCCCAGCCCTCCCCTTGGCACCCCACACAACCAGAACAGCAGGCATTCGGGACAGTGGAGTGGGCTTGAGGCCTGCTGTCCCTGAGGTGCACCCTGGCGCCAGCCCCCCGCCTGTGCCCTCCTCCTGCAGGGCAGGGACCTGCAGCGGCACCCAGAGGGGGCCACTGTACCCTTAGGACTCGGCGCCAAGTCTCTCCAGGCATAACAGGCGCCCTGCACCCCCTGCACACACCTCCTGGGCTGCTGGCAGCCCCCTCACAGGCAGGGTGGGTGGGATCAGGCTCTGAAGAGAACACATTTCAACCCTAAAAGGCATAAGAGCTCCACTTGATTGACACTTCAGAGCCACGCACAGAATCAAGCACTTGGCACCATCTCCCTCATGCTCACAGCACCATCCTGAGCAGGGAAATGAAGACACAGAGGATGAGTAATTTGCCAGAGGTCACACAGCAAATTAATAGCTCAGGTGGATTCTAACCGAGAGCCACCTACCCACAACCCTGTGTCCAACTACCCTGCACTCCATGGTAGGGGGAAGACCCTTAATGTCCGAATCAGTTTCCTCAAAAAGTTAAAGGCAGAATTACCCTATGACCCAGCCATTCTATTTCTGGATACACACTATACCCACAAGAATTTTTAAAAGGCATTCAAACACGTATCTGCACCAGTATTCACGGCGGCACTGGCCACACAGCCAAAAGGGGGAGACAACTCAAACACCCACGGACCAGCAGCAGGTACAGAACACGCTGCAGCCAGCAGGCCCTGTGCAGCCCCAGGCTGCGCAGCCAGAGTCGCCAGCCACGGGCAGGGTGCTCTGGGGTGGGTGCAAGGTGATCCAGCCGGATGGCTGCACCTGCACTGGACACGTCCCCACCTTCCCTGCCGTTATTCCCGGAACACCACGTTAACCGCTGCCTACCACCCATGATGTCTCGGGGCCGCATCATCCAGAGGCCATCTGCAGTGTGCCCGGGGGAGTCCAGGGGCAGCTCCTGCCTAGCAGGTGCAGGGCCCTGGGCTCCCTCCACAGCACAAATGAAATACCCAGAGGACGCGCCTCGTCACAGACGCACACACCACTGGGTGCCAGAGCGCCTGGTGTCTGGGGCCCTGGAACCCTGGCCAAGTCGCCAGGTGGTACAGAGGGAGGACTGCACCGGGTCATAAGGGAGCACGGAGCTGACGAGGTCACGGCGAGGATGTGCTGCAGAACCGCAAGGGAGGCCACCCCGCATCTCCTTCCCACCAGCGCCAGGACCCGCAAACCCCAGGGCGGGAGGCAGTGCCAGGACCCACAAACCCTGCCCAGTGCCAGAACCGCAAGCCCGGGGTGACTGTGGTCGTGGGTTGGGGAGGGGTGGCACCGGGCACAACCGAAGCCCGGGATCGTCACCACGAAGCTGTCAATCATGTTACAGGAATGTCACAGTCCCCACCGACTTACCTGCACAGAGATCCCCGACGCACCCTCGAGGGCCCTGCTCCACCCAAGACTGTCCGTGGGAGGCCTCAGAGGTGGCCCTGTGGCACAGGGTCTTTTGTGTGACCCTGAGCTCGTGGACAGGTTTGCCCAGGTGCTCAGCGCCCCTGCAGCCACCATGCTCAGAGCAGGGTGAGGCCCTTGGTATACATGTGTCACGTGGTCTCTCGGAAGAGGTGGCTTTAGGCACCTGCATCTCTACACCCAAGCAGTTGTCACCATTGACCGGGAGCTGGGACAGGCCAGGCTCTGTTGGGGCTTACAGGGGACCCTCTGCTCATCCTCACCGTGGTCCTGAGGGGAGGGCTGTGGAGGCCTGTGTTGGAGGACGAGAGGATGGAAACGTGGGGCCAGAAGGACACGGAGGCGGGGAGCACACTGATGGCGGGTCCCTGTGGCGGTGGCCTGAGGCAGGCACTGCTCAGAGAGGGCACAGGCTGGGCCAGGACCACACAGCCAGCCGGTGACCCAGGTCAGCCTGGATCCTGCAGGCTCAGCCCCACCCACGCCCTCCTCGGCCCTCTGCCTCCCTGTCCCGCACAGACCTCAAGGCACCATTGGCATTTGAGCAGGACAGTCCAAAAGGCCATCAGCACCTTCCTCCCCAGGTCAGACAGCCAGGGGGCCTCCCTCTGCTGGCAGGCCGCTGTCCCTGTGCTGGGATGCCAACGTGTGGCTCACATCTGAACCTGCCACAGAACCGGCTGGAAACCTTGGTCCTGGTGGCAATGCGGTCACCCCTAAAGCCCTTGCTCTCTCCTCCTCTTACCTTTAATGCCCGTCCACTCCCTCCTGTGTCGCTCTGCTGGGGGAGCCCTCAAATCCTCCCATTTCCCTTTTCCCATAACTGCTAGGAAACTCAGTGTCCTCTGCCAACCTTGGTGGTTTCTGGAAACGCAGCTGCCTTTCTTGGTGAGAGACACCCTAGCGGCTGTAGGTGCAGCACCCCCCTCGAGCTTCACAGTGAAAACACAGGAACAGTAGCCGGCTCCACTGGGCCAGGATGAAAGCTCCTACGTTCCCAGCAGCTCTGAGATAGCACGTGGCGGAGCCAGGTTCCCAACCAAGCTCAGGTTCAAAGCCAGTCACGTGGCCTCCCTTCATGGCAGGACCCTTACTGTGCCCGCTCTGTTATTCCTGGATTCTCTGAACAGCCTCAGCCTGGCCTAGCCTTCTGGCCCATGCAGCAGAGCCCTGGAGGTAGGTGGTGTCAACAAAGGCCACACCCTCAGCTCACCTGCTAGAGCACTCTGCCTGGTGTGCGTCCTGGCTCCCGAGCCCTTGTCTGGGAGGACCCTGTGGCCGCTGGACACAGGGTGGGCAGGTCACAATGGCTTGGTTCAAGGGGACTGGGAGAGAGGTCCTGCGTCCCCTCACAGGGTCCAGAGCCTTTGCCTGTAGCCACGCCCCTCCCCCAGCGGCTGTGGAGGAGGCTGGCAGGGGCTCCACCCCGTCTGCAGGCTGAGCACACGTCCCCTCCTGGGTCACTCCTCTGCTTGGAGCATGCGGTAGAGGAAGCAGACAGTGGAGCTCAAGCCAAGGGCGGTTGCGACTCAGCGCTGCGGCCTGCAGGACAGGCCGCCCTGGCCTTCCCACGCCTCGGCCGACACCTGTGCAGTGGGCCTTGTGCTCCCTCAAGGGAGCCCCCCACAGGACTGCGTTCCGCCTGGGTCCACCAGGAGTGTCCAGTCAGGACGGCCTGGAGACCGAGGGGACAGGGCTGCTGATGGCATGAGGACAGCTGCTGCAGGGAGGTGGCGGGGTGGTGGCGTGACTGAACATGCCAAGTGCCTGGACCGTGCACCTCAGGGGCTGTCTCACAGCGTGTGAATTACAGTGTGGCGTTGAGACTGAGTGCACGTGGACAGGCTGGCACACACACAGTCCTGTCACCATCGACCTCACTGAGTCACAGACGCCGTGTGTGACATACATGGGAAGGGCACGGGCCACTGCCTGGTCGCGTCCTGCCCAGGGGAAAGCGCCCTTCTGAAGGACCCTCTGCCCTGACACTCTCCGCAGCAGGCCGACTCCTGCCAGGGCCGGGTCAGGGGACAGGGGACAGGGTGGGGCCAGGAGGGAGCTACAGGGCGATGGGCCCACTCGGCTCCTGGGCTCTCCAGGCAGAGCGAGTGGCAGGGAAGACGTCTCCTGAGACCCACGCTGGGCCGCACCTGCGCACCTTCTGGTCCAGGCCCTGGGCAGAGGGCTCACCCCTCCACTGCCCCCGAGGGATGCCCCCAAGTCGTGCCCCCAAGTCGTGCCCCCAAGTCTCCTCCTGGGCTCCCGTTGCCCTCACCTTGATCAATACACCCAAAGCCTCGGCTCCCACCTCTGTGTCCTGGGCCGAGTCCTGTCCCCAAGGTAGCTGAAGTCCTTCCCCGATCCCTTGCCAATGTGACCTTATTTGGAGACTGGATCTTTATACATCCTAATTGAGTAACCGAGACGAGATGCAGTCAAGTTCAGGGGAGGACATACTTAATGAGGATAGCCCCGAATGAAGGGCTGGTATCCTTGTGAGGAGGAGGAGATTTGGACACACAAAAGGGAGGTGGCCAGGTGAAGACGAAAGCAGAGACTGAGTGACATCTGCAAGCCAGGGTCATGGAGGAGCACCAACAGCCACCAACAGTAAGACAGCACGGCCCACCAGACCTCCACTGCAAAATCTGGCCTCCGGACTGGAAGCAACACGCTGATGTTGCTTTGAGTCATTGTGTGTGGCGGTTGTCACAGCAGCTGCCAGAACCTAATTCCGTCTTTCCTCACCAGAGATCCTGGAAGGAGCAGAGTCCATGGGCAGCCTGGAAGGCGGAAGCCGTCTGTTTGCCCAGCATCTTCGTGATGAAACCCGCGTCAGTCTCAGGGATAGAGGTGGGAGCCACACAGGTCACCTGTGGGGGCTGCTCAGAGCAGCTCCAGGACAGCTGCCACTGTGCTCTGCCCGAAGATGAAGGTGCCCAGCAGCACAGAGGTCACGCCCCAGGCCTCCAAGCAGCACCTGCCAATTCAACACACCACGTCAGCGCCCGGCAAAGCCGGCCCTGCACCCACAAGTGAAGCCGGCCTGGAAACGTGCTGCTGGACCCCAGGGGAGTCACCGGTTTTGAGAAAATTCTTTTCTCTCCTTTACCTGAGGGGATGGGTTTCTGAGTCAACTTTGGGAAATAAAGTACCCAGGCATTTCCCAAAACCTCCTCTCTCCATCTCTTAGTTCATAATCTTGTTCTTCCCCAATATTTTATCAGAGGGGTGAAGGGCTCTGTTTCAAACTCCCCTCTTCTCATCTACTTAAGCCCCCCAGTGAGGGATGAGATAAAAGCTGTAAGTCACAGTCACACACCCACTGGGGGAGGAGCGTGGTGGAGGTGTGGGCTGGGGACTGGCTGCCAGGGCCACATTCGTAAGCTTCCTAATATGATCAGGTGAGTCAAGGAGCTGGGGCAATGAGAAGACTCCCACCAACAGCAGGGTGGCCAGAGATGGCTCTGGCCCTGTCAACAGAGGCTAGGAGGACCCAGGGACCAGGAGGGGCATCTCTGGTGAGCACATGTCAGTGCCACCCACGCACACAGTGGGGGGATGGCAGGTGTGACCCAGCCACAGCACCCCTTGAAACCACTCGATGGTTCAGGACGAGAGCAGCTGAGGAAGAAAATCGTCTTGAGAGCTCTCCAGTAAAAACCATGATGAGCATGGGTCATGGGACAGAGCCAAGAGCAAGATTCCAAAGAGCGTACCAGAGACATGCCATTAGGATGCCAGATGGCCAGGGTCAGCTCTGGGCTCAGGTGGGGAGAAGCCACGCTGAGCCTGCTCTTTGGAGAAGCTGAGCTTGAGTCCAGAGGGGCTGGGGGGCTGGGGGACAGGGCTACAGCCGGGCCACACCCTGGCTGTTGTGACTTCAGAGTGTCCGAATTGGGCTGAATGTGTCCCCCAAGGCTCACGTCCAACTGGGACCCATGAGTGTGACCTCTTTGGAAACAGGTCTTTGCAGAAGTAACGGCATGAGGATCTGTGAGGAGATGTCCTTCTAAGAGAAGGGCAGTGGGGGACTCGAGACCCAGAGACAGATGGCCACAGGAGGACGGAGGCAGACACGGGTGCAGCAGCTACAAGCCAAGGACACAGGGGCCACCAGCAGCCTGCAGAGTGGGCAGCCCGAGCCCAGGCTGGTCCCCAGGGCTGGGAGAGGGCGCTTTCCTTGCGTTCGGCCTCAGGAGGTGCAAATCAAATCTGCTCTGGTGGCCCTAAAACACTAGAGCAGCATGTCCTCACCTGCCCAGCCTCTGTCTTTGCACCTGTGAATGGGAACCAGCCCCACTCTGTCCTGTCGTCTCCTGACAGGCCTCATCCTGATGGTGGAGGCTCCCCAGAAGGACGGTGGTGGTGTGTAACAGGCCCAGCGTGGCCGCACCCAGGGCACCAGCAAGACCTGCTGTCTGAGGACACTGCATGTAGCCCTGGGTCCAGCCTGCCACTGCAGTTCCCCGACTCCACCAGCAGGCAGCCTGTCTTGCCCTGGGTCTGGCCAATAGCCAGGACCGGGTGGATGTGCATAGGCCAGGCACTGCTGGCTGGGCACCCATCTGGCTCAGCTATCCTCTTACCACGGGGATGCCCCCTCCCCAGAGGCCGGTGTTTCTCATCCACAGGAGGAGGGTGGACAGAAGCACTCTCACTCCTGGTCCATGGGCACACCCGAGCCACCCTCCTGGCTTTGAGGACACTCACTTGACTCTTGGTCCTATGGGCTCGACGCCCACGGCACAGATGAGGCACAGACCTGGGAAGAGACGCAGTCAGCACCCAGGTGACCTCAGGGGCCCCTCGAGGACTTTCCCACAGGTGGCCCACAGGCCAGTCCCTCCTGGCTAGGTGGCACATTGTGGGGGCCTGAGGCTCGACTGGGAGTCAGGCAGGTGGGGGAGCGCCCGCTCTGCACCCCTGCAACACCTTGGCCAGTGACAACAGTGGCCTCTAGAGCCTCAGTCTCTCAGGGACAGTGACAGCACCGCCCACAGCAGCGTCAGTGAGGGTATGGCGCAGATGAGGCCGGCACCTGGAGGCGCGCAGCGGCTGGCAGACACGGCTTCTTTTCCCTTTGCCTGTGTGTACCCGTTTTAAAGTAGCTCTGGAGGGCCCACGGGATCCCCACCACCAACCTCCAGCCCGCATGGGAGGGCTGGGACTCAAGGCACCCAGCACGAGCTAAACCAGAATACGGCGCCCAGATAGGAGCTCAGGGCACACGGCTGGGAGAGCTCTTCCCAGGACAGAGGAAGCCCCCCTCCACCCGTCCAGCCCGAGCTCAACCCACCAGACAGCCTGCTGCTCCCACTCTGTAAGTGTCCTCAGCCTCTTGATACCCAGCTTCTCCCCGGCCCTCCATGTCAACATCTGTCCCCCAAGGCTGTTGGTGACACCCTCGCTGCCCTTCTACCTGGCCCCAAGTTGAACTTCACTTCCCGTTGGGTCTCTGGAGGTCCACCCAGGGGCACCGGCCTCCCTGTTTGACATGGTAGCCGGACTGCAGCATTGAGGGTGTCTGGCTACAGGCTCCCCAATTTTACCATCTGCTCAATGTGGCTGCTCTCCCAGAAGAACTGCAGGCCTGTGGGCCTCAGCTGTCCCCCCAGGGCTCCCCGGGCCCTGAAGCATGCCCCTGCTGGCCCTGGCTGGGTTCCTTTGGGGAGAACGCCGGGTTGGGACTGGAATGCGTGCCAACACTGGGAGGTCTCTCAGGAAGCCCTCGCCTCAGGAAAGGGATTGTGCCTCCAGTTCCGGGTGGGACATCCCTCGTGCCTTTTGCACCTGGAGCTATGTGAGTTTCACTGCAATTAAAAAATTAAGCCTCATCCTGCAGTAAGAGGCAGCAGTGGACGAAGCTGCGGTGGGCTCGGCCCTGCCACGCTCCGGCTGAGCCTCCTGGGACTCTGGCCTGGGCCTCCCCATCTGTGGGATCTTGAGCTGCTAAACCAGGGCAGGTGTGCAAAGCCTCAGGCCGCATGCCTGGTGACCAGGGGCCTGCCTGGGGCCCGCAGCTTCCCACAGGGCTCCCACCTGCTAGAACCTTAAGGCCCCACAGAGCTGGGCCAGCGCGAGGGGAGGGGGGCAAGCCTGGAGGCGGCCACTCACCCGGGAAGATGAAGATGAAGAAGGAGCTGATGCCCCCGATGATGCCAATGATCTCGCTGAGGTCGGGCAGGAACAGGGCCATGGCCAGTGTCACAGCGACCCACAATATGGTCAGCGGCACTCGAACCCACGGCCCCGTGGGGTCAGCTAGCACCAGGGGCCTCCAAGTCCCTCTGCAGCTCCTTGTCCAAAAATCCTGCATCACAGACCTGGAGACCGTGCCGACCCAGAAACATGGCACCCCAGGGGCCCCAGCCAGTGCTGGGCACTGCCAGTCCCCAAGTCCTCCTCCGGTCCCCCGTTCTGCCCCCAGGTGCTTACTCCCCAGGGGACCCCCAACCCTCAGGGGCTCAGCGACTGTCAGATGGGCTGCCAGCAGAGTGCAGCATGGGGGAAGGTCCAGCGCGTGTGGCTCGGCCCAGTCCTGGTTGGTGCTCACTGGGCAGCACTGGGCAGCTCTGGGTAAACTCCCCAGGCCCTCCGTGCCCGGTTTCCTCCTCTCTCCTCTGAGATAACACAGCCCCACCACAGGCTGAACCCACCCACTAGTTGCCAGCCACCCCCACCCGGCTCACCTCCCCAGGAAGAGCACAATGGGGTAGACCGTCACAATGGAGACGGCGAAGAGGACCCGGGCAACGATGATGGCCACGTCATCGCCCGGGTAGGACATCAGGATGTCAGCAGAAACTCCGGTCCCAAACGTCAAGAAGCCATAAGCCCCTGCGGCAGGAGCACAGCATCTGGCACACTCCAGACGGAGAAGGCCAACCCCCCCAACACATAGGGCCCGCGGGTTTCCCTGGGAGCTGAGCGAAGGTTCCAGAAGGGTTCCCCATCCTGTCCTTCTCCAAGGCCGTCCTGCTGGCCCTCAGCCTGCGATGCCCCTGGGTTGCACTCCTGCCTAGCCCTGGTGTCTGCTCACAGCTGGTGCCAGTGGCCTGCCCAGAGTGGACGGAGGCTGGAGGCTCAGTGCTTGAAAATCCAACCTGCTCCAGCCCAGCCCGCTCCTCGGACAGCCCTGGGTCAGTGGCCACCCAGAACCACACAGCTAGTTATGGTGGCCTGGGACTCAAGGACAATCCCCTGGCCTCAGTGACCACGGTCACACCTGCCCTAAAGCACACCTCTGGCCAGGAGCCGAGGCCTTCTTGGCTTTGCTCAGGGCTCTTTCTGAAGGGGATCTGCCATCTCCGGGTGTCTGAAGCTGACGATCACGAGACACGGCCCTCCGACTCGGGGCTAGACTGACAAGCCCTGCTCTGCTGAGGGCAATGTCCCAGTTTCCTTAGGGTGACTTCAGAAGTCCAAAGTTGCCTGACACGCCTGCTGCAGCCCAAGCCTTTCCAAATCAGAGGCTCCAACAGGTGGATTAAAAAGGCCACCAGGCTGGAAAGTGGCCGGCCAGAAGTCATCCCCGCCCCACCTCCAACCTGGCTCTGTGCTACAATGTGCCCGTGACCTCAGGCATGTCATGGCCCCTTTCTAAGCTACACATCTGAGGATCCGCTGCACCTGTGCAGCCTTCATGACACTGTGGGGCGCTCAGAATGGAAACTGTGGAGCCAGCACTAGCTGTGGCTCCCCTTCCTTCTGCCACGCCCTGCCCACCCCTGGGTGCCCCGCAGGGTCCTACCTGTCAGCGAGTAGATGAGGCAGCAGGCCAGCAGGGACAGCACGGAGACCAGGGCCCAGTGGGAGAGGCTCTGGCTGCGCATGCTGCAGTAGATGGAGACGGCAGCTTCGTGACACTGGAGGGCAGAAGTGTGGTCAGCGAGACTCAGGTCAGCAGGTGTCAGGACCACCTGAGTGACTGGGAATACTGCCCAAAGGCGGGGAGCACCCTGTGTGTCCAGCATTAGCAGAAGACATAAATAGACCACGGGAGACTCACACAGGCAAGACTGCATGGCTCCAAAAAGATGGAGCCCAGCTCTCCACCTGAGCCCCGAAGACTCGCAGGCATGCCACCCTGAACACAGGGCCAGGCAGGAGAGCATGCCGCGGGGTGAAGTTCAGACAAGTCTGCAGCAGGATTCCTGACCTCGGCACTACTGGCTTTGTGGGTGCAGGTAGTCTCTTGGTGGGGGCTGCTCTGTGCACTGAAGGATTGTGTGTAGCACTCCAGCTGTGATCCCCTAGATGCCCCCATTTGTGACAGCCCAAACGTCTCCAGATGTGGCCAAACGTCACTCAGGAGCATCTCTGCTCTAGGTGACTGATGGTGGAACAGTGGTTCAGGTAGAATGGGTGCCACTGGTGGGAAAAGGCAGCGAGGGGCCTCCCAGGGTTGACAGCGTCACTCAGGAGCACAGACTTAAACCTGCATACTTCATGTGCAATATATCACCTCTTACAGGATTTGCCACATAAACCGTGCAGGGGATGCAAGAGCCCCTGTGGTTGGGTGTCGCGCTTGGGCAGACGAGGCACTGGCACGGCAGAGCAGCCAGGATGGACGGACGCTGCCTCCTCTCACACACTCCGCACTCCAGGCTCCCAACTCCCAGGTCGGGTCCCATCACCTGGTTCCTTGCTCACCACCGCCCCACTGGTCACTCACTGAGCAGGGCCCTCCTGGGCCCCTCTGCAGCTGACCTGCCACCCAGCCCTACTCATCCTGCTTGGACCCAGCGTCCCCTCTCACACTTGGCCCCAACAAATGCTCCTTTGGGTCTGGTGTTCAGCAGCCATCAGCTGCATGATCATGACTGGGGCCACCTTGCCCATCTGGGGCTGCCCAGAGCCTGGCAAGGCTGACAACCATACTATAGTTACCCACTAACTTCCCAACTTCCCCGCAGCCGCCCTTGTCCCTCCCTGTCCCAGGCTCCGTGTCACTCAGATGCTGGTGCGTGCTGGGGATACAGTGTCAGCAAGCCGGCCACAGTGCCCTGTCATGGAGTTCCCCTCTCGGAGGTGGGGGCGGCACACTGGCCTCATCCCACCTGGGTGAGCCCTGGTGCACCTCCCTTGGGGCAGCTGTGTGCCTGCTTTCTCCCTGGGGTCTCCCTGAACCCCAGGAGATGAAGGCCACAGGCTAGCTGAGCCCCAAGCCCCAAGCCCCCCCCCCCCCCGCCACGGGCAGCAGACTCTGGATGAGGCCCGCAGCTCCTCCATGCTGGGCGCTCCTGGGACGCACACTTCCCAGAAGGCCAGGAGGCCTGGAGTTCCGCCCGGCCATGACCTGAGGGTGCTCCTCCACACATCGTCCCCTGTTCACAGCAGACCCCAGGTGCCCCGCATCCCAGGCTCTGCTTTCATCTCTTTGTGCAGAGGCACGGCGGGGCCCAACATGGGGGCAGACCTCAGGGTGCTGGATGCACCAGGAAGCCTCCTTCCCTGTGCTCCTGCGTGGGGCTTCTGTCTGTTGACGGTGGGTGACAAAGAGGGGCCCTCAGGGTGGCTGCTCTGCAGGGCAGTTGGGGTGAGGGGGCTGGCGTGTGCAGGCTCACAGCTGCTCTGTGACAGAGGCCGAGCAGTGGTGGAGACACCATACACAGAGACTGTGGCTGACTGTTGGGTGGGACGCTACTGGGCCATAGCGAGGAAGGGAGCAGACACGCGCCACGTGAAGGAAACGTGGTGCCGAGGGGAAGACGCAGTGCCACGTCACTGGTCCCATGTATATGAAAGGCATATAAGGGGAGACCCAGGGACAGAGCAGGTCAGAGGTCCTCTGCGGTGGCTGGGAGACGGAGGCAGAGTGGCTGCTGACACTTAGGGGGCTCTTTTGGGGCCTGGCAAACCTGTTCTGAAATTGATGGTGGTGGCAGCTATAGGTCAACTTGTGCGCTTCAGAAGGGCGGGTCATACAATAAGTGACCTGCCCCTCAACAAAGAGGTAAAACCAAACCCAGAAGTCCCAGGGAGGCCTGGGCGGCTGGAATCATCCCAGCAGCCCCTCTGTTCCTCAGGCCCCACACCCAGCCTGCACAGGCCATGCGGGAGGGACTGTCCACTGCTAACTACGCCTGGTGGCGGTTTGAATGAGGTCCCTTCCTGAGGACAACAGGCCCACCTGCCCCTCCCCGAGCTGCTCAGCCTCCATCATCTCTTTTCTCCCCACCTCTGGCCTAACCCTGCCCCCACTGTCAGGCAGCCAAGCAGCGCAGCTGGTGTCCTTGGAAACGGAGCCGGCCTGGTTGCTAGGAGAGCTGGGGCAGCCAAGACAAAGGTGAAGCCAGGGCCAGGCGCCCACCATGTGGCCGGGGCCAGGAGGGGCAGCCAAGCTAGACCGGATCACAGCCAACAGCAAATCCACGCCTGAGCTGCTGGCTGAACCCCAGCAGCGGCACTGAGTCATTTATAAAGATGAGAAACAGGAGTGTTTCAGATATTCCAAAAACGCGTCTCCAAAAAAAAAAAAAAAAGGCAAGACGACAGCAGAGACTGGCTGTGGGAGGGGGAGGGCCTCGAGGCTGAAAGCTGGACTGTGCCAGTCCTCGAGCTGGGTTTTACTTTGCAGAGTCCTGTGGTTGGGGGTAGCATCAGTGGAGGGGAGGTGGTTGTTTTTAGGAGATGGAGGCAAAACTTCCCCAAAGGAAACCACGAAAAAAGGTGGCAGCTGCCAGGATAGCAGGGAGCCCCAGTTCCACAGAGGGGGCGTGGGCCGCCCCTCCTCCACCACCGCCCTCCGCCTGCCCAGGCCGGCATGCTGGGGGCTCCCTGTGCTGCGGCCTCCGCCTGGCGGACCCTCCTCCACCTGGCTGCGCCCCCATCCTTCCAGAGTCCTTGCCTCCGCCTCTGCTGGGGGGGCCACACCAGCTGCCTTCACTCCTCGCCTGCCTCTGCCACTTGGTCCCTCCAAACTGTGAACCTCACGAGACACGATCCTTCTCACCTGGCCCCTGGGACAAACCCACCTGCAGGCATGGTGTCCTGGAGCATAGGAGGGCAGCTCCAGGCCTGCCCGCCTGGTGACATTCTGTCAGCACTCTGCAGAGGGGGACAGGCTCCAGGTCCCCACACTCTACTGCAAACCTAGCACACATGGAGCTGCTGCTGGTGAGGACTAGGTTCCCAAGTTCAATGACAATTCACCACCCACCAGGGAAGCCAGACGCCAACCCACTGACTTAGTCTCTGAAAACAGCCTCTGGCCACTGTGGGTGCCGAGAGCCCAGGGCACCCTAGAACAAGTCCTTGGACTTCTCCCCGACAGGAGCAGGGAGCCTCGGAAACGGCCACACTCTGAACTCACCTGAAAACCGAAGCAGATCGTGGGGAAGACACTAAACACAGACGTCCAGGGCGGAGGGCTGTAAGTCACAAGAACAGGCGTTGGTTAAGGAAGGGAACTCAAAGCACCTGCAACTCGAGAGGATGGATGTTAAACCCTGCCAGAGGCCCCACCTGAGCACGGCTACAAGATGAGCTGTTTGGTTTTTTTTTTAATTTCTTTTAGTTGAGGATGGACACAATTCCTTTATGTATGTGCTGCTGAGGATCAAACCCAGTGCCTCCTACATGCAAGGCAAGTGCTCTGCCACTGAGCTACAATCTCCGCCCACAAGATGTGGTTTTTATTTTCTTTTAAATATTTATTTTGTAGTTGTAGTTGTCAGTACCTTTATTTTTTATTTTTATTTTTTATGTGGTGCTGAGGATTGAACCCAGGGCCTTGCACATCTACTGCTGAGCCCCAGCCCCAGCCCATGACAGGCTTTGGAGGATGGAAGGAGGGCTTGTTAAATGCTACGCTTTCTAAGTAGGTCTTTGCCAACACTGGACACCATGACACTCTCCAGGTGGGCAGGATGGGGCAAGCCTGCTCTGGAAGCAGCCCCTGCCCTCCCTCTTCAGCTGTCTGCTGCCAGTGCAGTAGAGGGCAGGGGCAGAGGCGGCCTCCACCCCACACTCCAGTAATGCAAGGAGGGTGTGACCTCCTTCCAGGCCTAGGGACAGAGGTGTGCGTGGGCAGAAGCTCCAGGTGGTCCCTCTCAGGGCTCCCTGCCTCCTTTCACAAGCACCTCTCCACACCAGCCTCCAGCAACCCTGGGGACACAGAGCAGAGCGGGCATCAAATAGTGCCCCCCGCAGACTAAGCATTTCCTGGTAGAATCAGGCCCCAAAGAGGTGCATGTCCCCATCAGGAACCTGCAGGTGTGGTCCCTTAGGGCAAAAGGAACTTGGCAGATGTGGTTAAGGGCTCCAAGATGGGAGCCCAACATCGTCACAGCGTCCTGGAAACAGAGAACCCTGGCTATGGTAGGAGGGGACAATGATGACAGAAGGTGGGTCAGAGGTACACTGTGGCTGGCTTTGGAGGAGGAGGAAGGGGCCACAAGCCGAGGCGTGTGTAGCAGCAGCTATAGGTCGGCAAAGGCAAGGATTATTGGATTCTCCCCTGGTGTCTCACACACCCAACTTCAGCCCAGTGACACTCTTGTTGACCTTGCCCTTTAGAACTGTGAAGGATGCACTTGTGTCAGCCTAACTCACTCACCACCCCTGGCCAGGTCTTCCTCGCTCCTCCACCACTCACCCCTAGTGCCCAAGCACCAGAGGCTGGGTGCAGACCTCGGGCTGGAGGCCTGAAATGCCAACGCCAACTCTCCAAGCCAACGCCAACCACCCTGCTCCCTCCAGCGTGGCCGCTGCCCTCAACGGCAGGCACCCGGGCCTGACAGCGCCTCGACACCTGTTCCACACCTCCAGCCGCCTCCACGGGACCTCCTCCTGGCCCTACCCCTCAGGCAGGACAGTGTCCCCTTCCCTCGGGCTACTCAAGCCAAGAGCTCAGGTTCCCATCCACTCCCTTCTCAATGGCCTCGAATGGACCTGTGACCTGTCGTGGGATCTGTGGGCCTGCTGCAGGGTGAACATGCTGGGCCCCTCACTCAGCACAATCCAGAGGTTCCAGAGAGCAGAACTGAGCCCAGGCCCCCAAGAGCCACAGGCCATGAGCTGGCCCTGCCATGGGCCAGTCGGACACAGCACATCCAGCATCGGGCCTCATCTCTCTGGAAGCCCTGTGGTCTGCAGTGTCGGGACACAGTGGACCTCCTGCCTGGTCTCCCCGTTTCTGCCTGACTCTGGAGACCACAAACAACCAGGCGAGCCTTTTTAGGAGAAGATCACGTCACATCCCTGCTATGCTCAGAAGAGTGCTGTTCATGACCCACCCAGTGCAAACCAAAGTCCTTACCCACACCCCTGCCCCACTTTCTGTCCTGGCTGAGCGGCCCACCAGCTTAGCCCCCTCACGGTCCCCTGTGCCCCAGCAACCTGGCTGCTGGGTTTTGCTGCATCCCCCTGCAGGGACACATCTACCGTGGCCAGGAGCCCGGGCTAGTGTGGCCTTCAGCACCTGTGTGGCCTGGGCCTGTAGCTGGTCATCCCTGGGGATGGCTGCAACCTTTCTAAAGAAGGAAGGGGCTTTCCTTGGCCTTGTCACGCATAAGGAAAGAGAGAGACCTCACAGGAAGGGCCAGGAGTCCCACATGCAGGCTCCCCGGGGGCCTCCCTCTGGAGGCCATGAAGAGCTGTCTGCACAGACTCACCTCAGGGAAGGACGGGGCTCCTGCACGAGGCCATGGGGCCAGAGGTAGTACTGCACTGTGATGACCAGGGCCAGGTAACAGGAGGCCAGGGTGCCTAGGGTGCTGACACAGACGGGTGGGCGTCAGGGTGCCAACACTGGGCGACAGCCAGTGCAGGGAGGTGCACACTGGCATCCAAATTCCTGCCCTCCCTGGCCAGCGCGGTCACATTCTCCTCCTGAGCATGCGTCCCCTCATACAAAGGGCAGCAGCACTGGCCACTCAGGCTGAGAGGCTGGGCATGTGGAGTTTTGAATGTCACTGGCGTCCTCGGGGATGATAACTTGCCCCTCACTAACGAAGGCCAGTCAGCTGCTCAGACTTGGCACCCAGGTCAGGGTACCAGCAATCAACCTCAGGAAGAGGAGAAGACCGTGGCTCGGCCATATGTGACACAGAAGCTCTGTGGCCTGCCACGTCTATTGTTCCAGAGGCAAAAATCTACCTCTGCTCACATGCACTGAGGGAAAGGCCTGTGCAGCCTGGGTGGAGGTGCCCAGGTGAGGTAAACCGAAGGCCTCAGAGGGAAAAAAAATCAAGAAAAAGCTGTGCGTATCTCTGTGCCTGTGTGTGGCTGTGGGCAGGACAAGTCAGTGACAGTTCAAGAACACAATGTCATGTCACAGCAAGCTTCTTGCCAATTTGTGTTTCCCACCAGGGGCGAGTGTCGTTTCTACAAGCTTCAATCTCTTCCCTTTCCCCCTCATCCCTCCTAATGCCAGCATTTGCCAAGGGGAGACCTGGTTGGCACGCTGCTCTGCCTGGAAGCGTCTGCAGCCCCTGTACCTTGTGTATTTCTGGACGGCGATGTCCCGTGGCAAGGACAGGGGCAGGATGACCAGCATGGAGAGCATGGGCAGGGTGAAGCGCTGGGTGGCATACCACGGCTGCAGGCCGCCCGGCAGGAGGGAATCACACACTGCCAGAGATAAGGCACAAGTGAGCCACCGAGCTCGGTGGCTGGCTGGGGTCAGACTGGGACCTGCGGGGGACTTCTGGCCGTGACTCTGGTGGAGAGCTGCTCTACGGCCTAGCTGCAGCACAACAGCAGCCCACACTTGGTGGTCTAGAATCACCATGACCCAGGTCGCCAATCAGGAGAGTTAGGACAGAGTTGAGCCAGCCAGGGCTGCCTCACGTGGGGACCAGGGCATCTTGGAAGGGTGTTGAGCTGATGGTGATTGCTCTGGAGCCTCCTGACAGCCCATCTGCAGGACAGAGCTGTCCCAGAGCCTACCTGACTTGAGGACAAGGTGCTCAGACCTCACCCACTTCCAGGGGAGGGATAACAGAGAAGCTGGGGCTATTGCTATTCTGCCACAGCTAGAGGGCTAACATGGAGCAGATCTGAGGCAGGACAGAGGGGCAGGAGGGGACGTCCACTGGAGCAGCAGGAGGCAGTGGGGTTCTGCAGCTGGAGCGTCAGGGCAGGTGCTCCGAGCTGGAGATGCTGCGAGGGTGCGGATGCCGGAGCTCACAGGTGGGTCATGGGAAAGAGCAGGTGCTCACCCACCAGCTCCCTAGCCGCCAGGAAACTCCAGTTCAGTGTCAGGGCTATGCCAGATTCTTCTCAGAGGTGCAGTTTCTAGGATATTTCTTGAGGTCTTCAGCATTACTTACAGTGGTCATTTTTACCCAACTCACTGACTCCCCTAAACACCCCAACATCTAATTAGTTCCCCTTCCCAGGAGCTTTGGTTATATCCCCAAATACCTAACCAGAAACATGGGCGGTACTCTCCACCCCAGTCAAGCGGGCAACTCGCATCCTGATCAGCACCACGGTCACAGTGCTCCAACACTGGTCCCCAGCCCTCCTCAGCACAGTGCTAGCAGTTCACCACCAGGAAACTTGAGAGAAGCAAGGCACTCTGTGGCCACTCGCCCACCAGGAGGGTCAGGGAGACCAACTGTGATGCTGTATGACAGTGTTTCCCAAGACATGGTGGCCTTAATTCCAAAATCCCATGGCCAGGGACCTTTTCATACAGGGGTCAAAGGTCAGAGAAAAACAAATGGTAAATGGTAGACTTAAACCCAACCCTATCACTAATTACATTCCAATTAAGTCTAAACAATCCAATTAAATGTCTTGAGATTGTCAAGATGACAGAAAAATGCAAGAGCGGAACAGATGCTGTCTACAAGAAATGCATTTTAAAATTCCAGGCCACCGTCAAGTTTAAAGTGCAAGAAAAGGAACAATGTCTACTGCACACATTCTGATCTGAAGGGAGCCAAGTGGCCTATCTACAGCAGAGAAGGTGGACTCACTCAGAGATAAGGCAGAATGTTTCATAACGATAACAGAATGTCCCTAATCACAGAGCTTCAAAAAAACCAAGAAGCAGAGATTGACAGAATTAAAGGGAGAAATGGACAAATCTGCAATTGCAGCTGAACTACTGAGAAAATAACTAGAACAAAATAAAAAGATGAACAGGGCTGCCACAGGAGACCTGCACAGGGCTGCTGCCCACCTGGCCTGACACCCGTTCCTGCATGCTGCACTCAGCAACTGCAGAACACAGCTCCCCACAAGCACACAGAGTGCTACCAAGGCTGACCAAGTGCTAGGCCACAGACCAAGTCCCAACAGATCTTGGAAGACTGACAGCTGGGGTGTGGCTCCGTGTAGAACGCTTGCCTAGCTTGCCTAGCAGTTGGATCCCCAGCACTGCAAAAACAAACAAAAAAGTTGAAATTACCAAGTTCTCTGTCCATAAAATAATGAAGGTAGAGACTAAAACAGGATCTAAAAAACTTCCAAACAAATGGAAATTAAACAACACAATTCAAACATCCCATAAGTTATAGAATAAATGACAGCAAGAACTAGCAGATATTCAGGATGGTATAAAAATGAGAGCAGAACATATGGACACTGGTAAGGTGCTGCTAAGGCAGTGCTTAGAGGAAAAGTCTTAGCAGGGGACCAGAAAGAGTCCATGTCACTTAGGCATTTCAAAATTGAAGGCATTACTGGGCCTCTTTCAGCAAGGATTTCTTGCAGTTGGCTCCATCTCCCCGTCTGTGAAATGGGCTGTGACCACTGGACATCCCATGTAGGCATGGTCTCTCCTGTTCAGTCCAGGACCACTGCTCTACTGCTGATGATCAGTTTGAGTCTCCCTGCCCCACCATGTTGGGAACTTGGATGTGCAGCCCCTTGGGCCCTGCCCAGTATCTTGTGTCCCACTTACTATGGGCTCTGTACCCTGGGCCACTCTGACTCTTTAAGGATACTTACACTTCTCGAGCTGGTCTCCAATTACCCTGAAAAAAGCCACGGAGATCATGAGCAGGTTGATGATGAAGCAGGCCTCACACAGTTTCCCGATGGTGGGGCCACAGAGCCCATGGACCACACCCTGGTAGGTGGCCTGGCCACTGACAGAGGCCGCGTAGCCCAGGATGACCAGCCCACTGATCAGGAAGACCAAGGAGACCTGCAGAGAAAGACTGTGGGACTATGCATGCTCAGGTCAGCAGCCCCAGGGCCTCCACTGGGCCTCTGAGGAGGCCAGGCTGGGGACTGGCTGTGGAACCTGCAGCCTCCACCAAATGGTCTTCCACTGGGCCTTGTGGAGGCCAGGGCTGGGGACTGGCTGTGGAGCCTGGAGCCTGCAGCCTCCACCAGATGGGCTTCCACCCCTCCCTACCCTGAGTCAGAGCTGCAGAGCAGGTGGAGCCCAATGGCCACTCTGGCTCTGCAGACCTGGGTTCTGACCCCATCCTGCCCCAGCAGGACAGAAGAGATAACAGGAGTCCAGAGAGTTTAAACTACTCCCCTGGGTCGCCTGGGTGTGGGTGTGTGCGGTTAGGAACCCAAGGAGGAACAGTAGGCCTGGGCCCAGAATCTAACTGTGTGTGGCCTGCTGTGTGGGGCCAGACCATCCGCCCCTGCTGTTTCTTCTGTGAAATGGGTACAGCCTGCCCACCTCAGCAGGCCTGACCATGGCAGGGGACAGGCCTAGCTCAGGGCCCTCTCAGGGAGAGTGCTCCAGAAGTGGTGGCCATCCTTCAGTGCTCCAATCTCCCTCTATGTCGGCTGAAATATTTTCCCCACTGTTTACCATGATTTCCAAACATACAGGAGAGTTAGAATGATTTTGCAGTGAGCACCATACCCACTTCCCAGCTTGGGCCAAGAGCAGCTCCTGTTCATGGCTTCAGTCTCCACCCGCTGGCCAGGCCTCTGCAGCTCGTAGCCTCCACTGATGGATGCATCTGAAGCAAGCTGCTGGTATCAGTGTGCTTCCCCGACACGCTGCCCGCAGCTACAGAGGGCCATGTGTTCCCAGTCCTCCCGTGGAATTTACACAGAATCAAGGGCAGGATCTTCCGTGTCAGAGTTGCGCAGGAGATGCACGTGGACACCCACTCCTTTTGGGGCACAGTGTTCCACAGTCCCTGGAAGGTCCGCAGGCCCCTTCCAGCCAGCTCTGCCTGTCTTTCCCTGGAAGAAACCCCTGACCTCCCCTTCCCCCCGTTCTGTGTCCCTATCTGGCTTCCTCCACTCGGCATAGCTCTGATGACAGTACCCTGTGCTGTGTGTGCTGCTGATCACCATTTTCGCAGAGAATGGTCCACCATGTGCAGGGATGGTGCCCCAACCTGCAAACCTGCGGCTTCAACTTAGTTTTTGCAGATGTCAGTGATGACGAAGAGTCTTAAAGCATGTTGTTAAGAGCCTCAGGTGAAGTTGCCAGGATCATGCAGCTGGCCCCAATTCCAGTGATGAGCATCCTTCTGGGAGAGAGGAGGGGCCCCAGGAAAAGCAGAAGGTGGAGTCTGCAGTGAGGTGGTCACACACAAGCTGCAGGCCCTGGGCCTCCAGGGGCCAGAAGAGCGTGGAGGCAGTGGGCCCCTCTGACACCTTTGACCGACTCTGGCCTCCACACTGTGGGAAGATGTTCCTGGGGCATTAAACACCCATCTGAGGTGCTCTGTCCAACAGCTGGGGGAACAGACTCTGGCAGCTGCGCAGCTCTGCACACCCCAGCACGGTCATGTCTGGCTCCGTGAGGACCACACCACATTTCTCTGCGTCAGAGAAGTTCCTGACACCCAGCAGGTGCTCAGTAAAGACCTTCGGGGGTTGAAGGAAGTGTGAGAGGAGCTTCGGCCCAGAACCTCCCCCAGGACCAGTGGCCACGAAGCGACGGCAGGACAGCAAAGTCTGGCAATCTGTCCCAGGTCTGGCCTTCACAACTCCCAAGAGTCTGAGGTTCACCAGTTACACCTCCTTCCACCGCAGCCATCGGAGCCCTCCAGCCTCTGCCCACTGAGCTCCTGGCAGGGGCCTGGGCCTCCTGGGCAGCTCTGGAGGAGAAAGGATGCCCGAAGGTGGCTCCTTCCCAGCAGCAGAGCCAGATTTATGTAAGGGGTGCTCAGAACTTTGCCTGTGAACCACCCGGCTGTGACCGACCTCACCAGCCATGGTGGAGAATGTTTCCTGCCCAGGGCCACGAGATGGACTGTGGCCTCCCCGATCAGCCAAGCAGATAGAGGGCAAGACCCCAGAGGTCCTGATCCTAGACAAGCAGCCTGCGGATCCCACCCAGGAAGCCGAAGCGGCCACGCAGCTACACAGGGCTCCAGAGCACCTCCTGAGACTTACCAGCTCCACCAGGAAGGCAGGCCCCACGCCCCCGGCCTTGTGGAAGGCCCAGGGGAAGCTGAGCAGCCCCGCTCCCAGCGCGGACTTCAGGAGAATGAAGATGGCGCCCACAGAGGACAAGCTGCGGGTGGCAGCGGCAGGGAGGGGCTTTTCTGGAGGGCCTCTGCCTCCTCGGGTCTGTCCCTCCATGGCTGGGGACAGCAGAGGGACAGAGAGAAAGGGTAGTCTTTTCCCCCCCTTTCTTCACAGCTTAAGGTCTCATTCCCAAGACCTCAGATTCCTCCCTCCAGGTCAGGTGGGTACAAGCTAAAAGCCCAGGTCAACCCCACCCCCGCAGCCCTCTTCCTCGGCCCGGACTGGCCTGTCTGAAGCGCCACACAGGCATTAGCTCCGTGACCTCTGCCCTCACCCCTCCACTTTCTACCCATTTATTCTCACTTCTGTTTTCTGAACCCCGTGGTGATCCTGACCCTGTCCTTCCCCCCCTTCAGTCCTCCAACTCCCTCCCCCATCCACCCTCAGCCCACTCCACCACCACCAAGCTTCCAACCTTCTGCACCCATGGCAAGGGTATCTGGTCCTTACCACAGATACCAACGCTAAGGGGCCAGACAGTCCCGGCCACCAGGGACAGGTCTCAGGCTCCCTCCAGCTGCCTCTGCTGCATTGCTTGAGCAGGGAGGGCTGCCGAGGAAGAGCCCCCCTCAGCTGGGGATGGGCTGACCGCTGATGACGGAGGGGGCCCCAGCGGGCATGTGGGGTCAGGGCCCAAAGCCCAGGGAGACAGGGACAAGGGGTCAGAGCCACCTTGCCAAGAGTTTGCAGCTTCTGAGACAGCTGACCTCACCAGGGAGTCTTAAGATACCCCCACAGGCCCCTCCTCGGGGTGGGGCTTCCTAGGGCTCTGAAGGAGCTCAGCTGGCTTCTCCAGGGCCCCGCCCTCAGGTGCCCCTGTGAGGCCCCCAGCCTGAGGGTGGGGTGGAGGTCTCTGAGCTGAGCCTGCCACGGATTGGCAATGTGACTCCTGGCCAGACCCTCATCTGTAGCAGGTGCGCCACGTGGGGTGCCAGGGGCTTCCCTCCCCCGCTTGCCCTGGGAGCTCCTCCAGCACGGGGCTCCCTCTCACCGAGGCCTGCCACGGGCAGACTCCTCACCTCTAACAAGCTTGATGGGGAGGCAGCTGCAGCTGGCACTGAACCGCACTTGGAAGGGGACCCCCTCTTCAGATGGCAGAAAGGTGGCACTGGCCCCGCTCTGAAAGAGCACACGAAGTCCGGTCTTGAAATGGAGTCTGTTGGTTCCTGGAAGCCAGCCCCCCTCCCATTCTTACACTCCCGTGGACCCGAGTCCCCTGGGGCAGCCGTGTTCTGGCTGCAGCCCTTCCCCAGTGCTTCTGCCCCAGCGGGTCCGGCTGGGGCCTGGGAACCTGCGTTTCTGATGAGTTCCCAGTGCTACTAAGGCTGCTGACTGGGGACCTCCTGTGGGAACCGTGGCTGTAAGCTATGTCAATGCCCAGAGCCCCACCCCATCTGGCCAGCCCACACCTGTCAGACACCAGGGGGGCCTCAAAAGGCTTTTTCCTTGTGTGCTCCTAAGGTCCCACCCTCTGATTTGGTTACCTCCTTGAGGCTCACACAGCCGCGCTTAATATATGCTTGACCAGCTGTGACCAGTTTGTCAGCATGCATGCACAGCTTGAAGGAAGCAGGGCTGGAGGTCCAGGAGCTCAGGACTCACACAGCACTTGGGCTGCCACCATGTGTGGGCTGAGAGCCCAGCTTTCGAGAACGTCCACCTCAAACACTGAGAATGTCACCATGGTCCTGCTGCACACAACAGGGCCTGGGCTCAGGCAAGGGCCGTGAGAGGTGCCCAGCATCTCACCTTGAAGGCCCCAATGCCACACACCTCCCTGCCCCTCTGACTCTGACAGTGCTGGGGACAGGCTGGATGAATGAGTGAGTGAGCACATGGACGAGAGAAGACGAGAAAGGGAGAGTCACTGGCTTGCCCTGACCCCGGCCTCTGCGTTAGGTTCCTGTGGCTGCTGTAACAGAGCACCACAAACCAGGTGGCTTAAAACAACGGGCATTTATTCTCTCGTAGTTCTGGAGACCAGCAATCTGAGGTCCAGGTGTGAGCAGGGTGGTGCTCCCTCTGAGGGTTCTAGAGGGCCTCTCCTGCCTCTTCCAGCTTCTGGGCTGTGGGCATTCCCTGGAGGAGGCCACACTGCTCCGACCTCGGCTCCATCTTCACGGGGGTTCCCTGTGCCAAGGCTCCCAGGAAGGCCCCCGGCTGGGGCCTGGGATCGGGCACTGCTGGGAAAGGCCTTTCCTGCCTTCGACTCCTTGTCCTTCTCACTGGAGTGAGGTCGTTGAACCTTGGGCGATGCTGCTGGGCACAGCAGGGAGGGCAGCAGAACAGCAACAGCCTGGGCCAGAGGAAGAGGCGTGCGGCATTCATGCAGCCTGCCCTGGCCCTGCGAGCAGCCGAGGCTCGCCCTCTGCCCACTCCTGGCCTCCTGAGAGCAAAGATAAAGAGCCCTTCATCAGCGGCTGGGGACTTTGTACTCCTTAATCTGGCTCTGGGGGCTCAGGGGCATTTTCCTGTCCCTGCCGGTGGGTCCCTCATTAGCTGCCCATTAATGTGCATGACTTGGAAATTGGCCACTGGGCTGTGAAATTCCAGGCCGTGGGGAAAACCTCTTAATTCTGAGGGGCTTTGAAATCCACCCTCTGCCGGCATCACAGGGCTGCATGACCTTTCCTGGGCTGTGGAGGGGCGCCCTGTGGGGCCCCATCTGCAGCAGCCGGGTGGTGCCCCCCCAGAGCCCTGCTCCCCGTCCCGCTGGCCCCACATAGCCTCCTCCGGCGCAGAAGGCAGGCAAAGAGATGCGCAAAGGCAGCTCTCCCCTGCACCCACACGCCCTGGCCACCCCTGGATCCTGTCTTCTCCCCACGGAGCGTGACAGAGGACAGGCCAGGGACTCCCACGGCAAAGTGGCTCTGCTGGGTCCCTCTACACTCACACCTGTCGGGGATCAGGGAAGCAGACTGGTGCCAAGCAAGGGTCTCAAGCTTGTGCCAGGCCAGCCGGGTCTTCTGTGGTGGGACCACAGGGAGCGCAGCAGGCAGAAGACACGCCGCCCATGCCCACAGTGAGGGCTCTGCAGGTGCTAGTGACTGCTGGGCCCTGCTGCCCATGAGGAGGGTTCTTTGTGGGAGATGTCCTGTGTGAGCAGGGCAAAGAAAGGCACAGAGGAGAGTGTAGGTGGGCAGGATGGCTGAGGGCAGCCAGGGCACTCTGCTGAGCCACTGCGGGCATGACATCTCTATGCAGCATTGCACAGATCCCCGCGGTCAGCCTCTGTCTGCTTCTTCATGACACCAGGTCCCTGGGGACACACCAGCACATGGACTCCCAGCATACCTGTGACTGTGGCTGGCTGGGACAGACAACGGGAATCCACACCAGGGGTAAAAGGGACCCCTGGAAGCAGGACTGCTGAGGTGAGGGACTCGCTGCACCCTGCAGGTGCTGGCCAAGCACACAGCCTACAACACTTTGCTCAGGGACTTGAGGCTCCCTCCAAGGCTCATAGCAGCAAGTGGTCAGGCTGAGGCTGGACCCAGGCAGTCTGAGTCCAGAGCCTCTGACAACTTCCCCTGAACGTTCCTCCAAGGTGGAGCCCTGGAATCCCACTATCTTTGGCTCCGGGACAACAAACCTGTTGGCCAGACTCCAAGCCACCTCTCCAGACCCCAGTGACCCTCTTCTTCTGAGAATTGAGCCCTGCTCTATAGGAACTCTCCCCATCAAGGAGCTCTCTCTCCAGGTTCATCTCAGCAGCAACCCTGTTCTGCATTCCTCCCAGGACTGTGTCCCAAGGCCTCTAGCACCCAGACACCTTCCTAGGGTGTCACTGTCCCTTTTAGAGCGAGGATAGACATGGAACACTGAGCAGACACCAGCAGGAGAGAACAGGAAGTAAGCACACAAGTCCTGGAACTGAGCAGGACAAGTTCACGATCTCCTCTGCTATCTGTCCCGAGTCAGGGTGGCAGTGGGCATCCTTGGGCCTCCTCTCCTCCGCGAATGGGACCAGGCTGCCTGTGACGGTGACCAAGGTGCGTCACCACAGGCACAGAGCTCCAATGGCAGCCCCCGCCGCAGGAGGCAGGGTCCTGCTCCTGGGGCTGCTCTCTGTTAACGCAGCTCCCATGGGTCTCAGGCTTCCTGGATGCAAGGCTGCCCTCCGCCATGGTCTGTGGCTGAGGCAGAGCTCCACCTGTCAGAGTGTCCCTGTGCAGGCTCCTTCCTGGAAAGGCCCTGAACACCTGGAAAACCCCACTCGGTTCCCGACAGCCTCTGCATGCACTCTGGGTATCCATGCTAGTCCCTCTGTCCTCGTTCTATCCCAACTGTCTGACTTAAGCCCAAAGTGTGTGTATACCCTGAGCCCAAGCTAAGTATGTTCCATCATGGGCTGGCGGGGCCACCGCCACTACAGAGGCCCCCGAAGTCCCCTTGGCAAAAGCAGAGTGCGGCAGAAGAACTGCTCACAAGGACAAGAAGCACGACAGATGCCGACCTGGGAAGCCAGACAGGGACCCCTGAATCTGTAGAATGCGGGGATCTGTGCAGTGCTGCATGGCGATGTCATGCCCGCCGTGGCTCAGCAGAGTCCCAGGCAGGAAGGTCCCAGGGCAGGAAGAGGGACCCACGCCCAAGGAGGCAGGTGACCCCAGGCCACGCAGCCAACGTGGAGGCAAGCTCTCCAGCCCAACACCTCTGGTTGGAACATCATCCCACAGGGTTATCACCTAGCAGGTTAGGCTGATGCCACTAAGAACAACAGAGAGTTTTGGTCACTTCACACAAATAAAACCAACCAACCAAAAAACAAACCAAAAAAAACCCCACTTTAATTCAATCACTTGCCAACATTAAAAACTGGAAGGTTTCATGTAATCCAGACTTCAGGCTTCTGTCACATCCAAAGCTGCGCTGCCAGACAGGGCCTCGTCCCCAGGGAGTCCCATCCCGCTGCCCTTCCCACTGCATCCTGCCTGCTCCGAGTGCTAGGGGTGTGCCGGAGTGGGGCAGCCCACACACGGGAGGACTGGTAGGGAGGCCAGAGCGCCACCAGTGACAAGCAGGAGCCACTCTGAGATCCACTGCCAGCTGCTGCCCGTGAGCACGGCTGTGCTCAACACCAACAACCGGGAGGCCACCCGTGTTGAAAAGCCAGCACTTCGGCCCACAGCAATGCCACCAAAATCCGGCAGGCAAGAGTAGCACAAGTGCAAGAGAGCTGCAGGCAACCCCTACGAGCCGCTGTGCCAGACTCAGGAGAGCCCTAGCCACAGCCCCAGGCCCCCCACCTGTGATGTGCAGATAGGCAGGGGCTAAGCAGTGCCAGGCTGCCTTGGAGCCAGACGTCACCCCAACACCCACACAACCAACGAGGAAAGTGGAAAAACTGTACCTTAACAAAATCAAAAACACTTATGTGTCGAGGAACACCACCAAGAAGGTGAAAAGCCAGCCCAACAAGTGAGAGAGAACACCCCAAGTCTGATAAGGAACCTGTCCTGGGAACATATAAAAAACTCAGGTGCATAATCAGAATAAGAAATGGGCCAAGGGGCTGGGGCTCAGCGGTAGAGCACTTGCCTAGCATGTGCGAGGCCCTGGGTGAATCCTCACCACCACATAAAAATAAAGATACTGAGTCTAACTACAACTAAAAAAATTAAATATTAAAAAAAGAAAAAAGAAATGGGCCCAGGCTCTAAACAGACACCTCCCGAGACTCACAAGCCGACAGCCAGGAGCGAAGGAGCCCCAGGCCTCTCTTCAGGGAAACAAATCCAAACCACCCGAGACGCCCCCTCGCGCCTGCAGCGTGGCGCTGACCAAAGAGAGGGAAACCCCAGTGCTGTGAGGAGGGCTGCTGGAAGGGCAGGAGGGCAGGTGGTGCCAGCGTCTCGGGAACAAGCCTGGCCGTTCCCCGAGAGTTCAGCAGAGCTTGATGGCTTCAGTCCCAGGCATGTGCCCAAGAGAAAGAGAAACACACCCCACCAAAACTGCCCACGAACACTCCCAGCAGCGCCAGAGGGGAACCACCGAGTGCCCATCAGCAGCAGGTAGACGGGCAGACTGACCACTGGGGGTGGAGGAGTGTCGAGGCACAAAAGGACAAAGTTTGACACATGACACACGAGAGCCTTGAGGACGGGACTCAGAGTCAAAGAAGCCAGTTGCAAGGACCACCTGTGAGTCACCCTGAGTCGGTGACAGCACACAGCACAGGGTTTCTTCTGGAATCTGACAGTGAATGGCGATGGCTGCCTAACTCAGCAAACCCCAGGACTCCCTGGACAGGGCACTTTAGAGTGGAAAGTCGTGTGGTCCGTGACTTAGCTCTCAGTAGAAAAACTCACAGGCCAACTGGCACCTGTTCCAGGTTGTCACCAGAGAGAAATGAGAAGAGGAGCCGGCGGGACACAGTGCTCTCCAGCTTCATATGGGTAATGCATATTTATTGAAAATTTTCTTCACCGACAATGGTGAAATCAAGACCCCAAATTACAAAACATGATGGCAATCGATACTTATAAAAATAAAGCAAAGGTCTGTGTTTCACAGATCTGTGCCAGTCTCCTTTGAACCTCAGTCAGAAAAGAGAGTGATTCCTTATGATGTCATAGTAAAAAACTGCATTCCATTGACAAAAAAATAGCTTTGCTTCCAAATAGCACAAGTCTTTAAAGTGACTTTCCCAACAATAAATATAGAAAGTAGCCTTTAACCAGCTCAGCTTGGTGGCTGTCTCACGTAGTTAACAGGAGCTCTCCGCCATCTTTGGTGCGCTCAGCTGCTGGTGAGCTGCTGCCACTGCTGCTGCCGCCGCCGAGTCCCTCCTGCAGGGGCCCAGGTGTGAGGTGCATCAAGGTGTGCCACCAGGCCTGCACGGGACCCAGGAGGGGGCCTGCAGACAGGACACTCTAACTGAGCTGCAACTGGAGGTTGGATCCTGCTGAAAGAGGAGCCTCTTGGGAAACCCTCCCAGGCTCTGCTTGCCCACCAGAGCCATCCTCAAAAACTCTTTGGCTTGCAGGCTCAGCCAGTCTGACCGTCACACTGATGGGGCCTTTGGTGGGTGAAACTGCTGCATGAGCTGGGGACGCTTCACCCTGGGCTTCCTCCGCTTCGGCCTGCTCTTGGCCTTGTTGATTTGCACCACAAAGAAGGCCAGGACCACCATGGCTCCCAGGAAGGCAAACACGGGAATGGTCTGGCCCACCTCCTGGTTGTAGCGGCCAGGCATGATCCCTGCAGGAGGACAATGGAGAGTCAGCAGTGTCACAGAGCTACTGCCAAAGCCCTTTCTACAAGCCAGACTCCTCAGAAACCAACGGCTCTGATTTCATTAGCTGAGGAGCAGGACACACTTCACTTTTCAGCCTCCACTAAAGTGACCCAGGCTGTTAACAGAGCGTGGGAGAGAGAGGGGGGCAGCATGGCTCCCCAGTCAAGCAAAAGCACTCCTAGCAGAGGGCAGGGGGCTCTGGCCCCTCTTCCTGGGAAGGAACGAGCTTCGCTCCTGTCATAGCCTACAACAGTGGGGCTCAGACAGACATTTTGTGTCCCTAACAGCAACAGAAGATGGATCAGCCTTGATAGAAGAAGGAAGAGGAAGGAAGCAAGGCAAAGAGCTGGGAAGGCCACACCCTCATTTCTAGGAAAGCCCTTCCAGGACAAGACGTGGGTGAAAACCAAGAGTGGCCACTGCAGGACCCTTGGTTTAGAACGTCAATGACTCTGCAGCCATCATCAGCGCACCCTGTGACCAACATGTGAAACCCTCAGTATCCCAGGTTAGGTTGGACAAGACTGTGAGCCACCAACTAGTAAGACAGCATGGGTACAACACGCAGGAACGCCACAGTCACCACCACACACACACGGAGGTGCCATCAGACAAGGCGTGCTCTCTGTGGCAGCACAGGATCATTAATCTTCAGAAGTGAGGAACCTGTTCAGGTCGTGTGACCACAACTCAAGGGCACTCCTTCCTGATCCCAGGGGTTTCTGGTCAAGTCCTGAAACCCAGAAAACCCTGTTTGGAGCTAAGAGTCCTTGGGGAGACTGCAGGGGTTCATGGGGCAGAAGAATTGCCCATACTCAGCTGGAGTGACTTGGTACAGATCATCTCACTAAAGAAGAAGGACTTGTCCCGAGTATTCTATTCAGGTCAAAGGCACTGTATGGGGAGGACACAGGACAGATCACCTTAGGGCACAGCCCAGCTCAGCTGACTGCCATCCTAGATATGGGAGGGTAGAGAACCAGAGACCTATGGCCAGCACAGCTGCTGCAAACCAGCGTAAGACAGGCTCCCTGGGTCCTGCTGGTTTGCACAGCTCTCACGAGTGTGCAAGTGACTTGGGAACATTTCAAGTGTATCACCTGGCCAGCACGAAAGAAGATGAGACTAGAACATCAATGAGGAATTTTCTAAGAGAAAGAGTAACACCTTCATCCTGCAGACCCACTTCTGGCTGACCCACACCACAAAGAAAACCAGGACTGCCATGGCTCCTGGAAAAGTAAAAGCAGGAGTGGCCTGTCCACCTTCTAGGGGCAGGAGGAGACCATCTGGAACAAGATACAGCAAAGTTCAGCACAAGGGCGAAGCACCTGAGGACTCACCTCCAGGAATGTCCCAGGCACCACTTTCTCCAGGGGACAAGGGTCGCACTTGTGGGCGATTTGATCGGAAGTTGGGTAACGCCACCTTGTCCAGGTCGATGGAGAGTAACTTCTGATGTTTCCAAAGATTGCTTCAGGGGAACAGATGAAAACAAGGATAAGCAACATGCCATCCCAGGAAGCTCAGCCAGCACCTAAGCAGCAGCAAAGCAACAAGTTTCCCCCTCTACCTGCCTGACCACCGCTGCAGAGCAAGTGACCACTTCAAGGTCCTGAGAGAAACCACCATGTGGTCCATGCTCTGAGCTCTCCGTGTTCTACTAGGTCTACAGTGTTGCCAACAGGAGCCCTTTCCTGCTTAAAACTGGAAACATTGCCACACAACACAAGGACAGTCCAGATGGACCCCTGAAAGGAGCCAGGGATGGGGGGACTGAGGCTGAGGAGTGGACATGGGTGGGTGCCTGGAGGCCTTCTGCTGCACTGGGTACCAAGCGTTGCTGGGTGCAAAGCATTACAGTGGAGGGCACTCCAGGACCATGCACAGGGACTGGACAGACCAGTGCTGGGCACCAGCATGTCCTCAACAAAACCACCTGGGGTGAGAACTGGACAAGCACACGAGCCACCAACTAGTGAGACAGCATGGATACAACACACAGGAACACCACCTCCATGTGTGTGGTGGTGACCCTCAGACAAGATGTGCTCTCTGTAGTAGCACAGGATCGTTAATCTTCAGAAGTTGAGCAGCCCATTCAAGCAATATGACCGCCAACTCAAGAAGTCAGTGGCAGCCTGGGGCTTGTGAGCACGTGTGAGGCATTGGGTTTGACCCTCAACACCACACACACACACACACACACAAAATACACAAAATAAAGGTATTGTGTCCATCGATAACTAAAAAGAAAAAGCAGCCCGTGTCCAATCCCCAGCAACCAGCAGCAGACGGCACAGGTAGACACTGAGGTCCAAGGAAGGGCGCGGAGGGAAACTCCGTGCTGTTCTGGCTTCAGTGAGAGAGATGTTTGTAAATGACGAATTCTGTCTTTCTGCTGTCAGTGCATTTGGAAGCCGTCAGACAGTTTCTACTCTGGTCAAGTGAAGGTAAGGACACCTGGTCCCATGACAGCCACAGGGGAAGAGGAGTGTGGAGCCCATACAGGTGGGGGGTGCGGAGAGGATGCCTAGGCAGGGCAGGGAGCCGTCAGCGGCCCCAGCTACTGGTGGCTGGGAAAGTGCCCACAGGCGCTGCAGCCGGTCTGTTTTGTGTGACTTTGCAGCTGAGGGTTCACCCGTCTGAAAACTTAACCGACAAAAGTTATGGGATTAAAGGCACTCGAGCCTCGTGTCTGTAGCTGGGTGTGTGAGGGCTGCACTGTCACCTAACAGTGATGTCCTGCCCTGGAGTTTAACATCGGTGCTGGCACTTCCAGAGGCAGCAGAGGTGGGAGCAGCACACTGGTGGAGGGGAGGGTCCACCTTCAGTGGGGTGTCTCGTGGGGCTGACACTCCCAGAGTGGCTCTAGGAAAGGACACCAATGCCCAGTGAAGGAGCGAGAAATCCATCATTCCGACAGATGGAAACCTGGCCTGGCCAGTGGCTGCCGCGGCTAGCTAACATTGGTCTCCCTCTCAGGGACCAGAACATCTGTCTCCATCTCTGAGGACTGAGAATAAATTTCAACAGATGTGAATCATGAGACGAATATGAAGCAGGGCAATGGATTAAGGAGAAGGAATTGCTGGGAATGACAGAGAACATCAAAGCCTAGCAGCTGCACATGACCAACACCCTTGACGGCAGTGTCTGATGACCACTTATGTGGCAGGCAGATACGAAGAAATTCTGTCACTCTTTTTTTTTTTTTTTTTTAAAGAGAGAGGGGCGGGGAGAATTTTAATATTTATTTTTCAGTTCTCGGCGGATACAACATTTTTTGGCTTTTTTTGTATGTGGTGCTGAGGATCGAACCCGGGCAGCACGCATGCCAGGCGAACGCGATACCGCTTGAGCCACATCCCCAGCCCGAAATTCTGTCACTCTTACGAGAGTCCTGCATGGCACTATGGAGAAAACTGCGTTTTCATAACTGTAGCCAGTACTGACTGTCCTCGAGTGTAAATTTCTGACCATGTATGGAATATAAAGAATGCTACAATAATAGTAGGTTACAAATAAAAAGGATGCAAAAATAGAAACATATCAAAAGTTTTAAATGATGGGATGTTAACTAGAATGGAAAGTACCCAGTAATTAAAGTTGAGAAAGAACTCTACGGCTCAGAAGACAGTGTGATGATTCTACCACTTTCTGGCTGTCTGTGGAGCCTGTTCTGAATGAAGGCATGTGGTCACTGAGTGGTGTATGAGAGCACTCTGCTATGACGACTAGGTCACTGGCTGGTGTATGAGAGCACTCTGCTATGGCAACTAGGAAAGCAGAGAGCATTTCCACGCCTTCCCGAGGAGAGGGCTCCGATGGCATCCCTGACACCTTGCCCACTGCACCACTGCAGAACCCACCCCCATTCTCAGGAGAAGCATCGTCATGTTGTCTTGCACAGGCAGGGATGTCCCAAAGAAAGAGAAGAGTTGGCCTGAGCTGGCCCAAGAGAGAAACAGCAGCAATACTCAAGTTCTGCAGCCAAAAGGAAACGAGGCAGATGAAGAGGCCAGACAGTGAGTGGGCGGAGTGCGGCTTCAGGCGGCCCTGGAGGAGCAGAGACCTGCAGACAGAGGCCAGGGCTGCTGTGGGACAGGGAGCCTCACCAGCCATGCCACCGGCACAGGACATGAATGGCACATGGCACTCTTCCTGGTCAGGCTGCCACGGCAGAACCCAGGCCGACGGGCAGCCTCTGCCCGTGAGGGCAGGAGAGAGACCTGGTCTGTTCCATAACCAACACCTGGAACAGGACGCACACCTGCCGCAGCCACCGACTCCCCACCGCAGGCCAGAGCTTCTGCTCCAGCACGGCTGTGAGCAGCTGTGAACAGGGCTGACAGGAGCACAGCCCCAACTCCCCAAGCACCTGCTGCGGGACACCACAAAAGAGCACACCCTAAAGGCCAAGGTGAGGGCACATGCCATGCATAACCTTCAGCAGAAACAAGCCAGGAAGTCGGATTTTCCAATAATGATGGCAGTAAAATTCCATTCTCTCTTGTAAGAAAAAAGGAATGAGTCACAAGCCCTGTGGAATAGGGAAAAGCACATGCAGACACTGACCTGGGCGCTGTCTCGTTCAAAGGCTGTGGCTTGGCCCAAGACAAGTGTGGACAGGCTGGCAGAGGCCGGGGTTTCGGGTCTCCCAAATGGGCCTCAAGAACTTTGGAGTACCGGTGCAGATGGTTTCCTGTGGTCAGCAGCAGTACCAACAAAAAGGGAAACGAGCACTGTTATTAAAATGCAGGGAGAAGACATGGCTATGGGAGCTGGTCTGTGGCTCCTGCCAGCAGCCTACGGTGCCTTGTCGGACCGCCCCCCACGAGCTTCGGGACCAGACCTGATGGGCAGCCCCCAGACAACACTCGCCTTCACTGGGAAGGGGAGCAGAGGAGTCTGCACAGATCCTTTAAATGGAACCACGCATACAAAGCACTGGCCAGTCAACGTCTGCTGACCATCACCACATGCACAAGGCCACCCTTGAAGACTCTGTAACCAGATAGCTGCCACAGAAAAATCCTCTCTTCTGGAACAATTTCCTGGCAAAAAATAAAAGCGAAACCCCAAAACAAACAAGGTTCCATAATTTTAAAGTTTTGTTTCTTAAATCTGCACCACCCAGTGCTGTACCACTAGCCACATGTGGCTATTGAAAACGGAAACAGGGCCTGTGTCTCCCACCTGAGTGAACACATCTGTGATGTGCTGGGCTAAGGAATATTACTAAAGCAAACTCTACTTTTCTTTTGACTGGGGCTTGAACCCAGGGGCACATTACCACTGAGCCACATCCCAGCCCATTTAGTTTTTTCCAGCAGTAGTAAGAATTCCACACAGGGCCTTGCACGTGCCCCACCCCTGACCTTTTCTTTGTTTTATTGGAGAAACTACCCAGGCTGGCCTTGAACTTGCGATGCTCCTACTTCCCTGTCCTGAGTAGATGGGCTGCTTACTTTTCTCGTGTAGCTGCTACATATTTTTACATGGTCCCAGAACATGTCTATTGAGAGTGCTGGGGCAGCCAGAGTCTGTGGTGAACTGGCCTGATCCATGCAGCTCTGCTGGGGGCCCTTGGCTCTACCACACACCCGCCCCACGACCTGGGGCAACTACTTAACTTCTCTCAGCTCCCATTTCTTCATCTATAAACTGGTCGTAATAATATCTCCTTTCACGGGATTACTGGGAGGTATTAGTGAGCTAATCCTCCCTAGAGCACTGCAGTCTGGTGCCTGGTACCTAATGAGTGCTTATGAACGCTGGCGGCTATCCCTGCAGACCCCTGGAGCCAGCATGGCCTCTGTGACAGTGAGCATGAACCAGGGCCAGGGGAGCATGGGTGAGATCCCAAACGCCCTCCATGCCCATCGACCCTGGAATTGCCAGGATGGACCCTTACAGGTCAGCTGCCACCTGCTTGGCCACCAGCAGCATCCAGGACAAACCGCTGGTGGCAACATTGAGTTTGGCCAGCTCCAGCCTTCACTCACCTTCCATCCTCTCAGGTGTGGCTGAGCCAGCTCCACTGGGAGGGCGCTGCCGGTTCCCCGAGTGACTGAGGCTGGGAGGAGTCACCCCGTACGACGTGTACTGAAGGAGCGCGTCCAGAAGCCAAAAGCAATCTGTGGAGTCAGAAGCAAGCTGTTGAGGACTTTGCTGTTTTGTGGTGAAGATGGAAGCCAGGGCCTCACGTGTGCTGGCAAGTGCTCTACACCCCCAGCCATGGCAATTATTTTTTAAAAAATAATTCTACAGGAAAATAAAAGAAAGCTAGCTCTCTAAAGGAGGGGAAAACAGGCATGTAAAGGTCAGAAATCTAGGTCAAAGTGAAAGGGACACATCCCTGGCTTCCATTCTTGAGAAACATGAATCCACCTAAGGCACGAGCTGGCAGACTCAGAGCAGTACCACTGCCATGGACAGGACCAACTGCCCAAGGGCCACCCTCGGCTCTGGGCCCCTCATGGATGAGGGCGGAATGGAGCTGCTTCCAAGACAGTGAGATGATGAGATGTCCGTTACACGCTGGACTCAAGAAGAGTGGCTCCAGGTATAGGAGCACAGGGGGCCGGCGCCTCTGTCAGCATCCTAGAGCACCCCTTAAGCAGGAAGTGGGTCTCCTAGAGCCTGCTGAGCTGGCCTTTGAGTCAGTGGACCCAGCCAGATGGACAATTCTTTTTCAGGGACATCTTGGACCAGGCTGTGAGCAGCTCCCATTCAGCGCCACTCCTTCCTCAGGTGGTTGCTGAAGCTCTGCAGCACTCAAGAGCTGGGATCTCTGGTCTTTCCTTGTGTCTGCCCACCTACTATGTTAACATCGATGGGAACTACATGAGACTCGAGAGGGGGAAGTCCCAGTAAATGCTTCCCTCTCCTGGAAGAACACTTCTGGGCCATGCATGTCACTGTGAGAGAGCACACAGCGGTCATTCCACATTTAAGGATGTAGACATCCTCTCAGGTATTTAAATTTTGAATAAAGACTCTTACCAGTTGCTCTCAGGTCTTAGAATCTCTGGAAATAAAAGCATTAATCTTCTTTTAACTGTGACTTTAACACTACTTTTGATTTTTAAAAAGACTAATTATATTCTAAGGATTTACATAAAGGCTTATGATTCAGTCAACCTCAACTGAAAACTGGAGGAAGTGCCCACGGAGCTGCTCGCCATCTGCCATCGCTGGCCTTTACTTGCCACCCTCCCACCCTGGTCTCCCTGAGTCAGAAGACTCGGTCTCAGTTCCGGCTCCATCACCACCTTACCAGGTAAAACAGGTTAACACTTTTGCCACTCTGCTTTCTCCTTAATAAATAAGAAAAACACCAGTCTGTGTCCAATCTTAAAACTCCATATTCAAAGATGCACCAAGAGGCTAAAAACGAGAGGAGGCTGCCTCCCCGACACACCTCATCCCTGAGGAGAGTAACTGGAGACCCGCCCTGACAAGGCTCACACAGCCTCTACCTGCATGTCCTGGGGAACAGCGACTGCAGGGCCTCCAGGCAACAGGGCTGAGAAGGCGGGAAGAGTGGGTCAGACCCGATCAGGGCACCTGCACATGCCGTGCCAGGGAGGGACACAAAACCCAGGGCGGCAAGGATGGGCAGAGCCTTGGTCACTCAGATCAAGGGGCTCTCCACTAAATGCAGTGAGAAGGGAGGAGAGGTATCTTGGCCAGTAGAGGCAGTATTGTTTTACTTACTAAATGGGCCCACACTTAGATACCTATCAAAACACTCCAGGCTGGCAAAGTGACTGGAGTCCCTAGCTGTCCGCACTCACGTTCACCCAGCAGAGCCTTACCTCTGCCTCCCTAGGAACCCAGGGCATAGGGCTGTGTGCCTGTTTACTTTCTTCTCACCCTTCTGTCGGTGACTGTCGTCCAAGCAATTGGAGTCTCCATACAGCACGACCCGGCCCCCACCCTCCGCTGGAATCTGATAAAGTCCCAAGATGGGGACATTTTCAACAATCGCGGTTTCCTGCTTTAAAACCTCCAATCCTGAAACAACACAACAATATGACAGTTATTGCTGAGAAATGACTTTCCAGTTTCCAAAAACAATTTGTAAAATCTAATATTCAAACAAACAGAGCAAACTTTTTGGACAGGAAAGTGCATCTTAAGCACCATCACTTTTGTTTTCAGTGAAATTCACTAATGTGTGTATTTCCATGCCCTCTTCTGTCATTTTCACTTAGATGGTGGCACACGATGTCTGTGCTCCTAAAGGTGTTACCTGTCCCTTTTCATCTTAAAATAACAAATGTTTCCCCTTCTTACTATGCTGGAAGCCTGCTGTCAGCCCTCATGTACAGGGGAAGCAGCCAACAGCTCATTCTATACCGAGGTGTCCATGAGTAGTCACATATACAGACATCAGCGTCTTCGTGCTTTGTGATTAAAAGCTAGGATGTTAATAAACATGATAACTAGTATTTAAAGTGTATGTCCACATATTTTCAGCTTCAGTTTAGATGTTATATTAATTCCACAATTACAAACATTCCAACAGCAGAGCCTTCCTACCTTTCCCCAAGCAGATGACACAATTTAAAATGTTCAGTGACTCAAGAAGTAAAAATGGATAAACGCCAGGAGTGTCCATCATCAGTGGTCTCATGTAACTCACAGGATCCCTAAAGCAAAGGCTTTCCTTAGCACTAGAAAACGAATCCAGCACTTCATCAGAATCCGACACTTCTGTGCTGATAACATCTCGAATGCCTGCAGCTACATAGAGTATCTGCTGCCCTCTGTGTATTTCACTAGGAGCAGACTGAAGAAAGCCTCTTTGGAGGGAGGGCACGACAAAGCAGGAAAACAGAAGAAATGGGGAAAACTGCACACTGCCTGCCATGTGACCTCGTGGCTTGATAAGAGCTTTGTTTTTGATGATAGTCTTTTCTGCTCCAGCACCACAGGACTTCCAAAGGTGTCTTGGTTTTGGTTTTGGTTTTTGTCCTTTTTCTAAAAGGCATCCTTTTCAAAGTCCTATTGTGAATCCAAAAAAGATCATTCAACTTAAAGCCAAGGCAACTGACTTTCATTTTCAGACTCTATCAGAACCTCCAAATAAAGTATGCATCCTTAAACCTACTTTTGACATTTCCCTCCCCTTGAAGAAAAAAAAAAAAAAAAAAAAAAAGAAAAAGAAAAAGAAAAAAACCCCCAAATGAATGAACTGCCACAGGCAGCAAGACCCTTAAGAAGAAAGCATGGCTTCTGCCCTGTGCCACACGCCTGGTGCCAGACATGACATGCCTGTGCGAGCTGCTTTTAGAAAGAATCTTCAACCCCCATGAACAGTGCCAAGCACTTGGGAAGACAGGATCATCATGTGCTTAAAATTAAAACTAACCCTAGGAAATACAGATCTGTGCACTAACTACCTGCCTTGACAAAAGATAAAAACCAAAACCAAAACACCTTCCAGGCAATACAGAAGTAAGTTCTACCTTCTAGCTACAGACAGGTAAGCTGAGGAATTCTACATTTTCCACTAATCAATCTGTCCCTAGCTCTCAACTGCAGGACTCTACAACAGCAGAGGCTGGTCACTCTGAAGAACAGTTATCAACCTGCAGGAGGAAACGGTCCCCTGGCACATCCTTACCAGCCTGCCACGAGGGACACACCACTTTCAACAAAGAGGAGTCATGTGGTTCAGAATCCCAGTTCCAGAGTGACAGCTGTAGGAAGGATGTCCTGGGTTCTGTTCACTGTCCTGCTTCTGGCACCTGGCCTTCAAAGGCAGCAGTGGCCCAGCTTGCCCTTCTCTTCCACACCCACCAGGGGGCCTGAACATCAAGCACCTGGTGGTCACAAAGACTAATGTGGAGCCTGTCTTGGGCCTCTTGGGTGCTGTCTACGTGAAGCGAACTGAATGGGAACGCCACCTTGAAGGGGACCTTAGAGCCACTCCGTGATTATGGCTGCTTATCTTCACACAGCTAAGAAGTTTACAACATGGTCAGACTCTTCCTGTAGTAATCTAGCAATCACAGAAGTAGAAAAACTCACAGGCAATAATAAGCAGACATGTGGACCCCTCTCCTAAAGGAATTCCATTCCCTTTGCAGGGGTCACCACACACATACACTCAAATCATCAGTCGGAATCTGTCTCCCCGTCCTCTGCCTCCCTCCGCCTTCACGCCCTTCCCATGCCATGCGTGATGAGGTGCCAAGCAACAGCACTGCAGAAAGCGTGAAAAGGAACCAGAATGGCTGATGGGACTTCTCCGGGGGTGATGAATACACAATTTTGTGGATACACTAAAAATCACTGAATTGTGTGCATTTTCGAAGGTGTGTAAATCATATGCAATAAAGCTATTAAATAAAAAAGGAGAGAGGGAGGGAAAGGATCCTTTACCTTGGTCCTTGAAAGTCTGTGTTATCACCACGCCATCTTCTGGGAACTGAGCAATGCTGCACCCTGACGCATAATACACTAAAAAAACAGTTGTTCAGAGTTACAGGAGCAGACACACGAGAGGTTCAGCTGACAACTACTAGCCTACCCAAATGAACTCTTTAAGCATTATCTATTTTTTTCAGATTGTTTTTATCTTACAAGAGAAGTTTCTGTACCTTACTACACTTAAAATAAGAAACCATCTCAAAATTCAAGTAAAAAAAATATTATTAACATGGCTTCTGCAGACAGATGTTAAGTCAGAGTAGGACTTGTAGGACCAGTAACAATAATGCTGAAAATGTTGTGCTAGAAACTAGAGCCAGAAGCTTCTCTCTGGAGAATGAAATGTGCAAAGTTGTTTCATAAACAAAATATTATAAATAACTGGGAACCTACAAGGTGTTTCCTATTGGATATCATGCAGCACCTAAAGACCCTCCCAGGTAGCACTGAAATAGGGATGCTCACAGGAAGGGTTTTCATTTCCAAAACCTGGACAAAACTGGAGTGGCTGATACACAGCTTTGCAGACACACTTTATGAAAAACACTGACAGTTCTTTCCACAGACTCCAATTTACTTAGGAAACCACATCATTCTCTCTCTCTGAAACTTAAGACTTCAAAGGCCTATGGCTTCTGCTCCTACAGCTTCTGCTCCTACAGCTCTGGTGGTAATGTACCCTCTTAAAACACGCGCACATGCAGCCTTACTGTCATGATTTGCCAGGGCAAACTCCCCTTCATATAGGCCATCGCTGAACCCCATATTCCACACAGACAGCAGCTCATTCAGAGCCGGGATGTTGGCTCCTCCAGTATCTGGCATCCACCACTGCCTGGAAAAGTGTGACAGGCACAGAGAAGGCAGAAGGTCAAACACTGCAGGCACACTTCCCCTTTCCACAACACAAGTGAACACCCCCGCCACAGTCCAATCCATCCATCTACAAGCAAGCATCAACTGAAACTAGCAGCTTAACTGTGAATACTACAAACGTTAACTGCTTCACCACGGTGCAGAACACACTAAAGCTTTATTTCATGAAATGAAAATCAGTACTTCATCAAAATGCACCACATACAATTGCTCAGCCTAGACCAAGCTGGAATCAATGAGGCAAAAGCGGTAAGAAAGTAGCTCATAGGCTGAGGATATAGCTCAGTTGGTAGAGTGCTTGCCTTGTGTGCACAAGGCCCTGGGTTCAATCCCCAGCACTACCAAAAAAAAAAAAAAAAAAAGCAGCTTATAAAAGTACAAGTTACATTAAAAAAAAATTCAAAAATACAAGGATATTTCTAATATCCTAGGAATCCTCAATCAATAACTAATTAACTAGATGGTCTCTTCGGATAACAGTTCCTTTGGTACATGTAAATGTGCATATTCTGTAACAGAGATGGGAGGATGAAAAGAACTAAATAGAAATTCGAAAACTCAAGTATGCAAGAGCAAGAGGAAAGATGGAAATCCTCCAAGAAGGGCACCTCGGGTCCATGAGCCTCTCACTTTACAGCCACGTGCTCCTGTGCCTACAGAGAGCTCTTCCCACCACACTCTGCTACCTACAAAGATCAGTAACAGGATAGAGTTTAATTCCCCAAATGTCAAATTTCTTTTTTTTTTTTTAAGAGAGAGTGAGAGAGGAGAGAGAGAGAGAGAGAGAATTTTTAATATTTATTTTTTAGTTCTCGGCAGACACAACATCTTTGTTGGTATGTGGTGCTGAGGATCGAACCCGGGCCGCACGCATGCCAGGTGAGCGGCTACCGCTTGAGCCACATCCCCAGCCCCCAAATGTCAAATTTCTATCCAAATAGCAGCTTCTATCATTACCTTGTGTTCTCATCGTAAAACTTCACTTTTCTCATAACAGAAGTGTTGTACCAGTCACTGAAGACAACCAGTGAAAGGCCATTGTCCACGTCCCTCCTCAACTTGGCGATCTCCTCAGGGAAGTACTCTTCTTCACTGTCCACCATCAGCAAAGTCCCTGCAACAAAGCCCAGATTCGACAACTGTCACTTCTGAACAGCAGGACACCAACGTTTTGGAAATGTGGTGTTTTCCTGGAGCCGTGCCTCAAGTTACTGATTTGCAACAGCTTGTTCTATGACACCTGTGCCACCAGGGAGGAGATGGAAACTAAAGATCAGGGCACAACCACGCACAGGGAACAGCCAGCTGTGTGGTCTTTGGTTTGCCTTTCTTCTTCAGAGAAACACCCAGCGCTTATCTCGGAGGCACACCCGGGGAGAACGTGGGCACTCTCCACAGTGAGAAGGCTGTGGTCAGGAAAGCAGGGGGCACACGCTCAGGGAGAATGTGGGCTACCTCCACAAGGGGAGACAGCCTGGTTTTTGTGGAATAAAAATACACTGCTGGTGGGGGGAATAACTCTGCTAGAACTTCTTTTAATTAAAAACAAAAAGACCACAAATGCCTGTCCTTCCCCCTTCAGCACTAGTGTGTCACTCAGAGTCTCACTCCCGCTTGGCCTTGCTCCCCAGGCCCCCTTTACTGCCTATCACTGGAATTGAGGTCCACTGTCATACACGCATACATGACTCTAGGGGAAGAGGCCTGGCTAGCACACTGCTGCTCACCATACTGAGTGGCGTCGAAACACGTGAAGGGAGAGCCCAGGACCTCCACAAAGTAGCCCATGCTTCTCAGGTGCTGATACATGTCCCTGAAGTTGGTATGGATGTGGTCTCCATTCCTGAAAAGCAATAAGCCACTGCAGTAACACCTTCACTTGCCACTAAGGCCTGTCCAGCCACAGGGTTAGCTCAGGAGGCCCCCAGCATCCTGAGTGGAGGAGGCCTGAGGCACCAGCAGCTGGCACACGCCTCAGCCATCCTAGACCTGCCGACGACGCAGTCAACGGTAATGAGAGGAGGTCACGGGCCTGGCACGGCGCAATGATAGTGAAATAAAGAAACAGTCAAAGAAATTTTTTTTAAATATGCATGAAGCCTTGCCTTGGCAGTAGTATTTGTGTAAACTGCTAGCAACCACCTGTATCTGACCGTGAGCTGAGCATGCAGCCATGGAAACAGAGCTGGCGCAAGCTGCACAGGACAAGGGTATGACAACACGCAGCTAGCCTGGTGTCGCCTCTCCTCGCCCCCCGCCAAACATGCTCGCTTTCCCTCTGCGTGCTCTGGGTGCGTAGTCTGTCCAAACCCCACAGACAAACCCAGGCCCGCCTGGGCCCCTCGGCCCTCAAACTCCACCTGCCCACAGTGCCCTGCACGCAGAAGGCCCACAGGCCCCTACCGCTCTGCCAGCCCCCTCATCCTCCACTACTTGTCTCAGGCTCAGTCCCCTAAGTCTAAAAGGCAAAATGATCCTGTAAGTCCTGTAAGTCACCTGGTCAGATTTCTGAATGCTTCTCCTGGCTCCAGCTTGTCCCATGGAGCCGAACTCCTCCACTTCACACTAATGTGCAGGTGAGCCTGGGCCAAGATCAGCTCAGCTGCTCTGCAGGGCATCGGGAGTGAGGCAAGGATATACAAAGGGGCCAGGGGCGGGCTATGCAGGTCATACCATGTGAACTTGGGTGCGGCCAGATGAACAAGTCTGAGTGGCTGGTTACTGGAGAGTTTGAAGCAAACCATGACAGTTCATGTTTATAGAGGATGATCATGTCTGCCACATGGGGAATGGCATTCGGGGGAGCATGGGGACCATTAGCAGGCATCAACAAGTATGTGGACTCAGCTGGACAGAGAAGGCCACGTGTAAAGGACTGGGGTGCAACCTAAAAGGGTTCAGATCTAGTCTGCCCTTGACTCAGTGGGAGAAATCTGATAAGGAAAAGCAACTGAGGATGACCTTGAGTTTTTACTGTGCAATTGTTTAACTGTATTTGTAAACATTTTAAAGGAGACAAAGGTTTCCTGGGGCACAACTAGGACCCTCAACTGTGGCAGGAACAAGGTGCCCAGCCCTGGTGTGGAAGGAAAGACAGGGTGGAGGTGCCAAGAGCACCTGGGCTGGGGAGCTGCTTACCAGTCCAGAGGATCGTTCTTCATCCTTAGGTTGTCCCTGGGGAAATAGCCAGGGGGGTAGCGGAGGTTGTGGTACTGGTCCCAGAGGACTCTCTTGCTCCGAGGAGGTGTAGGAATTATCTTCACCTTCACTGGGAGTTTCACTGTTGAAGTCTGTTCTGCACCACTTTTTGACTTCAAAAGAAACAAACAAAAACCCTTGAAATATCCCATCCCAGGAAAAACTATCAAGTGTTCAGGGTCAAAAATGTTGTTTCTAGCACCAGTTTAACCCAAATGGTCTGAATAAGACCACCTGCACCAACAAACACCGGAGGCAACATTCGTGTATCACAATTGATACCCTCAAACTCTCCAGGGCTGAGATTAAAATGAAGGCACGGTGTTCCTGAAAACTACTAGAGGGGAGGAGCCCGTGTTTCTTCCTCGGAAAGACCCACTTCTGATGTGCTCCTCTCGAGCCTGAAATCCAGCACGAGGTCTCTCTGTTGGCACAGTGGCACGAGAATCACAGCCCTGTTTCTGAACTTAGAGGCTCTCCTACCTGTGAACTTGAAATCGCGACCCTGGGCATTATGCCAGTTTCTCCCTTCCTGGCAGGGAATGGGAAAAGGTAAAGAGAAACGTGCCATGTCCTGGCCTGTCCTTACTTCTGTCTCTGCTGGGGACGCCACGGTGATCATGACATGGCCCTGGGCGATACCTTCCCAGGAAGCTGCCTTCTTCGTCACAGAGATGGAGATGGCCAGGTAGCCTGACCAAGGCCATAACACCGAGGAGTAAGAGAAAGCGACTTCAATGTTGTCTCCATTCTGCGGTAAGTAGGGCTGCCAGTCAGGCTGCAGGACAAGAGACAGGCTGGGGCTGAAGTGAGACAGACAGACAGACAGACAGACAGACAGACCTCCACTCCTACATTACCCAATTGGCTTTTGAGAAATACTTCACTTAATTGGGCAAAATGAAATTAATGAACAGAGAAGCAGCCTGTGGGTCTGGAAGATATGCAGTAGAAAGTCCAGAAACCACTATTTTGGAGTCTCCAATTTATGGAGACTTTTCCCCACCATATAAAAACAGGGGACAGTGCTGCAGTCCAGGACAGGATACAGCCTCCTTCCCATTCTCCTTCCCCCACATTTCAGGAAGGGGTTAATGCTCTCAGGACACTTTCGTACCACCACTTCTGCTAGTAAGATGCAGAAACTATTTTTGCAAATTGTATCAAAATTACTTAGATGTTCACCTCTTGACCCAGTAACTTTGCCTGTAAGACCCCATGTTGCATGTCTAATATTTTAGATTCCAGTGTTTTTTTTTTTTTTTTTAAACAAACTAAACATCCAGTAAAGGGGCCATTTTGCTTGTTACTTAAAGATATTTCCATAGTTATATCCATCCCATTGGATTTAATTGAACTTGTTAAAGAATGGGTGAGTCCAAAGTGGGTTGATATGTACTGGTATCTAAAGTGTATTTAAAATTCACTTAAAAAGCAACATAGACTAATTGTGTTATAGAAAGGAATACAAAGCACATAATTGGCTGTTGCCTGCATATGAATATTTACGTAACAGGAAAGAGATTGAAGTCCAGGTGCCTCTTTTCAGAGAAACAAGCTTCCTCAAGGTATACTAGGGAGAGTTCATTTTTTTTCTTTTTGAATTTTCTGATTTTAAAAATATATTTGAATGTATTTTTAAAGAAATAAATGAAAAATTAATGTTGAAAATAGTTTATGGCTTGTTGGAAAACACTGTATATTTACTGTCTTTCTACTGTTCAGTGTTCAGTTTTCCTCACTTTGTAGCTCCACAAAATATTCTAGTCCTTAATAAAGGGAAAAACTTACTTCTTTCATTTCTTAAAAAAAGATAAAAATAAAAAAATAAAAACTGGGGTCACATATCAAAGAACTTTGATAAACAACTTTGATCTGATTAGAGAATTTATATAATGAAAACATTCCACCTTCAGGTTAGATACCCATTTGTCGCACACACAGAAAGAATTACACCAATTCAGAGAAATCAAAAGTCAAGGATGCCAAGCACCCTAATCACACCCCATGGCCTGCACGGACAGCTGGAGAAGGGCGCTGCAGTTGTAGGGCCACTGCCCAGCTGTCCCTCGGGGGTGGGAGGAGGCACAGCAGGAGGCAGGAGGCAACCACCTGGAAGACACAAGCACCTGCTCCTCTACCAGCCGGGTTTCTACAAAACCAAACCACTCATCTTCCTCCTGTTCCACATAGCAAGAATGAAGCCCACGTCAATTGGCATTTTAAAAGAATTATCGAAAAGAAAATTATTTGCCAGCTAGAGCATCACAGAATGTGAGGAAGAAAGGGACTTGTGAATGCTCTTGGGGTCACTGGCCAGCAAATGAGAAAAGGTAACTTTCTTCCATCTCTCCTAGCACATGTAAATTAACACAGACGAAAATTTAGCAATCACATTAAAGGAAAATCAGAACAAACTTAAAATTGAAATTTTATCTCTCTGTAGGTGTAAGTTTCTAATCTTTGAAACAGAAGCAATCACAAAAGATGAAAATTCAACTAAATCAAAATAAAAAACTTACAGAAGCAAAAACAAACAAATAAAACCCCACCACAATAAGGAATACTAAAGTGCAGCCAGGCAGGACTTCCCACATGTTCTCCACAACAGGAAGACCTGCTAAGACTGACAAGGGAAATCCCAATTCCAGTAGAAAAATAGGCCAAGGAAATGAAGAAGCAATGCTCAAAGGAAATAAATCAGCAAATATACCCGAGAGTTCCACCTCGGGAACGGCTGAGAAGTGCCTCGTGCACAGCATCCCCTCAGAATGTCAAGTGGAAACCGCGCCACCTAGGAAGCCAAGGCACACCCATTCCAACAGATGGGCAGTGGGCACACACACACCAGAGCACTGATCAGCCCTGAAAGGGAATGGGGCCCTGCCCACCAGGAACCTTGAAAACAAGCAAAAAAGAAGCCCCTCAGGGAAAGGCAGTGCAACATGCTGCCATTCAACTGTGGGTAAACTGACGGCTGGCTGCCTGGAGGCTGAGGTGAGGCAGCAGGGAGTGACTGCTAATGGGTAAGGCTTTGTTGTTTTGGGGTTTTGTTTTGTTTTTGGTACTGGGGATTAAACCCAAGGGTACTCTACCACTGGCCATATCTCCAGCCCTTTTTACTTTTTGAGACAGGGCCTTGCTAAGCTGCTGAGGCTAGCCTTGAACTTGATCCTCCAGCCTCCACCTCCCCAGTCGCTGGGATGACAAGCATGCCCATTGCACCTGGCTGGCACAGTTTCTTTTTTCATATTTTTTTTAGTTGTAGATGGACACAATACCTTCATTTTATTTGTTTTTATTTTTATGTGGTGCTGGGGATCGAACCCAGTGCCTCATGAATGCTAGGTAAGCACTCTACCACTAGGCCACAACCCCGGCCAATGGCACAATTTCTTTATGGAGTGATGGGCATGTTCTAGAATGAGATATTGGTACAACCTTGTGAAAATACTAAAACCCACCAAAATGCATAATTTAAAAGGGTAAACTTTATGGTATATTAATTATATATCAACTTTTAAAACTCATGAAATGCAAAAATAAAGACATGTACCACCAGTTGCAGGCACAGGAGAAACATCCTCCCCTTAATGCCATGAGCAGCAATCTAAGCCAGTGGAACTCTTAGAAAGGATGTGGTTACATGTGCCAAGAACTATAATAATGTTCACACCCTCTGATTCAAAACTCCAATCCAGGGAGTTTATGTTAAGAAAATAATTCAGGAGAAAAGAAAAGCATACATGCAAAGATAGTGAAATATTTACAGCTGAAGGCCTCCTGCTATCCCCCAAGGGGAAACGGTGAACAAATTATAGTCTACAAACTTGAGATAATGCCAAACAAGCATTGAAAGTATACTGGTACACTTCAAGAAGGAAATGTTTGCCTACCATTCAAAGGTCATGAAAATATGTACTTCCAACAAGGGCTAGGGAAGAGGGCCCTCAACAGTGACTGCTAGTGCGCTGGGGCTGGAAGGGAGGGCTCTGCTCTTTTCCTTGCCCCTTATTGTTGTGATAATGTCGACACAGGAAAGAGTCAAAATGTTATAAAAGCAAAATTCAAAATAAAGACCATACATTCTAAATAGGAAGGCTCACTTATGCTCATTAAGGAATAAAATAATCACAAGTGTGCCTGTAAATTACAGGAGCCAAACTCAGAGGAAAAAAGGGAAATTTGTTTCTTTATGTTCTGACTTCCTGCAAAGACTTAGGGTCTGGCAAATCACTACCTCTGATAGCTTTGTCACCTGAGACAGGTGAAGAGTATCTTTCCTTTCTTAACTTCGAAAGAGAAAACTAAGAGCTCAAGGCCTGGGCCCTGTCTAAGTCACCACCAAGTCAGAGAGAAGTTTCACCTTATCCACGATTCTTCCCGTGACTCCCATGCCGTTGAGGATGGTGACGTTAACAATGGTCGGCATTCCTCCATAGTAGATGGGCTGGGAGCAATAGGGCCACATGTAGGGACACTCAGTCAGGTCGATGTAGCTGGGGCTCAAACTGAAACAAGGGAAGAGGGTTAGAGAGATCACACTAGAGAGTGGAGGGGAAGCAGAGCAGGACAGGGCACAGTAGAGGACCTGCCTGCAGCCACCGCCCTGGCTGGCTTCTGGGACCTGGCTGTGTTGCTGAGGCTGCTGTGAGGCCTGCTGGACTGTCGTACGATCGGCTGGCAGGGAAGAGTGTGTGACCGGCCCCAAAGGAAACCTTGGACTCGAATCTCAAGGGGGCTTCCCAGGAAGAAATGTGTACATGGTGGATGTACTTGGCTACTGGGGCGGGGGCGACTCTCTAAGACCTGGCCTGGGGGGCAGGCCAGGAGGAGGAGCTTAGGAAGGCCAAGCTGGATTTCTGCAGACTCCCTGATCGAGATGTCCCTTTCCCTCACATGTGTCCTCTGCATCCTTGCTGCACTGCTGGCAAAATCTGAGCTGGCGTGGCACTGGGCCTGGAGGGAACTGCTGCACGAGTGCTCCTGTGCTTCTGCCTGTTTCCCAGTCCCCTCACCTGGAATGAACCTGTGCAGGGTCAGCGCCACTCCTAGCACAAAACCAGTGTCACCTATGCACAGGTAAGAGGACGGCAGGAAGCCAGTGCTTCAGAAATGACCCAAGATGACCTCCCTGGAAGGCCAGGCGTTTGTGGACCTGCCTATCAAGCTGCATGGTGTGTGGCGGCACGGGCTCTGCTCAGCTTCTTCATCTAAGGATGGCTACCTAGCTCAAAGGTCAATCACACAAACAGGGCTTTATCAGCTCACTGTAACAAAGATTATCTGGGCCCAGTAAATACAAAGCCAAGACAAATCCAAACAATGTCTTTAGGGATACTATGAGTTTCATAGGCAGTTATAATCTGCATGTGTCACTTTCAGTCATTTAAAACAGATACCACTTAATTCCAAAAATCCTGACGGCTGGCCACATGGCTACAATCGCACGAGTCAGCAGAGTGCCTGCTCTAGCTGACGTGCTTGTGAACTTCACTGGCACCTATGCTCTGTAAACAGTGTAAGCCAACTAATAAAATCCAACTAAGAAACTGTTATTAGCCAACAGAATTCAACACCACATTAAGAGAATAGTATTATAAAAATGCAGCGGGATTTATTTTAGGAGTGTGAAACTGGTTTGGTATTAGGAAGTCATTAATATCACAAGCCAGATTAGTAGTTCTAAACTATTCATAAAGATTCCTTTATAGATGCTGGAAAAGCCTACAGCACTCAATGCATAGTCCTGACAAAAAACACTCAAGAAAAAACAAGTGATGGGATGTTCTACCATAACTGAGGCACAACCCTGATCAGAAAGCCAGCGTCTTACTTGATGGAGGGACACAAGAGGCATTTCCACTGACAACAACAACACAGGGAGCCAAGAGTCTCCAGTGAGATGTAACCTCTGCCGGAGGTATTAGCAGTGAAAGGTGCCAGAAAAAAACCCTAACAGGCTGTGGACTGGCTGAGGAAGACAGACGACCGTCTCTACTCCATGGTGTGTCAGTGTGCCTGGCAGACCCGAGAGAATCAATAGTAAAACCGATTCAAACAGTAATTCACAGGAAAGCAGAACATAAAATTAACATGAAGGAATAAAAACCACAGTTAGAGGATATAATAACAAAAAGCTTAAATACTTGAACTTACCAAAAAATGTGCAAAACCTATGGGCAGACAGCTGCAAACCCAGAAGACACACAAGCCTTGAATGAACAGAGACATCCTCTGCCCTCATACAAAATTATTCAGCATCAAAAAATATCACTTCTCGGTTCATTTAAAACTTGATAAAATCCAAAGTGCCAACAGGCTTCTGTTATGGATTTTGATAAGGCGATATGAAAATTCACATGAAGGAACAAAGCATTCAAGAAAAGCCAAGAAAAAGGTGAACACACCACTAGGAACCAGGCCCTGAAGTGAACTGGAAAGTCTTCACCACCGGACAGTGGGGAGGGGGCCGGAGGGTGGAAGGAGCGAGCCCGGGGGCATGCCAGTACACATCAGTTTACAACATGAGGAAGACAGCACCTCAAATCCCTGACACAGGGTGAACTCTTTAACAAATGGACCTGCAACAAGTGGTTGGACACTTGGCAAAAGACACAATTAGATCCGCATGTCACAAAACGTACAACAGACTCCAAATGGATCAGGGACTCTCAAGTAAACAGAAGAAAGCAAACAAGTATCAGAAGATGGGCAAGATTCCCTTTCACTAAATAAAGAAAAAGGACTCAAGGTCAGGGGCAGCAGCAATTCGAAACACTAACAAATCTGACTAAGAAAAAAATAAGAAAAACCGGCCACGTGTGGTGGTACACACCTGTAATTACAGTTACTCAAGAGACTAGACCAGGAGGATTGTTAAGTCCAGACTGAGCAACTTAGTGAGACCCCATTTCAAAAAACAAAAACAAAAATAAACATGTGGGTATTTTAAAAATGTGCGCCTATATACACAGACACACACATACACATATGTATGAGTATGGGGTGGTGTGGGGATGCGCTCAGGGGTAGAGCACTTGCTAGCATATTTGAAGCCCTGGGTTCAATCTCCAGCACTGTATAAACCAGAGAGGGAGGAAAGGAGGGAAAGGGGAAGTACTGGGGAATGAAATGGGGCAAGTTATGTCACATGCACACATGAACCTGTCACAATGAACCCCACTATTAGGTATAATTGCAATGCATAACAATATTTTTTAAAGCCGCCCCCCACCCCCGACCAAAAAAAAAAAATTACCAACATGGCAAAAAAAAAAAAAAAAAAAAAAAACCCTATGTAAATTCAAAAACAAAATCCCAATAAACTGGGAGACAGATCTACGACATGTATCACTGACCAAGAGTCACTGTCTCTAATAAAAGACTTAAAAATGGAGGGAACAACACAGCCTCAGAACAATAGGAAGAGAAATGAATGACAATTCGCAAGGAAGATGGAGAAATGCCCTGAGCACAGACTTCATTTAATGTCCCCCACTCCTAACCAAACAACTGCGTATTAAAACAACTCTGGGGAGTCACCACTCATCTGTCAGATGGGCAAACAGTAACCAACGTGAAGCTTTGGGAATTCTCTCACTGCTGGTGGAATAATCTGGCACCTGCCTGTAATCCCAGCGACTGAGGCAGGAGGTCTGCAAATTCTAAGCCAGCCTCCGCAACTTAATGAGACCCTGTCTCAAAAAAAAAAAAAAAAAAAAGAAAGAAAAAGAAAAAAGAAATAGTACGGGGATATAGCTCAGTTATAAAGCACCCTTGGGTTCAATCTCCAGTACAAAAAACCACATACAAAACAAAAGCGGAGACAAACACTCTAACAAAGCTACCTCTACACCTGACTCTGACCCGTGCACAGGTGAGTGTTGCATCGAAAATGGCACAGTCACACGGCACTGCTGTCAGGGCGCAAGCTGGGAACCAAGAGCTGGCAGCGCTTTCCAGGATCCTGGGAGGTGGAAAAGTGACAAGACACTGTGACACTGCTGCTCTTCTACTCACCTGCTCACTTGTGCAAAAGGAGTTGAAGAAGGAACAAAACTCTGCCTGCCTGTTAACAGGGGTATGTGGAAGAGGGAAGGACATGGTACTGCTTCACATGCCCAGCCGCTTGCTGAAATCAACCAGGAGGTGGGAGGTGGGGAAATCCAAAAGGAACCTGAAGTCTGAGGCTGTAGCTCAGCAGCAGAGCGCTCGCCTAGCACGCGTCAGGTTCGATCCTCAGCACCACGTAAAAATAAATAAAATAAAGGCATTCTGTCCATCTACAAAATTTTTTTTAATTAAAAAAATATATCGATTTAAAAAAAAATAAAGGAACCCAAATGCTACAATGTGCCTGAACAGCAAAGACCTAAGTAACCCTGGAAAACCGCTTGACCCAATTCTGTAAGGGTGAAGTTAAAATGCACCATATACAAGGACTGTACTCTAGTTAGTTACAAGATATGGGTCAGTAATTCTTTTTAAAACCATTCAATATGTGCCTACTAGGACTCAGCAAACAATCAGTACAACTGTGTAAGAGAGCCAGGCTTCTCACTGTGGGAGGAAGGGGTAATGAACCAGAAAGGGAAGGCTAAGAAGCACTCGAGTGTTGGGTAGAGTCAGGAAACAGCACAAACACGTTTCCACTATACACACAGATGGTGTCTGCATACATGTGCACCCCCTGGCTGGCCCTTGGTCTTCCAAATACCATCCTCTTACTGAAGTAAAGAACTGTCACCATGCTGGAGTGTGGAAATGCATGATGGGATGTCCACTGGCAAAATAAAAACAAGATGGAGACATACGCCAAGGAGACACAGACACACTGAAAGCAGCTACCACCAGCCATATCTGGAGCAATCTGAACAAACAAAACTATAGGATCAATGGATTATCATCATTGATACATATACATCAATGGATTATATCTAAGAAAACACCTCCAAGCATCCATACTGATATAGGTAACTGAATAAATAAGAGGGGGCTAGGGACAGCGATTCTCAGAGACACAGGTGACATGACAACCAAGTGCAACCTGGGAGCCCAGACCCAACAGAGGGCCTGCAAGGGACAATAAGCAAGACCCGTAGTACCACATCAGCTCATTGGTCTACCACACTCTGTCCGTGTGCATGTGCAGGCCTTGGGGGCTGTGCTGTTTATGTGGCATGTCAACATTAGGGAGAGCTAGGTGAGGAATGGGGTTTTCTGTGCTAGTGGTGAAACTCAAAAATCTAAAATACAGAGGGTAAAAAACAAATAACCTTAAGCCTTTCTGAAGACATCAGATAAATCCACCTCAAGAAACAGCGCACAAAGTCAGCACTAGTACTCTGGAGGAGTCAAAGTCACGAGCAACAGTGAAGACAGACGACCTGTGAGGTGGAGAGACCTACACAACACACCCACGTGGGTCTGGACCCGGAGCCAGTGAGGAAGGTGAGGAGGAAGCTGTGCAATGAGAGTGGTGCCCACACTCGTCCACCCTGTGGTGAGGGATCAGTGTCTATAGTTGCACTATGATCAGCTAAGCTGTCCACCGTGTAGATGCAACATCACTAGTATTTATATTACAGACACCAGAACTGCAGTTAGGTGACAGTGTCATAAACTCTGCTGCCAGCACCCTAGCAGCAGCATGGCCTCACAGAGTGTGCAACCAGTGCTGGGTTTCAAGGCTAGTGTTCTGTGCAGAGGAAAAGCCCAAGAGCCCAGTGAAGGAGAGGAAGGCCTCTGGGCGGCAGATGCTGACTGACCTGGCCTGTGGTCTGTAGCTGTTGAGGATCTGATAGGCCCTGAGCAGGTCCAGCTTGCCATGGCCTTGCTCAAACATGTTGACCCCAGGAAGCCTCCGGGCCGATGCGATGAGGGCCTGCTTCATGCTGGCAGGATTCACCAGCTCGCGCTTCTGTACTGTGCTGGTGAGAAAATAAAGTATGTGTTCAGTTCCTCTCAGCAGAAGAATGAAAATCAGACTAACCTTAGCCTGCACATGTGCGGCCCCAGCCTTGTTTTCCATCTAACAGGAGCATCACTGACAGAGCCCACATGAGATGAGACTATCACACTCAACTGCCACAGTGGCCTCAGGACCAAGTACCCTAACCCCTGCCACTCTACTCAGTGACTTATGGGCCAGGGCCTGTTTGGGCTAAATTTAAGAGTAATTAATGCCTATTTCCCCAATAAATTAACCAAGTCAATCACACCGGTTGCAGGAAGAATATCAAAAAGGTACTGGCTCTCAGGGGAAGGGAGGTCTGCTGGCCCAGGAAGAAGACACCCTGAGACCTCAGCTGGCCGGAAGGAGAAAAGGCACACAGGTGGATGCTGGAGGCCCTGCAACGTAAGTAAGGACGAGCAGGAGGCGTGGGCTGAGTGAAGACCACCGCCTCCATGGCTGACCCTGGCCTTCCTGTTTGCAGATCTGGAGGCCCGTGTAGGATGATCACCTGGTGCATAAGGTTATGTAGAACACGCAGACCTCAGACCCTTCAGCTTTCACTCAGGATGCATCTGAGCAACTTCAGCCCTGCTCTGCCTGGCGAGGAGCCCAGCCAACTCTAGCACTGAGGCGTTCAGTTTGTGCGTGTAGATGCTATATATAGGTAAAATTCAATCCCCACACTGAGGGGGAAAACATCAGTGGGCACAAAGGAAACCATCTCTTCTAAGTCCCTCAATATTTTTACATGTTGGTGGTTGCATTGGAGTCTAGGCAAGTTTTCTAAGTGGGAAACCTGACAGGAGAAGTGTGAAAATCCTGTAGGATTAGTTCTTAACGACAGAATAAAAGGATATTCACAGTACAAGCCAGTCCTCCTCCTTCTCCTTTTCCTGCCATAAAGCTAAACCAAGGGTGAGGCTGCACTTTCCTGTGGCATGGCCACCACCACGAGCTATTTCTGAGCCCTCACTGTGGCACTTTTACCTGCTCCAGGTGAGAAGAGTGGCAGGTCTCCTTCAAGCTGGAACCCTGCAGAGTGATGGAGGGCTCCCCACTGCAGCTGTGGCCCTCGCTTCCTGCTAAGCCCACGGGAAGGGGCAGAGCTGGGCCAGGTTTCCTGCTTCCTGACCCCACAGGACTACAAACAGGAGCGCTTGCTGAAGCCCCGCCACTCGGCAGACACTACAGTATGAGTGAGCGGGTGAGCCCCAGCCCACCCCCTTGTTTCCCTCTGCATTCTAAGGGCAGGGCACACCTGGAAGAAAATGACAACTTTTCTAGCAAGGACAGGGATGTTCCCAAAGATTACTCTCGCCAATGTCAACATCTTCAAGAATCTGGCTCTGACCTGCAAGGGAGGACAAAGGCAAGAGGCAGATACCTACCTTTGTCAAGAACTACAATGAATTACAATGCTGGACAAAATAATCCACAGCATTAGATGCCAAAATCAACATGCAATTCCCTTACTTTTCAAGGTTTTTTTTTTTAAATACCAGGGATTAAACAACACTCAGGGCACTTAACCAGTGAGCCACATCCTCAGGCCTTTTCATTTTTTATTTTGAGTAAGAGTCTTGCTAAGTTGCTTAGGGCCTCACTAAATTGCTGAGGCTGGTTTTGAACTTGTGATCCTTCTGCCTCAGCCTCCCAAGTCACTGGGATTACAGGTGTGCACCACCACACCCAGCTAAAGATAATTTTAAGTATGAAAGCACTTACTATCATTTATCTGTTTTAATTTTTAAATGAACAGAAATTTCAAATATGTCGAGTTTTTTTTGCTGACACAGTACCTCACTAAGACTTCAGTTAGACAGAAAAACTAAGATTTTTTTGAGGGAACGTACAATGACAAAATGAAGGCTAACACAAGGCATCTTTTTACGACCTGGAGAACAAGGTGCTGACTGAAAGGCAGAGCGTGCGTGCTATTGACTCTGGACGCCTGTGCTTGAGAACTCCATCCACTGTCATCCTCTGCAAAGTGAGGGTGCATGACTGAGCTTCCCCAAAAGGGCCCAAGACTCGGAGAGTCGGGGCCTAGCAGCATAAACACCCACCTCTCACAAAGCAGGGCTGACACCAGCCCCTGGCTGGCCGACCACGACTCGCTAAGAGCATGTTAAAAGGGAATTCACACACACAAAGTACTATACAAGATGGACGTGGGATAATGCCTCCCTAGAGAAACTCTTTACCTCTGTATGTGTGCCATCATATAACTCTGAATGCCTTAAAGACACGTGGTAAGATGTATTTAACTCTTTGAAGGCACATCCCCTAGGACACAGAGGCAAGCAGGAAAGGAGCTGATTTGATTCCCTGCCTAGCTGGGCACAAAAGCATTAAAATCATGCTCATTAGAGGGAAGAGCCACTCACCCTGTGGGGTACCCAGCACCTTCCCCCAGCTTACACTGCGCGGGCACAGACATCACCCAGTCCTCATAGGAGGCAACCATCTCCCGTACAGAGAGGAAGGAACAGAGACCTCAGACCCAGTCAGGCACAGGCCTCGCGTCCACTCTGCCACCTGTGTACCAATCCCGAGGAAGATGCTCTTGCCTATGCTCCCCAATACTCACCTCACTAATAAGGTGACAGCACCTGCCACCACTGGAGAGGCCACGCTGGTCCCTGAGAGGGCCCGGCACCCCCCTTTCACACCGGAACCCCGCACTCCAGCACCATAGGTGACAACGTCAGGTTTCACACGACCGTAGCCTCCTGGCAGTTCCTACAAACAAGAGGAGCTCAGTTTCTGCACCACCCAAGCTGGCACTCAGGCGGGTAGGGCGATGACAAGTAAAATCAGAACAGAAAACGGGGACTCAACAGTGCCACCTGAGGGAGGTACTGGCTTGGGGTGGTAATGTAGAAAATAAAGTATTTGTTAGTATGTTTTATAACAACCAGTAGGACATCAAAGCTAAAATAATTTTAAAAAATGAAAAAAAAAAACTTTAGTTTTGATAAGATGCAGGACCAGAAGCTAGGCACTGATTTATTTCTAAAACTAGAAACTGGAAATTGCTTTATCTCTAGATAAATTAAAAATTAGAAAGTTGTTAGAATAACAAAATTAAAATTAAAAGTTAAGGGAAAGAAAAAAAAAAACTTTTGCAGAAGGAAAAAAGTACAGTTACGACTAGATATTTCCACAGGGAATAAGAACCCATTTAGGATGATCGAGATACTGGGTGACTGACCTAAATAAGAGTTTAAGGAAGTACTCTTAAGCTTCATGCAAACTGGGGCAAAGTCAGAGCACAACAGGACTGTGCACTCTGTTGGCAAGTCTGTACTCTGAAATGGAAACCTGCCTGCAGTCCACTGGCAAGGGGCACTGGGTGACGTCAACCGCCGTAGCTCAGAGAGAACTCAGGAATATTTCTCAAAGGCCAGTGAAAAGCGAGCCTCTTGCAAAGGCCAAGGCTGTGATAGCACATCACAGCTCAGGGAAAACAGGGTGGGGCTGAGGCCGGCAGGTGACTGTTGCTGGCCTCTGACCACACACAGGACGTGCCAAGACACACAGGTGAGGACGCACAGCACAGCACCGTCTGACCTTCAAAGTGGGATCCACCAGAGGGCAGCGCCAAGTCAATGGGCCACTCGAGGGGGAGGCATCAAGTGCCTGTGGCGGGGCACCAGAAGGAAGGGGCACCAGTGTGTTGGCACTGTCCAGGCATGAAGGCTCAAGTGGAGGGCTGTCCTACACGGAGCTGCTGGTGGGGACAAGCGTTCCCAGCAAGTGGTAAGTCCCCCCAGGGCCTTATCTGAGACCTCCAGCACAGCACATGTCAAGTGAGGACACCAAGAGATGGCCTGTCCCCAAAGAACATTAGGGGGAGATGCTGCCCAGGCACTGCAAGGCTAAAGCCCGAGTGCCGCTCCAGGTGAAGGAGGCTCGGTCAGCTACAGAGTCAAACTCCTCACGGCTGAGCTATTAACCTGCTGGAGCCACTTTGGTTTGTATACAAACATAACTATTTCATAATTATTTTATTAGCAAAGTTGCTATTAAGCTGCTATTAGCTTCGACTTCTTAAGGCCTAAAAAAAAATACCTTCTCACCTCGTCCTAAGGAGAACTGCTTTCCTTCCTACTAGTCAGAATAAGCAGGCATGAATCCAACTCACCTAAAAGTGAGCTACTTGAAAGTAAGTTAAAAAGAAGAGGAACTGGGGAATACAACTCGGAAACCGCCCCTGGACTTTGCGGCAGCTCAGGACTTGTCAAACTGAGGTGGTAGGCACCAGAGGGGCCAGGTCTCTTGTCCTCATGAAGCGCCCGCCCCAACAGCCCTGGCTGCTGGATTTGTGGATCTGAGGATCTGCCTCACAAGCTGCTCTCTACCTGTGCACCCACAAAGCATTCAGACCAAAGGCTCCTTGGGCCACATTAGACTAATAGAAAAGCATACCCAGGTGGTCATTCCCCTGGAAGAAAAGCGGGCGATGTTATCTTCAAAGTCAATGCCACCCACTCCAATCACATCCATCTGATCAGCAGGGTTATTCAGAGTGCTAAATTGAGACACACATAAAAACGGGGGGAGAGAAATACTTTTAAATGAACAATTCAAATAAGGGCAAATGCTCCCAGAAAAATTTAAGATTCTATTAGGTTCTTCTGTGACAAGAATGTGTAGCTTCAACATACCACTGCTCCTCATAGCCACCCTGTGTCCTGGGAAATGTCATGTTTTCTGCCACCTGTGTGTTGTGGTCAAACATTTCTGCCCTCTCTGTCCTGTCACCTTTCCACCCGTAGGTGGGCCCAGCTCCAAACTCACTCCCTCACTTCTCCTGAACTTTCCAGGAGTTGACATGTCACAATTCACCACCGGTTAAGTGTTCTCTTTTTACTTGAATCGTTCCATTCAGAGGCATCCTGCCTCCTTGACTAGATGTTACCTGGGAAGCCACCAGATCAGCACATATGCATCACCAGTTAGAAGCAAAAGCTTTCAATGGACCTTTTGCAAGTATCTGCACCCTCACAGAGAATGTGGGGACCACCATTTCTCTGCAACCTTGGCCTCCACAGGAGAAAGAATATACAGGAAAGCCCACGTCATTCTCTTCAGTACCTCAAGTGCACTATACCTGCAAAGAAGCTATCACAAAATGAACAATAACAAAAACATTTGAAGTCAAGATGCAGCTGATTTGAAAGCATATAACAACCAGTTACAAAATTGTATTTCTAACCTTTTTATATCATAGCTTCACTACCAAACTCTGACAACTCAATAATTACAACTGATTTCAAGAAGCTTAAGAGACATTATTAGGGCCGAGGTTGTAACTCAGTGACACAGTGCTTGCCAAGCACACGTGAGGCATTGGGTTCAATCCTTAGCACCACATAAAAATAAATACAGGTTTTTTTAAAAAAGAAAGACATTAACAGCAAGATTCTAGAAGTGTATGCTTTTAAGCAATGACTTCAAATCACATCCAACAAACTCTGATTCTACCTTCTCAGCTCACTGGCCACCAATATGCTACCAGGTAGTTATTCAGAAGAACCAAAATGGTTTGCGAATTTCCATGAGTTCAAGAACAGAGGCTAGTACACAGGTCACCAACAGTCCTCCCACTGAAGTTGATGAAAGAATGTCACCTTCCTTCCCATCCTTCCTCGACTTGTTAATCATTTTAATACTCGCAGTGCTTTTAATCCTTAAGAAATAGGGAAGGCGTCAAGAAAAACAGGGTGACAAATAAAGAAATCATCGTTGATACTAAAAAGGGGCACCACAGCCTCAGAGGCTCAAAGAAGGGTTGTGGGTACAGGACTCAAGAGATTCCAGCAAGAGGGGCTCTCAAATGCATGCCTTATTTCAAAAGGTACTGATAGGTACATGCTTCTGTCTTGACCAGTGCTGGGAGCAGTCCTCTAATGTCCAGGCGGTCAACTGTAACCACAACCAGCTGGCTGCAGGGACCAATCACATGCCATTTGCTATCACTGCAAAAGACAGTACAGACATACAGACATGCCAGGTCTGTATGTGGCACTGTGTCCACACAAATGATTTGGAGACCCTCAAAGGCCTTCCTCTTGAGGTCTGTCTTCTCTACTATACTCAAAATCACAACTTTCTGCTTAGAAGCTCTGGAGTGCAATTGCCCACGGAAGGCAGGGAAAATTTGCAAATTCCTGCTAGACTCTAGAGGATCTTGAATAGCAGAAGAAAAATGTCCACTTGATTTATTAGGTAACAATGAGCCACTGTGGATTCCGGAATAGAAAACTGGCAGACATACAATAGAAAGTGGTGGAATAGAGGAGGCTGCATTCCTGGCTGCTCCATGGCGTGAAACCAAGAGAGCAAACGGGCAGCTTCTCTGCAAAAAGAAAACTGTTTGGACAGTAGAAGTAGACATTCAACAGCCACTTGGAACACTGTGGTCCAGCTTCGTCCCACAACCACTGTGCAAGCAGTACTGCACCCCCACAACAGGCAAGGTGCTGAGGCCAGAGAAGGGAAGGTCCTCAGCTCTCACAAGGCAGGTTGCGCCTGTCTGGCTTCCCTCCTATCTGCTGTTGGGTGGGAGGAGATAGTGGCAGGAAGAGAGGACAGAAAATTGACAACCGGCTATCTCTGAACCATTTAGTGGAGACATCGGGAATAAGAGAAGTGGCAACCAGAGAACCATATGAAGGGGAAGAAAGAAAACTCAGCATCTGACATGCCTCAACAGTGTTGGTCACCATTAGAGGTACAGTGAGACAGGGAGGGTATGTCACTGTACCTCTAACTGTGACTTATATTTATTAATGTCACTTGTAATTTCACTTATATTTATTAATCACAATATGCATTAGTGATGCTACAGAAAATCCAGACCTAGGACCTCTTACAAGGGGACAGGGTCACTTGCTGAACTAAGCTCAAACCCTATGACTGCCAACATTCATGTCTCTGACCCACACAAACTTCACCCAGAGCAGTCTCATATTATCCCTGGCACTGGCTCTCCAGGCCACCTGCTTTCCCTCAGCAGGAACTTCGAGGATGTGGCCAGCCAGATGCAGTGTGTCACAGCAGAAGCACGTGCACACGGGGGTGGGCGCAAACATTCAGTCTACCCTCCACTGTGCCGCGGCACATAGTACAGCCATTTTTCTGTTCCTCTCTATGATTTTTCTCTTATCTCTGTGGCTACCTCAAATCCTTTGCCATAATACCAAACTGCACCCATCCTGGGACCTCAATAGAGGAGGGTGACAAATGTTTGACTGCAGTAGCTTTACAGTACAAGAAACTATTTATATACTTTAATCTGCAGAATAAAAATCAGAGCCAAAGGTAGGAAGAAAATTGAGAATCTGAATCAGACAAGAGCCTGCTGGGGATGTTTCAGTGAAAATCTAGCACTTCATGCTTCTTGAATGCCTAACAAGCACACAGGCACACTGAGACTGTCCTTTGCTCTTCTCCCAACCAAATGACCCTTTCCTCAACTCCCAAGCTGTCTGTCCCCACCTAGTCCTGGACTTCTCCCTCAAGCCATGTTCGCACCTAACTTTTCCTGGAAAGGCAGGCACCTGTCTACTTCCTTCTTGGTCCCTGGATTTTGTACATAGTGGGTGTCAATAAACGCTCAGCAACTATGAATTCTCTTTCTTACTTGGTATTTAGAAGGAAGAAAGAAAAGAAGAACAGAATAAAAACTTAGGGTAGAACTCACTATTTACAACAAAGTTTAAAAAAATCAAACAAGACGACTGACAGCTGCAGTAACTGGTAAGAATGTAGGGGTTCATTACATATTCTGGGATTTTTTTCTTTTTTTCAGTAAAACATTCATAATTCAAAGTTTTGGAGAGATAAAAATAAGTATACACAGATATACAAATCTACTGACAATTTTTAGTTATTTCAGGAAAAACACCCAGCCCACTGACTCAACACCCACTGACTCAACCAACCTTGTCAACATCACCCTTGTGGAGACTACTTACCCATAAAGGGGCCCATCATTGCCGATGGCAGACACCATGATCACATTGTTAGCTGTCAATTCCCACACCTAAGAGGTGAGCAAGTATTCACTTAATGAAACAAATGAAACCCAGCACTTTATGCTATTTTTTAAAAACATTTATTTTTCAGGCTGGGGATGTGGCTCAAGCGGTAGCACGCTCGCCTGGCATGCATGCGGCCCAGGTTCGATCCTCAGCACCACATACCAACAAAGATGTTGTGTCCGCCGATAAACAAAAAATAAATATAAAAAAGAAAACATTTACTTTTTAGTTGTAGGTGGACACAATACCTTTTTATTTTTAAATTTTTTTTCTATGTGGTGCTGGGGATCGAACCCAGTGCCTCATGTATGCCAGGTGAACACTCTACCACTGAGCCACAACCTGAGCCCCGAAACACAGCACTTTAAACAACTAATATGCAACTGTCCCCCCAAACCCTATAAATAGTCCTAAAAAAGAAGAAAGCCTCCTCCAATGCAGCACTGGCCATTCCAGAGGCCAGTACATCTGGGACCAGTAAGTCTAAGGGAGGACAGCGCCCAGAACATTAGGTCTGTGCACTGCCCAGAGCAGACATTGGCTTGCTGGCCATTTTCAGGAAAACTCAGAGTGTAGGTTTAGATCAGAAGAACCAACAAGTTCCCCTTACAAATACCTACTTCTGAAGTCTCTCCCTCAATGGGTTTATGGCACTCTAGTACATCAAAATACATGTCATTGGCCATCTGTTCTCACAAAGCTGTCCCACCCGGATGAAAAGCCACTAGCACGCTAGACATGATATAGCTAGAGACACAAACATGCAGGAGCTATCATCCAAACTCATGTCCTTGTGCACTGACTCAACCAACCTTGTCAACAAAGGGGTGATCCATGAAGTCAGGGCCCCCGATGCTAAGGTTCAGCACATCGATCTTCTTTAATATGGCATAGTTGAAGGCGTCCAGAAACCAAGATGTGTAAGATACCTAGTTATAGTGAAACAGCCCCCTTAGTGTTTCCGTAAAAGCCTCAAAGTTCTAGGACAGTTTGTTCCTAAAGGTAAATATAGCCTCTTTAAAGCATGAAGTATTTTTCTTAATATCTTTTAAGTAACTTAAAATCAGAAACATACCAAGTACAAATATACCCAGACATTCTAAGTTCTCAGGGATGGGCCTAGGGAGAAATGCTGTGTTAGGCAGGTGGCCTCTCTGTAGGTGCCATGGACAGCTCCTTACCTATGGCACGTCTTGCTAGATAAGGCCCCAAGCTTCTAACTGCCTGCTTACAAAAGGATGTATTCTATGGTACTTCAGCATTTCTGAATGGTTCAGTATACTGATCTACTAATCTTCAGTCCTAAGTAGACAAAAGGACAAATGGCAGCACTAACAGGTATTTCACAGTAGTATGTCTCTGATGTTCAGTTCCTCCTACTTTCTCACATAAAATAAATGACTTTCTGAATCACCATTTACTATTTTTTAAAAATACAAAATTCAGTTTACAGTGGGAAGAAAAATAGTAAAATGATTAGGAATTGCTTTTAACAAGTTTTTTAAAGTAAGGCTACATATTTACATATATATATATCCTAAGAGGAGGTACAAGAAATGGAGACCACCACCATATGGGAGATGTGCAAAGTGAGCTAAGAACACTCTGGATGGGGTCCAGGGATCATCACTATGTTGCCTTTTAGTATTTTTGAGGGATGTTTTAACTCTACAAGAATTAAAATTTTAAGGTAAACACCAGCAGCCTTCCTCTTTTCTATAAATAGTTTCCAAATGAAGAGTGAGGGAACAAAGCTTGCACATTCACATTACCAGACATAATGGGAGGTGCCTGCATACAGGGGTCAGAAACACAGTCCCCACCCTCCAGGGGTAGGAGCCCAGTCAGGGAGGCAAACATACAGGAAGGACTTACTCTATCAGGTGGCACAGAGGCCTCAGACAAACCTGAGGGTGAAGAGGAAATGGGAAACCAAGGAACTACTGGACAGGTGGCCTAGGGGACAAGGTCTTTGCATTCCAGGGAGGTGGTGAAGGGGGTGATGGGATGAAGGCAGAAGGATCAACAGTGAGACTGTCACACGTGCCTCAGCATCGCTGGCATGCACTGCTGTAAAGCAGGTGTGTGTGTTCTGCAGTTCTGTCTGTCTGTGGTGCTGAGGGTGGACCCCGGGGCAGCATTCAATCACTGAGCCACACCCCAGCTCTATGGCCGTACTTTACATTTCAATACTGACTCCTTAGACATTGTCAAGAGTCCTTGAACACTTACCTGATTGTTGGTAAAGACCCGGAAAATATGAAGCTCTGCGTCTGGAGCAAAGCCTTGGCATTCCCTCATACTGGCGATCACACCTGCCACAAATGTGCCGTGGCCCAACCCTGTGAGCACAAGGGAAAGGAAGCCCCATGAGACACAGCTGGAAATGCATGCCCCAGCAGAGCATTCCAAACCGTCCACTCCACACAGGCCTCCAAGAGGCCTCATGGCGAGCTTTCTGCACTCCACTGCCCTCCACCCAAACCTGCCTGCCCAGCACACCAGTGCCACTGGGGCTGTCCACACCGTCTCCTTGGTCAGGAGCTGCTCCTCCCAGGCATTCCTCCCTCCTCTCCCCAGCTTCTGTTGTCCCACACCCTCTGAGACCTTCAGAGCAGCTCCTGTCATGACAAAGGTACAATAACAACTTGGGATCAGACTGTGGAGTGGTTAGGACATGAAAAATCACACCTAATCAACAAAGGGCCAAGGCGAAGCCCCAAGCCCACAGGTGGCCACGCCCCCCAGGCCAGGCCCTACCGTCATCCAGGGTGCGCTCGTTGGTCCAGTTGGTTCTCTCCCTCACATTCTTGAAGTGGGGATGCTTTTCACTCAGCCCAGTGTCAAAAACAGCAACTCTGACATTAGCACCTTGTTCCAAAAAGAAAAATACACAACCATATTTGTAGAAGTCATCTTTTTGGATTTGTGTCTACAAAATATTCTTCTCCAGAAGCCACAGGAAAAGGAATGTCACAGGAGGCCAAAGCCCAAGTGCCACAGGTTGGGTCGATGCTCCAGGGCTACTGGCTAAGCCAAGACTAAGGAAAGAAGGGTGGAGAACTGCCATCACTTGCTAAGAAACAAGATTTGGGCATGGAATCCCCTGGACCCCTCAACAATCATCAGTACTCAGGAACGGAACCACTGCTCCATCTGAGGATGCCTCAGGCTGCAGGATGGGACCGCTGATGAATTTTCTCCTGGTAATTTATTTCAGGTACCATCCCCACACCACCTCTGAGCCCTGCAGAGCACCCTCCCACTGGAGAAGCGTGGCATGGCCATCAGAGAGGGAAAACCATATTCCATGCCTGAGAGGCAGCAATCACCCGACACTGCTCACTAATAACACACTGTGGAAACAGACTGCAAACACCACACAGAGTTAATCACAGCTGAGGGGGGCTGGCTCCTGGTACTTTTCTATAATGAATCCATTTCAGAGACTGGCCAAAAGCTATCTGCATTAATGTAACACAAGATGGGCTTGTTTCATCAAATCTTAGAAAACATCTAAAAAAAAAAAAAAAACACCTATATTACTTAATAATGTAATGAAGGTGATGTCTATCTGCTGAGCTCTTTACCTACCAATACTACATTGCACAACCAATACACTGAGACAACCATTAAAATCACTAGCACTTTTTAAAAATATACACGTAAAACTGGAAACCACCTGGTTTTGGAGAAAAAATGATTTCTGACGATCATAGAATTTGTTTTGTGAGGGAGTTCTCACTCTAAAAAGATAAAACTGAGAGGAGGGGAAGACAATCATTTTAAGAAATGGTTAGTCTTGGAGCCTGGCACAGTGGCACATGCCTGTAATCCCAGAGGCTCGGGACTGAGGCAGGAGAATTGCGAGTTTAAAGCCAGCCTCAGCAAAAGTGAGGTGCTAAGCAACTCAGTGAGACGCTGTGTTTACAAAAAACACAACATAGGGCTGGGATGTGGCCAAATGGTCAAGTGCCCTGGGTTCAATCCCTGGTACCTAAGGGAAAAAAAAAAAAAAAAAAGGAGGCTGAGGCTCAGTGACAGAGAGCTCCCCTGGCACACATAAGGCACTAGGTTCGATCCTCAGCACCACATAAAAATAAAATAAAGGTATTTTTCCCACCCATTAAAATATAAAGAAAGAAAAAAGAAAGAAATGTTTAGTCTCCCAAATGTTAAGCCTAAAGACCATGCACACAGGAAGAGGTGGAAGCTGCAGAAGTCACAGGAGAGGCAGCCCCCCAAGTCTGGGAGACAAGTGGGAGGACACCCAAACCAACTATGGTATCCCGGAGCAAGACATGGCTCACATCTAAGTAAGGGCAAAAATTCTGCATTAGTTAAAACAGGAAAGTTCTGCTGTGATCAGTCAATAAGGAAAAGAAAAACTTTACTAGTTGTGAGTTTTTTCCTCCCCATAAAATGTGATCCTTAACATTTTCTGTTCTGAAATAAGTGACTAGAAAGGGGGACGGTCAGTCACTTAGTCTTCCTAACTCAAGCAAGAAACCCATTTTCTTTTTTTTTTTTTTTTTCATTTTAAACAAGAAGTTTATTTAAACAACAAGACGCTTGACTTGAAGGGAAAACTATCTAGGAATCTTTTTTAAGAGTAATTTACCCCTACTTAAAGACAGATTGCCCTACATGTAACAGCTACGTACAAAAAAGTTATAAAATTGTCCTTGGTTTTACAATGATAAATGAAAAACATTAAAATTCTCCAATTGAACAAGGTATGCAAGGATTTTGATGTTGTTCAGGTTTTTTTTTTTTGTTGTTGTTGTTTTGTTTTTTGTTAAAACAGTGAGAGCAAAATAACTTACTGGAATATAAAGATAAGAGCTGAATGAGCATGCCACTAATAGAGAAAGGGGATATTTTCACAGAACTAGTATTTTTCCCCATCCCATCTCCATTTGATGCCAATCAAAACATATCATTGACCATTTAGTTTAAAAAAAAAATGCAATATGCTTGTGCACATACACCAGTTACTCTATGTACAATAAAGGAATGGGGAAGGGGAAAATGAAAGAATAAAGAAAACTATACTGTAGTAATCAGGATGTGGTGGAACCAAATTGCAGTTTTGTAATTGAGAATGTATTCTTGGTCTGTAAGAACAGAGTTCTGGAGTAAAGTAGCAGGTTCCCTTTTTAGTAGACACCTCCTGTCTGCTGCTGGAACACATCAATTGTATCTTCATCCTCCATTTCCAACTGTGCAGGTGTGTCTGTTTCATTAATTGGCTGCCAGTCAAATCAGAATCTGATCTGCCTCATTGACAAACCCTGTCGTTCACAATATGCTTTCATTAGTTTACTGCCTCTTAATCTTAAACTGCACCACAGAACCATCCTGCCCCGCCACCTTCAAGCTAATATGATCGTTGTTCTCAGTCTTGACTCCTTCCTTGGGCTTTTCGTCGGCCATGGGGAGCGCTGGAGTCTCCTCAGCTGCCGCTTCACAAAAGAGGTACCAGGTCCGCACCGAACGAGCACACAAGCAGCTCCAGGAGCGGCAGAAGAAGCAAGAAACCCATTTTCATGAACCTACTCATGTCCAGGGACTACCTCTCAACCTGAACTCTTTCTCTGCCAAGTCAGACCCCTTTCCTGGACTGCCAGCCAGCCTGGCTGTGAGCAGGGCTGTGCGTGTTCACGTTCATGCTGACAGGAAGGAAACTCTCCATAATCTGCCCCTCTAATCTCAGAAACAGTGATGAGCTCCTGTGACTTCTAACTTGGATGCCCACTATAACAGGAGTTAAGGACAGGGGTAGTGACCACACCCAGCTTGATAAACAGCAAGGACAAAAGTGCAAAGGGCAGAGCTGTGGCACCAGGGACTCCCGAGGGTGACCCCTGGTGCCACCTTTACACGCACCTGTGTATCCCATCTGCCACAGCACGTCCGCCTGCAGCGTCTGGGCAACCTGGCGTGGAATGGCTCTCAGCAGCCGTCGACTTGAATGCCTCCCTGTAGCATGCCAGAAGCCAGAGCCCAGGGAGAGGCTGGCTCTTCCGAGGGGACGTGACGATTGCCACTTCTGACTCCATCGGGTTTCATTACAGGGCACGATCGGATCAGCTGGAGTCAAGGAAGAGAACAATTAGAACCCAGAGTACTAAAAACACCATGTCAGGCAATGCTGCCATTCTGCATGCAGCAAGGACTTTGAAATCCTGTTTAAAGTGGGATTCTCTCCCTCTCATTAGGACTTCCTCAGTGGAATTATAATTATACAGCATGATTTAGTTGCCCTATTATTCATATTATTCCCAAATGGTTCTTGACATGGAATTTTCTAATCAAAGTAAAGCAAAAAACTGATCAAATAACTACTCAAGAAATAAAGCCAGGGCTGGGACTGTAGCTCAGTGGTAGAGCACCAGCCTCACACATGTGAGGCACTGGGTTTGATCCTCAGCACCACAGAAAAATAAATAAAGATACTGTGTCCACCTACAACTAAAAAAAAAAAAAAAAAATTAAAAAAAAAAAAAAGAAAAGAAATAAAGCCAATAAAACTAAAGAGAAACTCAATTACTTATCAGTAGCTTGTTCTCAATGAACCAGAAAACAGCCAAGAGGGTACTGAAGAAACTGGCCACTAATACAGTACTGCACTTCTGGGACAGGAAAAAGCCATGTTATCCCACTGAACATATCTGTGGCCAAACATCAATAGAATCTTTTAAGGGCTGGGGATGTGGCTCAAGAGGTAGCGCGCTCGCCTGGCATGCATGCGGCCCGGGTTCAATCCTCAGCACCACATACAAACAAAGATGTTGTGTCCGCCGAAAACTAAACAAAATAAAATATTAAAAATTTAAAAAAATAGAATCTTTTAAAATTGTATATTTCTCCATACACACACATACTTACATATATATATATATATATATATATATATATATATATATATATACTGGGGGGAGGAAGTACTAGGGATTGAACCCAGGAGTGCTTAACCACTGAGCTACATCCTCAGCCCTTTCTTATATTTTATTTTGAGATAGGGTCTCACTAAGTTGCTCAGAACCTTGCTAAGTTGCTGAGGTTAGCCTTGAACTCACAATCCTCCTGCCTCAGCCTCCAGAGCCTCTGGGATCACAGGTGTGGCCACCGCAGGGCTCCATATTCTTAATATTCTTACCTTTCAAAAAACAGAACTACCAGGAGGGAGAAGAAGAGCATTTCTAAGGGTGATGGAACAATTCTGTAACTCAGTTTTGTTGGTGGATACCTACCTAACTGTATACTTTTGCCAAAACTTGCTAAACTGTACTCCAAAAAGAATGGATTTTAGGGCTGGGGCTGTAGCTCAGTGGTAGAGCGCCTGCCTCACAAGTGTGAAGCACTGAATTCGATCCTCAGCAGCACATAAAAATAAAGATATTGTGTCCATCTACAACTAAAACAAATATTTTTTTAAAAAAGAATGGATTTTATTATTTGTAAATCCCTTTATTTAAAAAGTGGGGGGGGGGGGCAGGGGATGAAAACTGCAAGAGTTTTTCTTTTGCCTTTCAAAGTCCTTGTTATAATGAAGAACAAATTGGGCTGGGGATGTGGCTCAAGCGGTAACGCGCTCGCCTGGCATGCGTGCAGCCCGGGTTCGAATCCTCAGCACCACATACAAACAAAGATGTTGTGTCCGCCGAAAAATAAATATTGAAATCCTCTCTCTCTCTTAAAAAAAAAAAATGAGTGGAGAGTAGCTGAGCTCTCCAAAAGGAAAAAAAAAAAATGAAGAACAAATTATTTCAAGCCAATTTTAAAAAGAATAAATCTAACCACAGAGAGTTCGGTTTCTAAAGCCAATCATTCCCACTTTTCTTCCACCCTTACCAAGCCTCTTCCATGAAGGTACAGGCACCTGGAAAATATATACTCATGTCAATTCACAAAGAAACTGTTTTTCCAGTCCAGTTGAAACTGGCTGAACTGACTTCATGTGTTGGTTCTGGTCTTAAGTCAACGTTAGGCAGGGACAAATCTAGAAAGACCCATTAGGAACGATATTTAGAAGAAGGGAGTGGGCTTCTGCTTCACCTTGAACATACCGATTATACCTGAAGTATTATTCTCAGTTCTGGCCTTCACCTTTTAGGAACATTTCAGAAAAACTGTATTCAAAGAAAAATAAAATGTGGCAAGGAGAGGTGAGACATGTAACATGCATAACTGTTGAAGGGACTAGGAATTATTAACTTAAAGAGAGGAAAGTGCCAAAGAGGACACCAGGGATATCTTCAAAGAGCAGAAAGACAGATACCTTTACAGTATCTTTTTAATACTGCTTCGTGGAGAAGAGGCGAGCTTTGCCGTAAAGCCCATGGGATACAGGATCCAGGGTGAGACAGCCTTCAGTCCAAAATAAAGCAAAACCTTCTTCCAGTAAGGGCCAAGAAATAATGCCACTGGATGCTCTTGCAGCACCCTGAACACCCTGTAAAGCTCTCTTCCCAAGCATTATTTCATTCTATTTTCATGAGCATCTGGAGAGGTAGGCAGTACCTTCATTTTAATGATGAGCAAAGATCAGGGTTAAAGGTAAAAAGGAGCTCACTGTTCAAGGTCTTAGCCAACTCACAAGAACCACCATGTCAGAAAGCAATAGGTAGCAAATGCTGTGGAAAAGGTACAGCCAGGAAACCGAGCAGGACAGTCTAGGGTTCTTGTGCTAAAATTAGGCATCTCCGTGTCTCCTAAAACCTTCTAAGAGAATGAAATAAAATAAAAACCAAGTCAAGCAAAATGGCCTGACAATGTATATATTCTGACAAACTATACCAGCCTTATCTTGCTCTTCTCTTCGTGGATCATTTCAGGGTGCTATTGCTTTTTTAAGGATAAAAAATAATATAAAACATCTGGCCGAGGAGAAAAGGCCCTAAAGGAGCCAAATCCCAGAATTTTACAGCTGACTCCAGAACTGGCTCCTCACACCACACAAATTAGTTAACTTTTCCAAAGATGCCTGGAGACTCTCAGGTCTAGCACATGATGGATGAAGCAGAAAGAACATGTTTTTCCTTTTTCCTTCCAATGAAAGAAATGACAGTAAACAATAGAACTAGCAATGTACTCACCTGGTTTTTGATAAACAGGAAAAGACCTTTCTTTGGTAATGTATATGCTTTGGAAAACATGACGCAATAAATATGTAATCTACAACGTGCAGATGAACTGACTTCACCAGCCCAACCCAGGAAGAAGGAAAGCCTAAGCCTAGAGTCAAAAGGGAGGCCAGACCCCTTCCCCTCTCAGGCCTGCAGCTGCCGCCCACACCAAAGGAGCACAGGAGGCTAGGAGACAAAACCTACCCCAGAAAGAACACAAGCAGCAGGTGAAGAGGAGAAGCCAGGACAGGTCTTCCCTTCAGCAAGCAGAGGCTCCAGGCGAACCTGTGAGGCCCTGCAGTGAGCCCCTCTCCCCACCACATCAACAGTGCCCTGATTTAAAACAAGGCCTGCCCCAGGGATGTTCACGACAGGTGAACTAGATGCAGAGACTCGCAGTCCTCGAACTGAGGCCACAGTACTCACATTCAGTGTATTTCAGGGAGCGAAAGACTCTGCGCTGCGGCGTGACCCGTTTGATGTGTGGATGGTCTTCAAGCGTCAGCAGCCCCGCTTTCTGCTTCTCTTTTATCTGAATCACCTCAAAGTCACTAGGGTAGTCACTGGATGGATTGTGTCGAGGTATAATTCTCCAGTTGTCTACTTCACTGCTCTTGAGAGCACTTGAAATAAACGAATTTCTAGCTTTGGCTGTAAAGTATCCATTGAAAGCCACAATATATTCTGAAATCAATGACCAAAAATAAAAATAAGAACTTATGTATACAAAACACAGATCGTATCTAATCTGAAATTTAACTAGCAAAAGAAAATGATGTATCTTAAAAGTCCACAATAAAAAAGAATAAAAAAACAAGAAGACTGGTTTAAATGCCTTGGATGGCAGTGTGCAGAGTTTGGAGTTAAAACAATGTACATGAATCCCCTGACCACAATAACACACCATTCAGAACCAGATACCTATGGATTCTTTTTAAAAAACTAAGCATCTATAGAAGTTTGAAATACAGTAAAGAACAGGACAGGGTAGCCATGCCTGTAATCTCAGCTACTAGGAGGCTTAGGCAGGAGGACAGCAAGTTTGAGGTCAACCTCAGCAACTCAGCGAGATCCTGTCTCAAAACTAAAAATTAAAGAGGCCTGGGGATGTAGCTTAGTGGTAGAGCACCCATGGGTTCAATCCCTAGTACTGCAGGGGAGGAAAAAAAGAAAAGAAAATATGGTAAAGAAATGTAGCTTTTCAAACAGGAAAAAGGAATCCAGAGATTTACTGAAACAAAACAAAATTCCGGAGTGGATTATATGAGACTATTTGCTCAGCTATTCATATCTGGTCACCTGAACTAAAAACAAACATTCAACACTTCCAAAAACCCCCACCAGGAACCAAGCTGTGGGTAAGCATTCAGATGCCCGTTTCCTTGCTCACACAAGCTAAGTATGCTGGGAAACAAAACTAAGTAAGGCACTGCCCAAGTGCTGTGCACTCCTCCCACTTGAAATTTACTGCACAAAAGCAGACAGGCTGTGCTCCTCCGGGAAAAGCTAATACTAACAAGAGGACACTAAGACAAGGTTCTTACCATATTCCACAACTGTCGAGGAGAACTCCACCTTCACAGTCAGGTGGGAACAGCCAGGGCAGGGGGCCTTTTCCAAAGACTTCTTTTCCAGTCTGTCACCCAGATGTCTCTTCCCACAGAGCAAAATCACCAGCAGAAGCAGCCAGATGTTTATGAGCTTCATGGTCATAAGTGAATATGGTCATCAAATCTTATAAATTCAAGTCGCACTTCTTTCTTCCTTGATTAGAAGTGAATTCTTGTTTCTGCTAAAAACTGCAACATTACTGATGAGCCATCTTACAGTCTTGTCCAGCGTAAATAAAAGTTAAGTCCATGGCCTTCCATGGTATTGCCCGTAGAGGCTCTCATTTCTTTCTCCGCTTCTTCTCCATCTTGAAGGTGAGGCTTCTCTCATTCAGAGCCAAGACTACTGAGTCCTACACTCCATTTGCAACATAGAACCAAGTCCAAGGGTATTAACCAAGTAATCACAGTACGCAGAACTGAGAGGGAAAAGAACAGCACACACAGATATTAGGAGCACACTGACACAGCCAGGTGCGATGCAGTTACACTTAAAATTCAGATATTAAGGGTCAAAAAGAGGCAACACTTACAAAGTAAATGTGAGGTTGTATTACCATGCTACCATGGTAATACATTTCACTTTTATTTCCTTATCCCTCACTGTTTTTGTATGTGCATGGGGAGGATTCTAAGGCAGTTTTAAAAATTTTTTAAAAAGCTATAAAATAAATGAAAAAAGTAGAAGAAATTAAGGATAACAAAATAACACAAGGAATATGAAGCACACTGTCCGTGAACATCCTGGCAGCCAGAGAGAAGAAAGAACCCTGATCCTCTCTTCTGACCCTTCACCTTGCTCCTGTTTCAGATTGTGCATTTTCCTACCATTCCCAATTCTCCATCCCCACGGCACCTCCCCAAACAGCACTTCCCCAAGTTTCACCAATTTTTCAGGTAAAAACTTAGTATAATCATCCTTATTATCTGCTGTATAATAAATACCTAAGAGCAAACTAATTTCTATACAAGTCACTCATAACACCTTTTAAAAGAAATAACACATTGAAACTATGCAGATTTCAAAAAACTTCCTACCAATTCTATGAATACAGCATAGAAAGGTTTTATCCACATTAATTTATTTTCCCAGAAGTCTTAAACTTAAAAGAAATTTAACATGGTAAATCTGTTGTAAAAACAGGTTACCTCTTTACTGGAAATGACATGAAAGGGCAGTTAGTGAGGTAAACTATTGCTAAAGAAAACTGTTATTTGAGAATTAAATTACTTGCGGACACATAACCTCTAAAATTTCTGAACTGCAGGAAACACATGTTATTCACAATGCCAAGCAGCAAGAGCAGAGACAGGCTGCAGCAGCACCACCAGCAAAGTCAGCTGCAGGATCACACCCAAGACACGGGCCAGGCAGCCAGGGGCAGGGGAGACAAAGGAGACAAGACCGCCTTGTGCTGCTGCAGGAACAGCAGGACAGGGAGGCCCCCTCTGGGGAGGAGTGCCAGCTGCTGACTCCTTCCCCCAGTGACTGGTGCTGCTGCTTCAATGCTTTGGAGCAACAGGGAGTTTGGGGTTTCTGCAGTTGCCCACATGCACTTCCACACTGGGAAACTACCAAGGGGGTGAAGGGGCTAAAGAAATTTTCGATTTAACAAGTAGGACCTTCAAGACCCTGAGAAGCAAGCCCATCTCTAGAACTGGGCCTAGAGACAAAGGCTGGCAAGACAGGCTCCTCCAAGATACTGGAAACCTACAACAGTCAGGTCCACCTCAGCAGGTGCGGAGGGAAGGCCAACCACAAGGGCAGAGAGAAGACAGACCAAGGCCAGACAGAGGACTAGAAAAGGAGCAGAAGGCACCTGCAGCCATCCCAGCATGCCGTACAGCAGTTCACCTGGCCTTCAGTCTGAGCTTGACACTTCCCCACGTGGGTGTCGAAGAGCACAGTGTCATGCAGCATGTGAAGAGGAGTTAAAAACTACTGGTCAAAGAAGATAAAGTCAGTCACTGGTGATAGGAGCTCTCATGCTAGGGCTGGGGCGCAGCGGTAGAGCTCTCACCTAGCACGTGTGAGACGCTGCATTCGATCCTCAGCACCGCATAGAAATAAATAAAGTAACAGTACAGTGTCCAACTACAACTAAAAACTATATATTATAAAAAAAAAAAAAAAAAAAGAGGGTTGGGTTTGGCTCAGTGGTAGAGTGCTCACCTAGCACGTGTGAGGCCCTAGGTTTGATCCTTAGCACCACAGAAAAATAAATAATAAGTAAAATAAAAAGTATTGTGTCCAACTTCAACCAAAACAAAAAATAAATATTTTTTTTTAAAAAAAAGGGTTCTCATGCTACAGTACATGAATATGTATTTAAAAGATTTAAACAGGTCATACACTCAATGTTTTAAAAACTAAAGAAAAAAATCTTAAATCTCTCTGCCTCAAGCTAAAGAATCTAAAACTTATTTGGGCTCCACAGAAAACAAATATCAATGAGCAATACTAGTAATAATCTGACCTAATTGAGCAAATCAACTTTCATTAAACCTGTTCCAAATAATTCATTCCCAGGTAAAGATGGTGAGCACCTCTCCCATGTGGTCAGGAAAGATGGCCGATGATCTCACGTGACTCAGGCAGGAGCCTGATTTTTAAAGAGAAAAGGAGAGAGATGGTTTGGAGGTTTTTAAATTAGAAAAGTCCATAAGGTCACCAGTTCTCCCCCAGATTAAAAAAATAAACTCTTCAGGTTTTTGGAAATTGGGACACCAAGGCAGCAATAGAATAAGACAGTCTAAACAATTAGTCATCAAATCATTTGATTTTATAGAGCCCATACCAAGCCAAGACACTGCAGAGCAAGGGAAGGCAGGGCCACAGCCTCCAGGTGAGAGGCAGCAAGGGAGGCCAGCCAGAAACACACAGCTGAACAGAGGCAGGAGAAGAGAGGCCAAAGGAGAGGTGACCCCTGAGTCCAGGGAAGCTCAGAGGGCCCCTGCTGGGGTGGAGAAGGGGCCTCTACTGGTGAGAGCACTGCAGCCAGCTCCTGCAGAAGCTGATGGAGAGGCTGGGAGCCCGGAACCACAGAGGGAGAAGTGGAGCACTGAGCATAGAACACAGGAGGCGCCCAGGACCAGCAGGACATGCAGTGTGAGGGGGAGGCAGGAAGATGTCCAGAGAGGAAAAGGAGCTCCAGCAGGTATCTGGCATAAGCAGAACAGCCAGCAAACAACTGGACGCAGCCACCTCCATCCACCAGGAGGGAAGCCTGCAGAGATCAAACAGCATGGGTGAGACTGCCAGGCAGCTAGCAGAGCTGCTCTATCCCAGCCATAGAGAAATGAACAAATCAGGGCAGATATCTGAGCTCAGGGAGCTAACCTTCCCATGTGGGGAGGAAGACAAGAAGCGAGGGCGACCCGCAGCACCAAGCTAGTGATAAACACAGCATCTGGAAAGGAGGAAAAATAGAGGGAACAGGACAAGTCAAGAGGGTTAAGTTTCAGCCGACACAGCAGTCTCTGAGAAGAGACCCGAAGGAAGCAGGAAACTGGTGAAAGACTCTTCCAGGTAGGTACAGAAGCCTGGGCCAAGAGGGCTTTGGGTATGTGAGGAGCAGCCCAGAAGCCAGCAGGTCAGAGCCCTACAGAGGAGGGCTTCTCAAAAGGGAAGGTGGGACAGGAGAGAAGAAGTGGGGAGACAGGCCAGGGAGGCTCGTGAGTCAGAGAGGTGTCCAGCTTTGACTCTGAAGGGAGGGAAGCACAGGTGTTTCTGAGCAGAGGAGACACAGCCCCTGCTCTGATGTAAGAGAAGGCAAGAGCACCCGAGGGCACTGTACAGACATACTCCAGGAGGGGGATGTGGCATGGACCCAGTGAGCAATAGGAAGCCTGTGCTGACAGAGGCCAGGAGTGAGAGGCTGAGGCCTCCTGTCCACCTGGACCAACAGAGCACACCCCTAAGAGGAAGGGAGAAGGCTTCAGGAGCTGGCTTGGGGAGCGCCTGCAGTGGCTGATGGTGAACGTGCTCAATTTGGGAACAGTATCCAGGGTGAGCATAAGCCTGAGGTCAGAATTCTAGCAATTCAGGGCATTTTCTCTGGGTGAGTGAAAAGACAGACAAGGGAGTCAAAAGGAAACCCAAATCAGACTCTTCCATAACGAAGGAGGGCCGTGAAAGAGAATACCCGTTTAGTGATTAAAAGGTCACTGACCCCTTCCAGAGAAGGAGCACACTAGGTGCAGGTCTGACCTAGATGCAATCCAGGTGCCTGTCCTGTCCTGAACACCTACCAGAGCTTGAAAGGAGGGAGGGAGGAGGGGAGGAGACACCTTCGAGTACAAAATTCCCATGGGATGACAGGCTGACAATCACAGCAAATGACCAGGTGCCTCACTGCTCGCCTGGATCTAGCTGTCCTGCTTAAGTTCCCAGGAGGTGCACTGAAACCCAAGGCCTGCGGCTCAAAATCATGACAACGCATCCTGAGGTTTCTGGTTTTCTGACTCTAGAATGAGAAAGCCTCAAAATAAAAACTCTGTTGAGGAAAACCACCAGGGTGCTAGAATCTAGTGAATGAGGCGGGGCATTGGGGTCACCGAGGCCAGCCACCATCGTAGCCCCTGTGTCCTCGGTTCTATGCTTACCAGAGCTTCACAAGCACTCTCCAGGTCTGATACATCTGCTCCCCTGGGACATCGGCTGACCCTCCCTGGCTCCCACCACAGAATGCAAACCTAAGGAGCACGTCCCCAAGACAGAGCGAGTATACACAGACAAGGGCAGACACTCGTGGGAAGAAAAACACTAACTTTCCCCTTGTTTCTCCTCCCTGAGAAAATGTGCTGGGCACAAGGCAGGCATTTGTGGGTGCTAGACTCAGCAGGGAGGTGGGCGGGCAAAGGGTGAGGAGAAGGCAGCTGGGGAGGGGACACTGCACAGGCAGAGAGGGGGCAGCATCAAAGGGAAGACTGATTTGATTAAATAAACATTTCACAGATAATGGAAGGCAACTTTCTTAATGCCAGAAAAAGAAGTCAGAAATAAGAAGAAAAAAATTGAATGAACCATTCAGTATTGGACTGAAACTGAAGTGCTACTGTAAACTCCAGGTTTTCACTGTATGGACTGGCAGATGCAGAAATAAACAAGCACACACGTGTGCACATGTGCGTATACACATACATTCTACTGAAAGGACGTGCTCTCCAGGAAGAGAAGCCAGGCTCCTAGGGAAAGATGTAGCTCCCGGCAGGGCAGGGTGAGGTCAGGTGAGTCTGGAACACCTTGTACCAGAGACTGAGGAAGCACTCAAATAATGATGTGGATGTGTCACAGAGACACGGAAGCCAGAGTGGAAGGACTTCCACCAGCCACCCCAGGGACATCTGAGCATCACAGTAAACATCAGGAGTAAGATCCTAACCTCCTGAGAAAACAGGAAAACAGGAGTCTACAATGACATAAATACATACCATAAATTTAAAGTTTGAAAAAGATATTTACATCGTCTTAAAAATGCCTCTCACAAAGTATGTATTAAGCAGGAAAGAGTAACTTCACTAGAGAAGCCTAGCCAGTGGTCCAAGCTCCCTGCCACGGGCAGCAGTCCTGGCTCCAGGCAGGAAGATGAACTAAAAAGAGCCCGTCCCACCTGAGGTTCCTGCCAGAGAGGAACAGCTGGAATCAAACCATGAGGACATATCAGATGAACCCCAAACAAAAGACATTCTACAAAGTTACTTTATGTCATCAACTTTACACAGAATGACACCCAAACATCCCAGTAAATGGGACAGAGCTACCAAGAAATTAAAAGCTTAGCTATTACCTGTAGGATATTGGTCCCAGGGCCCCCCAATATCCATAGAGGCTCAAGTTCTTTAGCTAAAATAGCACAAGGTTTCAGTATTGCCTCTGCCCAGCTTCCTGGATACCTGAAATCATTTCTAAATTATTCCCAACACCTAATACAATGTAAAGGTTATATAAATAGTTATGTTCTATTGCTTAGAGAACAAAGACAATCCAATTTCTTTATCTCAAATATTTTCCATCAGTTGTTGGTTCAATGTGTGGATGTGAAACTTGGTATATGGAAGGCCCACTCATTCTAGGGAATTGACATATTTCCTGAAAAGATTAACAATAAATTTCTGTTAAAATTAACCTCAACGTCTGCATGATTTACATTACAAAAATCAACATTCTGACAGGAAAAAAGTTGAAAGCAATCAGTACATAATACAAAACATGTTTAAGAATACAACATACCCAATAAAATTACTATTCTCATATGTTGCTGAATATAAAAAATTCTTAAAAACTTTTAGAATGGTAATTTGCCAATATGCATTAAATTAAAACTCCCAAAATATTCATAAAACACCAGGTTCAATGGCATACAGTTGTAGTCCCAGTTATTCGGGGGGCTGAAACAGAAGGATGGCAAGTTTGAGGCAAGCCTCAGCAACTTGGCAAGACCCTGTCTCAAAATAAAAAATAAAAAGGTTTGGTGATGTAGTTCAGGAGTGGATCACCACTGAGTTCAACCCCCAGAAGGGCGGGGGGATTTTTAAAAACTTTTGGTATAATAAATACAGTAATAAAAAAGAGTAACATTTACTGAGCATTGACAGGTTCTGTGTAAGTAATTTGCATTTATTAACTCATTTAATCCTCACTACAACCTGTTATCACTCCCTTTCAGGTAAGGAAACTGAGGCCCATCAGACCTACACCCGTGGTTGGGGCACCCTGGCCTGTGAAAGGGAAAGCTGTCTGTGAGCTTGGCAGGCTGGCTCCAAATGCCACATCCTTCAGAGAGGGAACCTAATTTTCTAAAATTTCCCCTCAGAATTCATTCCAACATGCATGAATCTGAAAGGACACTGATATACAAGCAAGATAGGTACTGCAAGATTATAACTGGGGAAAATTAGAGCCCATCTAAATGTGCAATAAGAGGGAACTGGAAAATAACTCTGATTCACTCACACTAGGGAATGCCATGCAGCAATCTCAAACTATGTCCCTGTGCTAGGCTGAATAACGGTCCCTAACTAAGATGTCCAGGTCCCGCCCTCAGACCTGTGGGTGTTAACTGTGAGTGTGCCTCCAGGCAATCTGGAGCTGCGACTTGCCTCTGCAGACTTGCCTCTGCAATCCGGGTGGGTCAGGTGGAGTCACAAGCATCCTGCCAGGACATGATGCTGGAGGTGATGTGAAAAAGAGCGCAGGACAAGGGATGCAGGTGGCCTCTACAACCTAGGGGAGGGAAGGACACACTCTCTCTCCAGAGCTCCAGGAGGCCACCCTGCCCATACCTTCACTTCAGCCCAGTGGACACTTCTGACCTCCCAAGCTGTAAGAAAGGAGATGCACGTCGTGTTACGCCTTTGTCTGTGGTCGTGTGTTACAGCAAAAGTGGGAATATGAAAAAAATGCTGATGAAATATTCAACAAGACAGTGCATCCAAAATTTTTGGTTTTAAAAAAGTGTCTATGTGCAACAGAGGCAAAAAAAAAAAAAAAAAAAAACTGAAAGGTACATGCCAAAATGTAACAGTGGCTCAACCTTCTTTTTTTTTTTTTAGTATTTATTTTTTAGGTATAGATGGACACAACACAATGCCTTTATTTTTATGTGGTGCTGAGGATCGAACCCAGGTCCCACCCTTGCTAGGTGAGCACTCTACCACTGAGCCACAATCCCAGCCCCGGTTCAACCTTCTAAAAGGTTGATTGCATAGCTATTTTGTTTTATTTATATTTTTACAAAGTATGTTACTTTTATTAGATGAAACATTAAATACTTTAATAGACCTTTTCAAATAAATTTTAAAGAAAAAAATCACATTCTCTGATAAAATGGCAGCACAAAATTTCAAATCTAATGCTAGATTGTTCTCAAAAATATATCTACAGCTACCTTCCAGCTTAAGGAAAAGCTACTCTTTGAAAAGAGCAAGCATCTAGCTGGTGCACTGGAGAAAGGCTCTTCATTTCTTACCACCTACCCTCCAGGCCTCTCAGGCTTCACTGGATCCGCTGTGTCAACAAGATTTAACTTTTATGAATTCTTACGTAGAAGATCTGCCTATCTTCACTAAAACGCATTCTCTATTAAGACAGAGCTTCCACCAGTGGCTTCTCCATGTGGCTGCACTCTAATAACACATGTAACTGAAGGGTGACTCTGATGTCAAATACTAAGAGGAAAAGAGAGTTCCAGTCCTATGTGCCAGGTATACGAAGTAATGCAACATGTGTAAAGGGAGGTAAACAGAGGAATTCTATCACTGGGAAAGCCACTGGTCTAACCAACAGTGAAAATTCCATGAAGCTCTGAGATTCTTCTACTTATTATTTGCATAATTAGCGAATATCACAAAGATATACTTCTGTGTATAATGAATACATCTGAAATGATTTCTTTGAAAATAATTTTAAAACAATTCAGGTGAGAGGAAATGGTTTGCTATCACATGATAATCATCTAATTATGAAGCTAGGCTTGCTTCTTAACAAACTAGTTTACTGAAATAACTCCACATAAGACTGAACTGTGTTTAGACCATGACAGGGTACTATCCAGTGTAATTAAAAATTGGCTGGAAAACTACCACTTTCGCTAACTAATTACATACTTGGTTGTATTACCATTGTTTAGCAGGCTAACAATTAAGCAATGTCAGGACACATCATTTTAAAATAAAGGTACATTCTTAAACCTTATTGAACCATTTCTTCAGACACATTCTATCAGACTTCCATTTATCAACAGAGAAGCGTGGTCTGCAGCATCATTAGCGACTCCTGACTCCTGCGCAAGCCTGCTCGCAGCTCCCTGCAGTGTGCTCTCAACCTCTGGTCATCTAAGATTAGCCAGCCACACAGGAGTCACTCCCAAACTTCCTCCTTCCTCATTTTACTTAAAATTCTCTTCCTTGAGCAAATACACATGGTTAAGATTAATAGTTTATAGATTTCTGCAACTTGTCAAAATGGATTAGGCCACAAGAAAGAAATTGATTTGTCTTTATTATCTCCTTAATCTCCCTCAGGCAATGCTGAAAAAGACCCCGCCTCTTCAACCCTTCATCCCGTACTCAAAACACCAATGGAAGGCTGGAACATCAATAGCTGGGGAGGTGAGGAGTTTCTAATAAACTATAACCACATCTGGTGGAGAGGCAAAATGCCTACCTCCCAGAGAACCCACTACAAACACTACTGGGAGATGTGCATTCTGCCTTTGCCTTCATCTTTTTAGTTTTGTTATTCTAGTTGTGTCACTAACTATGGCTGCCACCAAAAAAGACAGCAGTCCAAGAACTATCCACCACCAGTAGATGGAAAATAAAATCAAAGACATGAATTTGAAGAGAATGACAAACACTTCTTGGGGGAAATCACTCTGTTCATGCCCAGGGGCAGCGGCGGCCCAGCCAGCACTGCACTAGAACTCACCTTCCACACAGAAGCCACCAACTCTTCACCACAAAGGGTGACTGAAATGCAGGAGAGGCCTAATGGCAAATACCAGCTTGCACCCCCCAATAAACAGGTCGGCTGTCATGTGCATCAAACACTGAAGCATAAGATAAAATTTTATTTACAAAAAGTGTTGTGCATAGGATTAAATAAACAAAATGTGGGCTGTCCATAGAATGGACTACCATTCAGCCAAGAAAAGGAGTGAAGCACCAGTTCATGCTACCACGAAGACAAAGGGCAAACACATCAGCTCAGAAAAACCTCAGAAGAGGTTTCAGGGGTCTTCCTGGGGTGACAGAAATGTTCTAAAAGGGGACTGGTGTGATGACTGCACAACTCTGCATGTTTATTAAACCACTGTATACATAGTACATTTCAAACAGGTGAATTTGTGGCATGGTATTTTTATCAAAACGAAGCTCTTACATTTAAAAAATAAATATTAATAAAAATTTCTGAAAATTTAAAAAATTGGGGAGGGGGGGAACTATTGCATGTAAACTGAGACCCAGAAGTCAGAGATGCTTACTAGTATGCACAAAAGGGCGAATCTCCAGAATTCAGCCTCGAGGTCTTACTCCACTCTAACATCTGGAAGTGTCATTCAGAATCTAAAGTAATATAAATAATTGATCTAATTTGCACAGACAAATAGGCGAAGATTCTCAAGGGCTCTGCCTAAAACAAAGGGTAAACATCTTAATAAGAATGATGCCAAGCCTAGGGATATAGCTCAGCTGGTGGAATGCTTGCCTTGCATTGCATCTCCCCCCCCCCACCAAAAAAAAAATGATGCCAGCGATCCACAGCAGTCTCCGGCGGCACAACATGCCTAGCAAGTCAAGGCTGCAGGGCCCTAAGGTGTGAAAGGCACTCAATCTGAGGGCGAACCACTCTCCGGTGCCCAGCAGGCTTCTCAAACTGCATTTGAAGGATCAGTAGCGATGCGAAATGAGCAGACTGCGACACCGCACGGAACTGCAGTCAATTAAGTAAAGTCTGACGCCAGCAGCTCCCTGAAAGCCCTCAAGAACTAACTGGGCGGCTGTCCGGAGGTCCAGGGCCACGGCGGCACTGCGCTCCGCTAAAGTGTATTTCACAGAAAGAAAGAGCGAACTGGCAAGCTAACCAACCGCGTGCAGGACGGGCCAGCGCGGGGCGCTGGTGGCCGGGAGCAGCGGCGGCCGGGGCTAGGGAGCAGTGCAAAGCTTGGGAGCAGTGGCAGCCAGAGCCGAGGGGCACTGTGGCGGCGGGGAGCAGCGTGACCGGGGGCCTGGGCGGGGAGCAGAGTGGCCGGGGAGCAGGGTGGCCGGGGAGCACGGCGGCCGGGGAGCAGGGTGGCCGGGGCCTGGCGGCTGGGCCCGGGCGCGCCTCGCCGCAGTGCGGGCGGGCGGGACGCGGGAAGCCCGGGGTCTCGAGCCTCGGACGCGGAGGGTAGGAGACACGGCGGCCCGGGCGGCCGGGCGCGTGCGGGGGACGTACCTGCGGCCGCCTCAAGCTCTGGGCCGAGCGGCCCAGGGTAACTGCGCCTCCGCCGCGGACGCTCCTCGGCTCTCCATTCGGGGCTGTTTACTCGCAACTCTCGCGAGGCCACCGGCTGGAAGCGTCGTCCGACGGCGGGCGTGCCCTGCGTGCTCCGCGCGCCCGGGGCCTGCGTGCGCGCTCCGGACACAGGTCCGCGGGCCCGGGCCGGAGGGTGGGCCGAAGTCTCGCGACATTTGCGGGCAGGGGGCGGAGCCAACTCGCAGGGAGCCGCTGGAGCGGGAGGGCGTGGAGCAGCCTAGGAAGCCCCGGCCCCACAGCGACCGCGGCCGAGCTGGGGAAAAGCTCTCTCCTTCCCCAGCTCCTGCCGTCAACGCGTCTAAAACTCTCACTCCAGCGCCATCGCTTCCTGCAGGTGTCCACATCCAGGCAACCCCACTGTCCTTCCTCCCCAGCTAGGGGCGCCCATTTCCATCGCCTGTTGGCACCTCGGGGCACCTACTTGGGACACGCGTGTGGAAGCTGAGACGTGGAGAGGTGGTTGAAATGCCCCCGACTTCTACGCAGACGTACAGACCCCTCAGTGCCATGGACGCAGCCTCCTCTACCCTTAGCAGCCTGGGCTTGACGACTGGGAGGGCCTCCTGACGACCGCCCAGCACTCACCTGGTGCCAGGCTGCCTGTGCCTTGAAAGACCGGGAGGACTTTTGTAAGGCCAGAGGTTTACCTTTTCTTTCTTTAAGAAACCAGGATCTGAAAAGATTACCTGGGTAATTTAGACAATAGGAAGACAGGTCGTTTTCCATCTAAAAGTTGAGCCTGAGGGAACTGCAGCATGTGACAATGCTAATGGGTCAGGATGTGCTATAAGGTGAGAAAAAACTATAGCACATCTTTTTTTTGAACCTTTCACTGCACCATAGGAATGCTGAATGGCACCAATATGACAAGCAGTTCATCTTCCCTTTAGCATGCTTTAATCACATTGACTTATAATGTAATGGATACATACAGAATCACAAAACACTATATCCCCCCTCGGGCATCTGCTTTGTAATTTTGAGGGTGTTTAACTTCTTTGTACCTCAGCTTCCTCATCCAAAAAGCAAGGATACTGAGACCTACCTTAAAAGATGAGGACTGGGCTGGGGATGTGGCTCAAGCGGTAGCGCGCTCGCCTGGCATGCGTGCGGCCCGGGTTCGATCCTCAGCACCACATACCAACAAAGATGTTGTGTCCCCCGAGAACTAAAAAATAAATATTAAAAATTCTTTCTCTCACTCTCTCTCCTCTCTCACTCTCTCTTAAAAAAAATAAAAATAAAAAAAAAAGATGAGGACTGAGCAAAACACACAGGAAGTGCTTGGCTTATGTATAATTTAATAAATGGTGAACTCAAGTTCTTTTGAGAGTCAGCTTATTCCATTTTATGAAGTTTCTGAGAACTCTTGATTCTTTTTTCATTTGCAAATCTCCAAAGCACGTAATGCATTTGATCTTAACCTTAACGATGTCATTCTGTTCTAACTTGGGGTAAATTCATCTTGACCTGGGTTCTTTTCAACAGCCCTGTAGTCACTATGCCATTGAATACAGGCCAGCTGTTCAGAATAGGGCACTAGTGAGATGCAAACATCCTTGTCATATGTGACAGAGAAGCCCAAAAGCAGGGCAAGATGACAATGCTACAGTTCCTGAGAAAGCCTGTAAGGTAAAGAGAGCTGGGGCACAGGGCAGAGAAGTGTCACTTAGAGATAACGAAAAACTGAGACCTAAAGGATCTGGTCTACCACCAGTGGCTTTCCACCACTGCAGAGTCTAAGATAACTTTTCAAATCTTGTTTCATGTAAAAACAAAGCATTCTCAATTCCAGGGGAAGGTAGATCTTTATTCAAACTCAATGTTATCTTTAAGAGTAAGAGTTAATGGTGCAGGCATCAGGTGAACCAGGAAAGCCAGTGTTCCCAAGCTGCATCTCTCAGGCCCTGGCAACTGCTCCACTCTGCTCTACTCCACCAGCACAAAAGATCCACAGGGTCCTAGTGGATCTGCACAGCCAGTGGCAGAATGTGCAGACCTTTGTTTGGCAAGGACAGCTTTGACCATGAGCTTCAAAATCTCAACATAGACACCAACTTAGACATCAAGGGCAAGAGTGTGCCTAAGTGTTGCCCAGACGGCACCAGAGGATGCCCATGGAGACATCCTCCTTTGCACCTTTGCCCACCAACAGGTTGTAGTCTTCTAGGACAATTTCATGTTCATGGTGCTGAAGCTGTGCCGCCAGAGGTCTCCCCAGAGCTGCCCTAGAGGAGGAAAGCACCCATGCACCCCCAAGTTTGTGGCAGGTTGTCCTTAGTACCGGACCATGCACCAAATCTGAGCTACTCACAAAAACCTCAAGCTTGGCAAACTTCCTAAACGGCGACATGGAAGTGAAAACCAGATTTGGGCTGGCAAGCAAGGTCAAACAGGAACAGAGACAGGCTGCGTGGGACTCTTCAATTACCTCGCTCCTGAGGTGCTGAGTCAGCAAGGGCAGTTTTGAGACTGTTGTGAAGTGTACAGGGTACAACACATAGCCCTTGTAAGTGGTAGCTTCTGAGTCCCCTTGCCTTAAAGGGCCCACCTCCCACAACAACCCCATGACGTCCTCACATCCAGAACATGCTTCCTATGAATCCCTGGGGGCGGACCACGAGCAAGCTGTTCAAGGACAAGTGCTTTACTCCTGGATTCCACCTCCTGTCACGGGCCTCACCACTCCCCTGAGGTTTTCAGTTGCTCTTAAGCTCCTCAATAAAGGGATGGAAACCTCCCTTCTCTGAGCATCTCAGGAAAAAAAGGAACCCGCGGTTCTGGAGACAAACGAGGTGCCGCCAGACCCGCAGAGCAAGGGCAGACGAGGCAGAGCTGCAACTCCCGCCTGCATCCTGTCCTCTGGCCAGTGTGTGGACTCCTGGGGCCTGTATGGCCTGGGGTCAGCTGTGAGCAGCAGCATGGCCTTACCTCTACTGCAGCAGTGGTGTCTGCAGGACGGAGCCTGACAGCATCGTGTCCTGCCTGGCTGGATCCCACCCAGACTCCCTGATGATGGCCTCCTTAAGAATTCCCACAACACACCAGGCCATGAGGCAGCTTCACCGCCCTGTCTAAACTGGCCCCAAACCTGCAGTAGCCCCATCCCACCCCTAAACAAGGGCACTCCCTCCAGGACTGTGCCAAACTGACCCTGTCTCCAGATGCTGCTGTGGCCTACACTAAGCAGCAGGACTTGGGAAGAACCTCCTGAGCCGAGGCCCCCCCCCCCCCAGGAGCTGCCCACGCCATGTCTGGTCCCGCAGCAGAGCTCAGCCTCCAGCTGGTGCCCTTTGGCTTCCCAGCCCCTGGGCCTGCACCAGTTAGCTCCCACGGGCTATTTCTGAAACATGCTCCCAGCCCTGAGACCCCCTGGTAGGTGGGGTACTCTGTTATTTTTGTACATGTTGGGGTGCAGGTTCCAAAGCCTCTTCTGGGTCCCTCAGCCACCACAGCATGCTACAGAATAGCTCTACTGAATCTGGAACGTCCTTCCCTTGCTTTATACACACTAAACACATGAATCTTCAAAATGGAGAACAACAGCCAAGCCACAGATGCTCCCGGTCTCACAGTGGGGTTTCAGCCCAATAAGCTACTCTAAGGTGAAAACCGCCTCAGCTGAAAACGCACAGGGCTAGGCCTGGCCGCCTCGAGAGTGCTCACAACACTCAGGCACAGCTGCCCTCCTCGTCCCAGGCCAGACTCAACCAGCCTTGGACTGAAAATAGTTGGGAAAAGAGCCTGTTCTGAACTTGTAGAAACATTTCTTTTCATTCTTCCCTGAGCAACAAAGCTTTTTCATGTGACATTTATACAGTTTTAGGTAATATAAGTGACCCAGAGATCATTGAAAGTATACAGAAGGATAGACATCAACTGTATGCAGTACTGCAGCATTTTATGAGGGGTGTGAGCTTCCCAGGTTTGGGCACCACAGGGGTCCTGGGCCGATCCCACACAGATCCAAAGGACAACTTGAATGGTGACCATGTGTTCACAGGGCTGGCTGGGAGCTACAACTCTCTGCCACCACCCAGCATTGCGAGAGGACTGAAGTGTGTATCACCTGCCTGGGAGAGAGTAGTCAAAATACAGTTCATATCATCGCATTTAGCATTCACACCATCGTAAAGTCAAAAAGTCATACACTGAACCATCCTAAGTTGTTAGGCTGGGGCCTGTACTGAGAGGAATGGACAGTCTGGAGATGGTTCTAGAACACAGAGTGTCAAGACAGAGGACATATCCCTAACCCTCTGCATCCCAAACGTAACAGAACTTTATGTCTTCGACATAGGAAAAACAAAAAAGGCCCCTCAGGATTGTCTCTGTGGCTCCCTTCCCTCTCCTCCCCACTCTCTGGAACCCACCACAGTCTGGCCTTCAGCCTCCTTCAGCCCCACCACTCGCCTGAAACAGCTCACTCAAATCGCCCACCGTCTGCACACTGCAAGCACCGTGGCTGAGCCCAACTTCATCCTCCTCAACTCTCCGGAGACGAGATGGAAAAATAGCTTGGTGGCTTCAGAAGCTTGGTGGCTTAATTATGTTCCTGAACCTTCAGCTTTTAATGAGTTATGACCACAGGTGTTCACAGGTTAATTTTTGGTAATCATTTCTATGAGGAAAAAGAGAAACCCTCCTTCCAACCAACCAGCTTAGAAATACTTGGAGCAAAGCCTCTTCCAGAGGAGACAAAGCAACTGCTTTTATTGTTACATTTCCAGTTCACAGACCAAGTTTCAAGGTTCAGATTCCCCAAATTCTTAATAAGAGACCCCATCCACAGTGACCAACCAACTCTCAAGTCAGCTTTGGGGGGTGGTGTTTTATGAAAGCTAGAAAACCAAAGGAAACTCAGTCTTGCTCTTCCCCTGAAGCTGGGGACCAGTCTGCACCACCTCTGCACCAGTCAGCATGTCTGGCTACATCCTGCCAAGGGCAGAATTCAGAGTACCATGGGCCAGGCGTGTTTACCAGTGCCGCGCCACCCACCTGATCCCTAACCCTAAGATTGCACCAGGACCTGGCTTACACAGAATCACACAGCAGCGTGGCTACCAAAAGCTGCTGCTGCTGCAATCACACATCAACGCAGATTCCATCACTGTGGTGTGAAGTCAGAGGATCCAGCTGCACTGTGCCTCCAGTGCAAAGGTCTCCGCTCCTGTGTTTCGAAGACATGATTTAGGAGCGGAAGAGCTTTGGAACTTAGCCACTCATCTTCTGAATCCATGTCACATCTGGAAATGCTGCAGGGAAGGTCACAGGCAAAAACGTGTGTTCCACACTCAGGTGTGCTTAGGCATACTGTGGAAGACGGCCTCACAGCAGGACGATCCCACACCAGTCCTGGCCTCAACCAAATGACCAGCTTCTTCAGTGTCATGATATTAAGCTCTGAATTTTAAATCCGCCCATGTTACCATATTCATATAGAAACTTACATAAATTCTGAGTGCTAGGTATGTGGCCCACAAAAAATGGTTGGCTTTATAGGATCTGAATTAAAGACATTTCACTGTAGGTGTCAATGCTAATCCATATTATGGGGTTTGTGCATAATTATCATTACATCAATAAAAGTACTCACAATAATGCATAATTCATTACATGGACCAAAAATGAGCTTCTAACATTATTGCAACAGATACATCATATCACACACATAATCTGTCCATATTTTAAGTACTATTCCATAAATACTTGATGTTTATATCAATACTACTACCGGAATGGAATCATTTTACATAGAAAAGTGTATGAAAACCAGCTATAACAAGCTCAAAAGGGCTAAGTTTCAGTTATAAAATGGATCATAGGTTCAGAAATCACTACTTGACCACAATTACAAATCAAAAGATAGTGACTAACGGTTACTCATTAGATCTCCAAGTCTAGGAACACACTCACCCCAGACCTGGGAAACACAAACAACATGGAGGAAGCAGCAGCAGACAGGCAAACCCACAGCACAAACCTGGCAGGCTTGTCTAGTCTGGAAAGGAAGAGCCTGGGTCTGTATCACCCCGTGAAGCTTCCCGTTACCCACCCTGACAAGGCTCTTTTGTAACTTAACCCTGTGTAGAGCTGCTCACACACAGCACAGCACACAGGTTCTGCATCTCTGTCCTCCCGCAGCCCAACCAGATTCCTAAGCTAACACCAGAGATCTCAGTTACAAAATAACACTTTTCAATAGTCTTCCTACTGAACATTTCAAAACTAACACTGCTGTCATCTGTAAAGGGAAAATAGGCCATTTCCCTTAAAACACGACATCTGAAACTGAAGCGCTGACAAGTCTGTTATAAGCGTTCGCTGCCGTGGCTCTGATGTCAACATCCCTCTTGAACAGCTTGGAACAAAGCAATCACATCTAGGCGTCTTCACCAGTTCCCACACTCAGGGGTTATTTGTTCCACGCCATCCACTGGCCCTGGACGTTTATCACAGCTCTCCAAGACTTTACCTTACAAATGATGAATTAACAGCACACTGATCATCAGTCAAAAAGAAAATACATCAGATAAATTAAATGTGTTTCCAAATGTCGGAATACTGCCGGTTACCATGACTTGGCAAAACTTGACTGACGGTCGGGACTCAGGCTTTGCAGGCTAAGGCCTCCTTGTGTAAGGAGCGGTTGAGAATATTCGCTCCCCATACCCAGAGCCACTCAGGCATATACTGTGCAAAAAGAAACTAAAAACAAAAAGAGAAAGGGTTATAAGGTTAGAGCCTCAAACCATCAACACTGAAGGAATCAGAGCAGAGATCAGCACAATTTAACCCAATGAACACCTTCCAACCACTTCAAACTCAACAAAGGAGAAAGCCCCTGAGTACTTACGTACTGAACACCTCTCTCTCCATAAGGTATTACCCTAGACTCTAGACACACTCATTGTTTCAAGGAAAACCCCAAGTACACCCTCCAGCTTCATCTGCTCTTAAGTGACTTAGAACTGTTAATCTTCGTGGCCACATGACTGGGCAATGCACTGAGGGTCTCCTGCTGGCCTCGCTGTGGATCACGTCTGACGTGGGGGCTCTGAGTTAACAGTGACCTAGGTTACTCTTGAGGGACCTGAGGCTGCTTCTGTAGAAGATATGGACTCCTCTCTCGGGCCTGCAGGTGGCCCCCGGTGGCTGGCCTGGGATGAAGAGGCACGGCATCTCTGCCTTCACTTTGCGTCTGTCCCCTTGTCACCGTAACCTTTGGGTCAGATTCTACTCGGCTCTGCGTGTGGTCACCAGGTGTCATCCAGAACTGTCATCCAGGACTAGCGTGACCTGGACTTGCCCAGTCTCCCTGCACCCACCCCCCTGAGGTGAAGGACCCCTACCACCCACCACGACAGACACCAGAGCAGGAAGGACAGACAAAAGGCGGCACAGCACTCCTGGAAGGCTGCGCCATTCCTAGGAAAGACATGGCCCTCCTCCCCCTGGCAGCCCGTCCCTGTCCCTGTCATTCCTCTCCTGCGTCCTGGCCTCCCGCCCTGGAGAGGGGAAGCTGACGGTGAGCTGTCCTCCCTCTCCATCATCCTTTGGCCACTTTCTTTCTCCCCAAGGCCTATCTCTGGGACATGGGTTTTCCTGTGGGAAGAACCACCAGCAGCAGCACCACCTGTTCTACAATGAAGCATCTTCACTTAATGTGGCATAAACGGCATGTTCAGGGTGAAGAATCACCAAGCCCTAGAGCAGTAAGTCAGCTGGAACAAACAGAGGCATTCATGGCCAACATGAGAAAACCAAGTTTTGGGGGGCAGGCTGAAGCAAATTTAAACAAGAGAACTGAGAAACACCAGGACTTTGGAAGGGTCTCTAGGGTGAGACGAGGGGGCTCATGGAACAAGAGGGAGTCCTGCTGCTACCATTCTGTTCCAGAAGTCTCAACCCAGAGGAGAGATGGCAACGTCTGGAAACATGGCTGTGACACTGGCAGTGGATGCCACTGGTATCTCATGGAGGCCAGGGATGTCCCCCAGCACCCTGTGATGTACAACACAGCTCCCCCAAACCAGGAAATACTTACTCAAATGGTGCTGAGACAGAAAAACCCTGCATGACAGGTTTGTTCAAGACCACAAGAAAGTTCTAATGGCTTAGATATTAAGGAAAAGGGATGGACAGGCCCTTGGTGGATACCACTGTCCCAGCCCAGAAAGAACTCAAGTGGGGACTACGGTCACTGACCCTCTTCTCAATAAATGGCCTGCACCTCCAGGGAGGCCACACCAGCAACCATCAGTGTGGCCTGTGCGGCCATCAGTGGGGGAGGAATCAGCATCTAAAAATCGGCTTTTTCATTCCCACCCCTGGCCCTTGCCCACTTCAGGGGAACAGCATCAAGGTATGTTCTTCCTGTTCCAAGGAGACTCCACTGGCACAGAGTAAAGACCCAGGACCAACAAATTACCCTTTGTTCATCTGGGTCTTTAATTTTTCATTTGCAACAACACAGACATTCTTCATGTTGCTTAGAGAGCCTGATATTTGAGGGTGCAGAGACAGCAGGTGGGAGTGTTTCTGGGCCACGGGGAGCCCTCTTCCCAAAATGAAATCTAAATGGCATGGGCCTCCAACAAGCATGGGCCTTAGGATTAAAAAAAAAAAAAAAAAAAAACTATTTTGGCCTCCCCTTCCTTCCCTTCCATTCTGTCTTATTTCTCTCTCTGGGCCATTTCTAAGAGGTATGAACACCTGGGCAGCAGGGTGGGGAGCCAGGGGAAAAGGAGAGCACTTGATCCCTGGGTACTGACAGACTACAGAGCCCACTCACTGATCCCTCAGCTGACGAGTTACAGGGAAGCAATGCCACGGTGTCTATACTGGGATCTGCGAGAAAGGCCACCCAAACTGAGCCAAAGGAACTGCAGGTGGTTGGGTGGGTCTCACATTCTGGGGTCCTGACCAGTCTGTCTGGCGCTCCTGGGCAACCATACCAATGCGACTCCTGAAGCAAGCGGAGCAGCCCCTGAAGCCACACTGCTCAGGAGTCTCGGGGACTCTAAGAGGAAGAAGAGGTCAGTAGAAACTTACACACAGGACTAGCTGGAAATCTTCACGAGCAATGAAACTGCAGACACCTTACCCAGAGCCCAAGCAGGTGAGGCTTCAGGAAGCATGGAAAAGAGCCTAAGCCACGCGAGCCCGGACCCTCACCCTCGGCCTGCTGGAGCTATCTCAGAGGCAGAAGCAGAGCTTCCCTGAGAGGTGCACTGAGTCCCCACCTGGCTTCCCCATACCCCTCTGCTGGACCTCCCCCTGATCCCCAATGCTGGACACCCTGCGACTCTCACCAAACTCCTCTCTCAGGGGATGTGGCCCACTCCCACAGCTGTCACTGCAGCCAAGTCTCCTGACAGATCTCTCACCTGGGCTCCCATCTGTCAGCAGCCGCCTCCACTTCTCTGAAACACTCCCGAGGACCTTTGAAACCAGCATGCACATGGCTCCCACCAGTCCCTGCCCCTGATCTCTCCACTGTCCCTCCACTCCTCACACCTGACCCACCCCCAGTGCCACCTATCTGGGCCATGGCATCCTAGCTTTTTAAAGCACAGGCCTTCAGCCCTTCCTGCTCCATCCACTCCAGCCTGAGGAGGGGGATGCTAGTGCAACTGTGGCTGCAAATGCAGACGGGCAACAAGCCGAGCACCCACAGCCACTACCGACCTCCTTCTCCCACCACCAGCAAACACAGAAGGTCATGCTTATTTAATTCCCAATGTAGATGACAAACTGAAGTAAACAGCACAAAATAAAACGTCATACCGCAGGTTGGCATATTCAATTTCTCATAGACTAAAGAGCAACAGGATTGAAATCATGATAAAATCTAGAACTTTGTGACTTGGGTGAACTACATTCAAAAAACAATAACAATAGAAAAAAATTAGCAGCAAAAGCTACCAGTAAAATATGTTTGGGACAAAACAGTAACAAATCAAATCTCTATTGTAAAACCAAAAATAAAAGTAATAATGTTGAAAATAATTTAAGTAAATAAAATCAAAAAAGGAAAAGTGGAACAGAACATTAAACAGCTCTGTATGGGAAAGTACTCTAGGGATAAATCAGCTTCACAGAATGTCTTGACAGAAAACACACATTGTTGAGAAAAGTTCATCATGGGAACATAGTTGTGATTAAAACACTGGTGCTTCAACTCTGAAGGCACCAATAAAAAAATGTGGAGAAAAATAAAACCATGGTGTTTCACACAGACAGTGCCTGAACCCACCTCAGGCGATCTTCACTTCTAAGAAAACTTCAAGGTCAGTGGCTTCTAAACTACTGTTTAGGTTTCTCCCTTTTCTCAGGTAATTAGGGACTTGGAAATAGCCACTTAGGTAAACTGCTTCCTTTGTGTGTGTGGTCCTAAGGACTGAACTTAACCAGGGGCTCCAACCTCAGAGCCATACCCTTAGCACTGTTTTTTCTGTTTTCTTTGTTAGATAGATAGGGCCTCGATAAGTTGCCATCCTCCTGCCTCAGCCCTCATAACCGCTGGGATCACAGCTGTGCCTCACCCCAAATGGTGACAAATGGCTTTTTTAAAAACAGAAATCTTTTGATGGTTGAATGTGATGATCATTATTATCCAAAGTACATGTATGAAGACACGAATTGATGTGAGTATACTATGTCTATGTGAGTATACAACCAGAGATATGAAAGATTGAGCTCTACACATGTAATATTTTTTTAAAAAAAGAATTACAATGCATTCCGCTGTTATATATAAATTAAAAAATGGAATTAAATAAATAAGAAACCTTTAGTCACATCTTTTGAGAAAAGTGAAAATTAACTATTAATTTAGTATGAGATTATTTTGGAGTGGTAAGTCTAATACACAAACAATGAGTCTGTAGTACTAAGTCTAATAATCTTTTGCAAACAGTCCCCAAAATATTTGTGTTATCATTAAGAAAATGCCAAGTATTTCCTTTTTGATACTGGGGATTGAATCCAGGGGTGCTTTTACCTCTGAGCTACATCCCCAGTACTTTCTATTTTTTACGTTGAAACAGGGGCTACATAAATTGCTGAGGGTCTCAAAAAGTTGTTGAGGCTGGCCTCAAACTTGTGATCCTCCTGCCTCAACTTCCTGAGTGGCTGAAATTACAGGTATACACCACCACACCCAGCTCACACCTATTTTCTATGCCAAATAATGAAACACAAATTTATCATTATAAATTTCCCTTATATCACAATTTCATATATTTAACAAAATTAAAATATTCCTAAAAGACCCAAATCTTTGTCATGTCTGAGTAACAAACTTTTTTAAAAATTCTATGCTTGAACAAATGAGTTTAAGAATATACCAAGACACTATTTGCCATATGGTTGTATAAAATATAGACCTAACTGGTAGTTTTGCTCTGGATTAACTGTTCACTTAGAGGTACCCCCTTTTAAGCATTACTAGAATTTTTTTTTTCAATACCAGGTAACAAACCCAGAGCCTCATGCACACTAGGCAAGCTCTCTACCACTAAGCTTCATCACCAGCTTTTTTTTTTTTTTTGTGACAGGATCTTGCTACATTACCCAGGCTGGCATTAAACTTGTGATCCTCCTGCCTCAACTTCCCAAGTAGCTGGGATTAGAAGCATGCCCCCAAGTTCCCGCCAGCATAACTAGAATCTTTTTTTTTTTTTTTGATACTGGGGATTAAACCCAGTGGCACTTAACCACTGGACCACATCCCCAACCCTTTTTATATATTATGTTGAGACAGGGCCTTGCCAAGTTGCTCAGGATCTCGCTAAGTTCCTGAGGCTACCTTTGAACTCACGATCCTCCTGCCTCAGCCTCTCAAGCTGCTGGGATTACAGGAGTGCACCCCCTGCCCAGCTAGAGTCTTTACTCTGAATTCCCATGTAAATAATTAGCATTTGTATATTTCTACCATCCAGTTAACTTAAAGCAGCATGTTTCAGGTGTCACCCCATTAAAGTTTTGAAAATTCTTAATAATCCCACTGAAGAAAATGTAATGTCTTAAACAAAATCATTTAAGATGTGAAGTTTAAGAATCAGAATTTCCTTGGGGCTGGGGATGTGGCTCAAGCAATAGCGCGCTCGTCTGGCATGCGTGCGGCCCGGGTTCGATCCTCAGCACCACATACAAACAACGATGTTGTGTCCACCGATAACTAAAAAATAAATATTAAAAATTCTCTCTCTCTCTCCCTCTATCACTCTCTCTTTAAAAAAAAAAAAGAATCAGAATTTCCAATCTCTTTCTGCATGAGGCTTCAGACTCACCCAGTTCTAAGAACTGAAAGCACACTGCTACCTGAATAGAGTGGGACCAGTATCCTGTGGTCCTTTTGGAAATCCCCAGGGTAGAGACAGCATGATGTGCATATACTTTTGGTGAAGGCACCAGCCAGGGGCATCTGTGCAGAAAGCTGCTAGGTCCAGCCATGTTGGTGGCCACGTAGAAGGGGAGGAGGCTCTGCACGAAGATCCCTTTAGAGGCGTACTCGTACTGCAGTGCTCGGCTGAGGTGGTCTAAGTAGGCCTGTCAAGAGTGAGGAGAAGACTTTTAATTTAGGGGTGGGAGGAACTTGAAAGAAAATTCAGGACAAAAAAAAAGAGACTTCTCAAACATGAGCTGCTGACAGACAGCCCCTCCAGGCAGACCTGACGTTTATCAGCAGTCAGAATTCCATTCCCAACAAGCCTGACCTTAGAAGCAGAGAACGCAGCCAGCTGGGGAGTGGGTTTGCAGCAGGAGCCGGAGGAGATGGTGACGATGGCACCCTTCTTTCTCTCCACCATTCCTGGTAACACTATGTGGATCATCAAACTAGCAGCGGCGATGTTCACATTTATGATGTCCCAGAGCTTGTCCTCAGAGACCTGAGTGAAATACTGGGGGTAGGGGTAAAACACGCCCACATTGTTTACCAAGATGCCAACGTCTTTGTCCTTCAGGGCTTCTGCAATGGGAACATAGATCTCACGGCCCCTGCTGAAGTCCACAACTATGATATCCGTTTCCACTTGGTAGGTGTCGGCTATGTCTTTGGCAACTGTCCGCAGCTTCTCTTCATTCCGACTCATCAGAATAATGTTGAGACCTCGGCTCGCTAACTCTTCGGCATAGGCTTTTCCAATCCCATCTGTTGCACCTACAATGCAAGCCAGGAAAGAGGAATAGGCTCTTCAGAGTCTTCTGCAATGAATCTCAACTACCCCACTGCCAGGTTTAATTAGAGAGAAAGTCACACTAAAAATATAGAGAGTTCTAGTGTCTGTCCATCAAGGCCAAAGCTGATTCCACAACGTGAATGATGTGTGGGGACTGCTTTCCAGGCACCTGACAGACAGGCAAGGCGTGTGGCACTTCACACTCCCGCCACGCTGAGAAACACGGCAGGACTTGTTTCCAAACGCCCATCTGGCTTGTATGGGTGCCAGAAGAGACTTTTCTGGGACACAATAAATTAAAATAAAATTTAAAATAGGTGAAGTATTTCTGAAAGTGGTGATCATCTCTAAGGACAGGATGGAAACAGCAAAAAAGAAAAAGAGAGAGAGAGAAAGCCGAGCTGAAGCAGGCCTTGGATGGGGGGTAGGGTGGGAGACAAGAAAAATATGAATCACACAAGGCCAGGTCCTCTGTGAGAGGGGCAGTAAAAGACATAAACTGCCAGGCACAGGAGGATGCGGCAGAAGGATTCCAACTTCAAAGTCCACCTCAGCAACTCAGTGAGGCCTGAAACAACTTAGTGAGACCCTGTTTCAAAATTAAAAATAAAAAGGGCTGGGGGTGTGACTCACTGGTAAAGCACCCCTGGGTTTACTCCCCAGTACCCAAAAAAAGATTAAAAAAAAGACGTGAACATAATCATATCAGGAATCCTAAATGTTCTTATAGCATGGTCCTACGAAATCACTAAATTCAATAGCCCCTGAAGTAAAGTGGCTGACTTAAAAGACCCTAAACAGAAAAGACCGTTAGGTTTTAAATCAGGTTACCACTGATGACGGCCCATCTTCCGTACTGCTTGGTGAGGTCTGCCCTGCTCCCCAGGCGAGGGATGAAGTGCAGCCTGATCAGACTGTAGAAGTCACAGATGACGGTGATGCTTTTCCTGGCCGTGTACCAGGCTCCAACCAAAGCCAGCGCTTCCATATAGCAATTGCAAGACCTGGCAATCTCCCTGTACAAGAGGTAGAAGCTGTCAACGGCAGCCATGGCGACCTGCAGGGACAGAGAGAGGGGCTCTCAGCTGATGAAGGTAAAGAACAGCAACACCCACATGCAGACAGACCTGAGCAGCTGCCAGATCCTGACAACTCTCACTTGAGTAACAGCAGCTTCCCAAAATGCGCAGCCAGGGACCCAGCCAATTAACGAGCTCATTATTTAACATTTATGGCTTATGAAGATCTCTTCTTCCAAGGAAGTTAATCTAAATACTACCATAAGATACCAAGTTTCTCCTAAAATCAGATCCATTCTTGAGGATGGAGATAAATACCATATGCTGTGCCTTAAAAAGATTCCTAGCCTAATGTAATAAAAGGCACAGACTTAAATTCCCCCAACAGCCAGGAGGTGTGTTTATCTCCTTGCTCCAGTCAGTCAGCAAGTGAAGAGGCCCTGCTACCCAGGTAGAGACAAAGTAGAAAAAACAAAGGTAGTGTCAGGACCTGGCCTCGGCCTCCAGGGGCCTACAATCCTCTAGAGACAAACAAGCTTTCATAAACTCTGACAGGAAACAGAAATCATATTAAAATCAAAGGGACACCTCCCAAACTTGAGGCAACAGCTTTGACATGGCAGCAGAGTAAGATCTCCTCCAGCTTACTAACTTGATTGATACGGTAACATCGGCGTGGCCCTTAGGCTGGAGAGAAGTCCAACACAACCCCGTCACATGTGCACAGAACAGGCATTTCCGCGCACTGTGACAGAGGCTGAGGACTCAAAGACAAACCGAGTAACAGTACCTCTGTGAAGAGGCAATGTTCAACAGGGCCTTTGTACTGCTGTAGAATCTGGTACGTGTGCCTGCATCAGAAGACTCCACAGAGGCGAAGGGAGAGCAGACACGAGGGCCCGGCACCACGACCACAGGAGCTGAACTCCTCCAGGTCTACACCACAGGAGCCACTGCAGTCTGGCCCACTGTGCACTATTCATGAGGGACAGAACATCAAAATGACCTGAACTGAAAAGAAATCACAGGTAAAATGAAATCACAAATCTGGGAGCAGTGGCGCACTCGTGTCATCCCAGCTACTTGGAAGGCTGAGGCAGGAGTTGTTCAAGGACAGCCTGGGCAACTTAGCCAGGCCCGTCTCAAAATTTAAAAATCAAAGGAGAGGCTGTGGATGTAGCTCAATGGCAGACCAGTCCTGGATTCAATCCCCAGTACCAAGAAACAAAAATTTAAAAAATTAAATTACAGGTAGCTCATATGTACATAAACATTAAGATTCCTCCAACAGCAGGTGGACATACCTCTGCGATGTTAAAACAAGGTTTCCCGCGGGCACAGTGGCACACGCCTGGCATCCCAGCAGCTTGGGAGGCTGAAGCAGGAGGATCTCGAGTTCAAAGCCAGCCTCAGCAACTTAGCAAGGCACTTAACAACTCAGTGAGACCTTTCACTAAATAAAATATTTTAAAAGGGCTGGGGATGTGCCTTGGTGGTTAAACACTCCAGGGTTCAATCCCCAGTACCAAAAATAATAAAGTTTTCAATGAGAAAACAAATGCCATATTATACCAAGATGGACAGGCTGCAGTCAAAGCCACTCGGGAAATCACTTGCACTAAGGGTGTGTAGAAACATTTTGGGGAAGAAAGGGGAGGTGGGCCTCTGAGGGCCTCAGGCTGAAGCTGCTCAAGGACTGGAACATCAGTGAGGTAGTCTCTAACAGCAGATGTTCCAGCGGTTTCCCAAGGTTTCTGTGCTAGCTGTAATGACCCCTGGTCTCCTCTCTGCTTGTTTTAGGCTTCCGGTGGATATGCAGCTGTACTCTTAAGACCAAAAACCCAGAAGAAACCAACTCCTTTCTTTTGTCCTTGTAGCTCTGCTGGCAATATTTTTGTATAAAGTGAACATTAAAGTTTTCAAAAATTAAGAAAACACAAAAATTCCCATGCCATGAGTAGGCAGCAAAATATTTGCAAACTGCCTTGTCTCAGAGTAAGAGCCGAGGTCTGCCTGGGGACAGTAGACCCTCGTGCCCAGCAGGAGCAAGCTCTCCTGGACCTGCACCTTTTTTTATCATGTGATGGAACAAAAACCCATCCAAAATTAGCTTGGACAAAGGTGGAAGTCTACCTGGTATGATGGCACACGCCTGTAATCCCAGCAACTGGGAAGACTGAGTCAGGAGGATCCCAAGTTCAAAGACAGACTTGGCAAATTAGCAAGACCTTGTCTAAACTAAATAAAAAGGGCTGCAAACATAGCTCAATGGTACAGAGTCCCTGGGTTTGATCCCCAGTATCACAGAGAAAGAGGAAGAGAAAGTGAAGGGTTGGGGAGACAGGGAGGGAGGGACTGAAGGAGGGAGGAAGAAGGGGGAGGGAGGCAGGGAAGGAAGGAAGGAAGGAAGGAGAGGGAAAAGGAAGGGAGGAAGGACGGAATCACATCAGGAAACCTCAGGGGAGGGGAGAGGTGGGGGGGAATGAATGATTCATACCAGGAAACCTCAGAGACAGAGCTAGGAAGGGAGGGAGGGAGGGAGGAAGGAATCATACCAGGAAACCTCAGGGACAGCGCCCAGGCAGCCAGCCAGCTGCCTGGGACAGGCAGAGAGCCGCTTCAGTCACCGGTCTCTCCCTGCCGGCAGCCTGGGTTTCACCAGCCCCCTCGTTGCACACCATTCTCTCAGTTTCTATAGCTTCCATCTGAACCTCTACATGACCGCGACCCACCCTGGCATCCCTATTCCAAACTCCTGGTTGGCCCACCTGAGCTCAGGTATCTAACACCTGCCTAATCCCCTGGCAGGCATGGCGGTGAAGAAAAGTGGCAGCAGTCGAGGCAACTTGGTGTCGTGAGGGGTGGGAGCTTTGGGAAGGAGGAAGCAAAAGGAATCTCTGAAGGCTGTCCCTTGCCCTGTGCCACATGTGCTGTCCTAGGACTGCTGGGTCTGTGCCACCCCAGTAGCCTGTGCTCCTGAATGGCAGAGGCCAAATCTTACTCTGTGCCACTCCAGCACCTCCAATCCCTGGTAGAACAGCTCAACCGACAAGTGCTAGATTAGATGAGGCTCTTCCTGCCAGTCTCCACAGTGCCTGCAGAGGAGCTCGTGCGGGGAAGCCTACATGGTGAACAGCACTCAACAGCATGGGAGAAGCCCCCAAGAGCCAGGGATGAGGACACTGTAGGAATGAACCAGGATTCCTTGCTGCCCTGGCACGTGGAACCCACAGAAGGATAAACTGAGCACCTGCACAGCCCAGCAGCAGGGCATGTGGAGGAAGGAGGGGAGCCGGGAGGGGGAGATCCCTGGGCAGAGGCTAAGGGGACCAGAGGCCCAGGACCCAGAGGGCAGCACTGAAAGGTCAGGCTGCTTTTCGGGAGGTGGAGTCCAACATGCCTGCAGCTTAGGGCTGCACAGAGTACAATGGCACTGGAAGGCTTTCTGGTCAGGTGGCTGGACTTAGTTGGGGCACTGACAGAGGTGCCAAGCAGTCCAATTTGGGAAGGTGACAGGCAGCTGCAAGGCGGCTGGAGGGGATGTGCCACGCCCTGGTGCTGCAGGTGGGCTGAGGCTGAACCTCACATGTCCTCCTGACCCCATGGTTCATAAAAGGGAAACAGGAAATTACCAAGTCCCTCCATCCCTCCAGTTCTTTCCCACCCTACACACATGATGGAAAGTTACCTTTCTAATGAAAGAAAAATCAGTATCTCCCCAGAGCCATTAAATCCCAAAACCTCACAATTTTACAGTTTATTACACAATCAAGTCTAGAAGCTTACCCACCAACACACAGACACTGAGCTGCACAGACCGATGTTCTGCAATAAAGGTATCAGTCTGTGCTTTGGTCTTCATGTTTGTGTCCATCAGCCCCTGTTCCTGGGGTAGGCCCTAACGCCCCAGGGGTTAGGGAGCAAGGTCTCAGGAAGGCAGCTGGTCATGAGGACCCCACTGTGTAAGGACAAACACAGAAGGCACCACCATCTGAGAGGAACTGGCCTCACCAGACACCTGACCTGCCAGCACCTTGATCTTGGACTTCACGGCCTGCAGAACTGTGAGAAATGTTGACAGGCCACCCAGTTTTGTTACAGCAGCCTAATGGGGTCTGTAACTTAGAGAAGCCCATTTGGAAAACAACACTAAAAACTCAGTAAAATCCTGAATCCTATACAATCCACTTGCAAGAAGTTGTTATAAAGCTTTGTTTTCTTAACAGAGTAGAATGATGGATCAAAGAGGCTAGGGGTGGGGACACTGGAAAAATCTGGCCCTAGGGTACAAACTTTCCACTATGAGTAAGTTCTGGAAACCTAATGCACAGCACAGTGACCAGTTAATACTACACTGTATACCTGAAACATGCCAGAGGGTAGATCTTCAGTGTTTCCAACACACACACACACACACACACAACTCTGAGCTGATGGATGCCAATAAGTTGGTGCTGGTGGTCACTCACCAGCCTAAACGTACATATTCTGATCGTCCAGCTATAAGCCCTGATGTAGGCAATGGAACTATGTTAGAGGTGGGAAAAAATAAACTGGGAGAGGATGCTAAAAACTTTGTGTTCTTTTCTCTGCAGAAAACTAAAATAGCAGTGGTCACAGCAAAACCAGAACTGTCCCCAAACCTGGGAAAAAGAGCATCTTCTCCTTTTTCAGCACAACATCCATCAGGGCTGGAGTCATCAAAAAACCTAAAGGACACAAGACAAGTTCCAAAGTGCCATAGAAAATTATGATCGAACTGCAGGGAGCAAAGTCACCTCCTCAAGGTGCCACTGCTGCGGCTGTAACGTTACCCTGGCCACAGCTCTGCTGCCCGGATGCAGTAGCATGAAGGGCAATGAAATAACACAGAAAACCTCCAAGAATCAGGAGTTTGGGGAAGTCTTGACTGAAACACAGTTGTCACCAAGTTGTTCGAACAAACGAGACTGAGTGGAAGGCAGAACACTAAACAGACCAGTCAAGATGTTTTTCAAGAAAATACAGTACGATGGGAAAAACCAAACAGAGCAACATGGAATGACAGAGTGCAGACAGGAATAACTGCCACCAGAGGCATCCACACCCTCATCCCCACACCTGGCAAATATGCACCTTAGCTGGCAAAAGGGACTTGGTGGGTGTGACAAAGGACCTGGGATGAGAAAATCCCCCTGGATCACCCAAGTGGGCCCAGCATAATCATATGTGTCCTTGTAAGACAGTGCAGAGATCCAAGACAGAGAAAGTGACGTGACCTCAGAAGAGAGCTCAGAGCATGATTTGACAGGCCCCCCTTCTAGACTAGGAGACGGAGAGCACTGCACTGGTCAAGGACTGCGGGCAGCCTCCTGAAATGGGCAGAGCTTGGAAAGAGCCACCCCTGCTGACACCTTGGTTTCAGCACTTGAGGACTGCAGATTTCTTCTGACCTCCAGAACTGTGTGGTCATCAATCTGTGTTAAGTTGCCTCTTTCACGAAGAGCTGTCACTGCGGGATGTGAGGGCAAAGGGATGGATGAAGGGGGATGGACAGAAGCCCTCAGCCTGGCTTCTGGGGCAGTAGAGACAGGTTAAAAATCCTGCTCATCCCTTAAGACACCACATGGAGCACATCAGGAACCAGTTTCTTCAGAGATTCCTGCACCTTCAAATGACAGCCGCTCCGCCTGTAGCCACAATGGACATGTGAAGGACGTGGGAATGACGGGGCACGCCTGAGGCCTCCTCCGCCTGCAGGCCCTTCCACAACCTGCTGAGTCCCCTCCTTCATGCTGTTTCAGTCCCAGCCACAGCGATGACAAGCACCAGCCCAGCACCAAGCCCCACTCAGCTCTGGACAACAGCCTCCAGGGGCCTCTCAGCGCCCCCTGCCTCCACCCTGCTGCTAGTTAACCACCTCACTAGTTTCCATCTGGGTTCTCCAACCAGAGCTCAGGCCTCCCAAGGGCAGGAGCTGCATCTAAGACCTATTTTCCAGTAATTTATAATTTTTTTGAAAAGTACATCCAAGTGTGTAAAACCTATTATGCACGGGTCAAAGAAAAATAAAATGAAATGCCCATTCAGCCAGCAGCCTATAACAAAGCCAGCAGCCAAGAGCCGGGGTGACCTCCTTTCTGACCACTCTGCAAAGGAGCCACTCGTGAATTCTGGGTCATCATTTTTGTTAACAGTTGCACAAGCCACACACCCATTCTCAAACAAGGAAACTGTAAATTGCCTGGTTTGAGCTTCACGTGAAGGAACCCCACATGACTGCAGAGGCTTTCATCTCTCATGCAAGGACGTCTGGAGCCACATCCTACCTGCACCTGGGGATCACACCTTCACTGTCCAGTAGAAACACAACCATGACTCACGTCCACTCTGCTGCTGAGGGCATGTGGGTTTTTCTGCTGGTTTGTGAACAGTGTTGCAATGAACATTCCTGGGCACCTGAGCAAGAGTTCTCAAAGGGACACGCCTCATGGTTGAACTGCTGGGACAGAGGCAGCAAGTGTGCATCTACACACTGCTAACAGCCTTTCCAAAGAGACGAATACACACCACCAGCAGTGGGTGCAAGTCCACGTGGCCTCCTCCCAGCCGCTGGTGGGAATGCCCACAGAGCACTCTCATCTATAGGGCAGCGTTTACTAGTATCTCCTTTTTACATTTCTCCGATTACTAATAGGGTTCAAATTTATGTGCTATTTTTTTCCTAATCTGTGAAATGCCTGTTCTCATCTTCTACCCTTTTTTCTGCTGTGCTGCCTTCTTTTCTCTATAAAATTTATAAAATCTATAAAAATTACTCACCGGATTCTACATAAAAGTTCTCTGTACAATGTTCTTTGTAATGCTTCTGATAAATTATCTTAATCTGTAATGTAAACAAATGTATCTTTTTCCTTTATGATTTGTGTTCATCCTGTTTTATGTCGGAAAGTCCACCTTGGCCCAAGGTCATAAAGACATTTGCTCATACTATTTTCTAAGTTTTACAGTTCTGCTTTTCAGATTTAAGTCTTTTTTTTTTTTAGAATTTTTTAATATTTATTTTTTAGTTTTCGGCGGACACACCATCTTTGTTTGTATGTGGTGCTGAGGATCGAACCCGGGCCGCACGCATGCCAGGCGAGCGCGCTACCGCTTGAGCCACATCCCCAGCCCCTCATATTTAAGTCTTGAAGCCTCCAGGAGCTTTGTAACAGTGTGACACTGAGATCTCATACATCTTTAATGTCACCCCACAGCACCTGACACACTGCTATGTATACAATATTTATTTAATAAATAGACTCAAACACTGCCTTGTGGTCAAAGCTCAAATTTCACTCTTTAGGAGGGGAAAATAAATTAAGCATCTCAAAATTTATATCAGCAATTTGACAAGGACATTATTGGTATATTAGGATTTGCTGGAATTTCCTTAATTTCTGTTGCCCCTTGTTGATACTCAACTAAACCAAAAGTGAGTCTGATTGGAAAGAGCAGCAACCCACAAAGTAGAAAACTAGAATTCTTATTGACGATCCAGTACACCTGACTTTTGTGTATATTTGTGCTACAGGAATTAAAATAGCCACACCTCACTCCTAAGCATGTACCCATGACAAATTTAAAAATTCTGCTCACATTATGTACACCTGTGCTCACAGCAGTCTTGTTCACAATAGCCAGAAGGTACAGCATCCATGGATGTACAAACCAACGTGGCCTACCCATTCCACAAAGGAATGCTATTCAGCCATAAAAACAATGCAGTACTGATACATGCCACAACATGCAAGGCCTTGAAAACACAATGCCGACAGGCAGACGCCAGACACAAAAGGCTACATCTCATATGATCCCATTTGTATGAAATGCTCCCAGTAGGAAAATCCATGGAGACAAAAGTTGCATCATGGATGGTAAGCAAGAAGTGGGGCAAGGGGAGTGGCTGCCGACAGAGCTGGGGTTTATTAGAGTGGGTGATGGAAGTGTTGCAAAGTATCGTACTTATACAGCTATACACTTAAGAGGACTAAAGTGGTAAACTTTGTTATGAATTTTCTGGTTTTTTTTTTTAATCTACTAAAAAAAAAAAAAACAAACAAACAAACATCACCAATCTGTTGAACCTAATGCCCCTGGAATACTCCTATAGGGATTAAAACCAGACTGAATTGAGACTGCCTGGGCTGGAATCCACAGAGCTACGTGTTGGGCTCAAGCTACACCACCATGGTGCTTTCTCAGCCATCTGCAAAAACGCGGATGGCCAACCTGGCCCCCGGTAAAGCCCAGCTATTCCGGACCCTGAAGCAGGATGGCCAGCTTCAGGCCAACCTCTGCAATTCAGGGAGACCCTGTGTCAAAACTTATTTTAAACTGGGCTGGGGTGCAGCAGAACATTTGCCTAGCACGTGCGACACCCTGGTTCAACCCCCAGCACCGCAAATTTAAAAAATAATTTTAAAAAGGAGGTGGCGATAAGAATTCCTAAGACTATGTTGAGAACTAAATGAGGTAATCTATAAAAGGCACGTAGAAGGGCGCCCGTCCCCAGGGCTCGGTGCCCCTCGCCACCAGCCAGCACTGCTCTCTATTCAAGGCTGATGCCGCTGCCGGCTGCCGGGGAGCTGACTTTTCGCAAGGCGCCCAGAGCCGTCTTCCTCGGGTCTCCAGCTTCTCTCCAACTCGGCCGCCGGACTCCAGCATCCCAGTAGACGCGGGAACTGCGCTTCCGGCCCAGTCGGCCTCCAGGACCGCGGGGCTCGCGGAGGCCGGCGGCGCGAGGTGCACGCCCGCCGCCCGGGGCAGCAGGTGCAGCGCTCGGCGCCCGCGCGGCCCTGCCCTCCCGCGGGGCGGAGGCGGCGCCCGCTCGCTGAGCGCTGCAGCTCCGAACCCCGGCTAGTGGGCCGGGCGGCGGCCGCGGAGCCCGCACGGGCCGAGCCGCGCGGGATGGAGATAAAGAGCGCCGCCGAGGAGGGCGGCCCCGTGAGCGGGCGGAGCCCGCGGGAGGCGCGGAGAGGGCCGGGGCCGGGCGGCGGGGGCAGAGGGAGGGCCGGGCCGGGGGCGAGGGGGCCCGGCGGGGCGCGGTACCTGCAGCGGCGCAGTCTCCGGAGCCCGTCCCGCCGGACCCGCGCGGCCGCCGCCCCCGTCTCCGCCGGCGCGTCTCATGTGACCCGCGCAGGCGCCGGGGGCGGAACCTTGCTAGGCCCGCCCCGCGCCCGTGCTCGAGTGCGCGTGCGCAGCGGTTGCCGTGACGACCGGGGAAGCCAACGCCAATGATCCGGTGTCTGCGGTCTGTGGGGAAGGAAAGCCGCGCTTCTGACCGGGCTGGGCAGCAGCCGCAGCAACTGTTCGGGGTCAGAGGAGCGAGCATGCACCCAGAGGCCTCGGAGCCCGCGGAGGACGCGGCGGCCGAGCTGGACCGCGAGCAGGAGCCGGGCGTGGAGGAGTCCGCGGGTGACCACCGGGACGCGGGCCCAGGGGCCCGCAAAGAAGGTGCCGAACGCCGCCCAGGGAGGGCCGGGGACGATGGGCCAGCTCCCAGCACCACCTACCCGGTCTTCAGCCCGCGAGAGCAATAATAATAATAATAATAATAATAGTAATAATGGCAGTCAATGCGTTAAAGGAGACGTGCCAAGCGCCTTCTCACTTGAGCCGGACACATGCCCTCTGCATCCTCCATGGGTTTCATACAGATGAAGAAGCCAACTTGCTTTAAATGATTGCCCTCAGCTAGTCAATGGCAGTGTGACTCCCTTGCCCAAACCCTTACTCAACACATATTCTCCTCCCTCCCAAGTTTGGTTTTGAATGTCTCCTTTTATCGCTATCACCCTGTAAGATGAAAGGCTGTCTCCCCTTCTAGACAGTGAGCGGACATCAGGGCATCCCATTCTGATAGAATCTGAACGTTCTCTCTGGGAATGGGCTGGTTTGACCCTAGTGAAAATTTTCACTGACTACTAGATAAACTAGTTAATTTGTGTTTTTTTTTTTTAACCCAATCAACAAATGCATCTTGAGCACCAGCTTTCCAGACAAACACCATAGGAGGAGCTATAGGAAGTTAATATTGCTCACTGGACAGTCCCAGGCTTCCCAGTCACTCACGTTGCAGCTGTCCAGCGTCCAGCTTTGTGGTCTTTGGCCTAGAGCTGATGTCACTGAGCTTCAGCCTCTTCATCTTTAAACAGGGACAATTATACCAAGATACACAGAAATAAGTGTAATTTAAGTTTCTGGCATATATGAGGCCTTTATAATCAGTCAATTATACATTGAGCACCTATTCCTTATTCCACAAACATGGATCCAGTGCCTCCTTTGGGAGTACCAGTGAGGAATCAGTGCGGATAAGAGTCTCCCCACATACAGGGATCCACAGAACGCAGAGAATGACAGCCAGCAGCCCTTATAACACCTACATTTCAATTGGCCAATTTATATTGCTATTTTAAAAGAAAGTGTATTTGAATATGCTTAGGTCCTTTATACCAAAGGAATTCTCACCATTTTTATTTTCATGAGGTTTTTTTTTTAGAGTTTTTTTTAAAACACAAAAGAACAGAGAACATTATAACAAATATCCACTATTACCACCAAAAACTGAAAATGATTAACATCTTGTCATATTTACATGCAGTCTTTTCTTTTTTGGATAAGGACATCACATTTCACTTAAAGTCAATGTTCCTTTCCCACCCCCCTTCCTGATCCCATTCTCTTTCTATCTTTTCCAGAATTTTCTATAGTTTCTTCCAATTCCTTCTCTACACGTGTGTCCTTAAACAATGCATAGTATTGGTTTGCATGTTTTTAATTTATATAAATGGAACCCTATGCTTTTTATGAAACTTGATTTTTTCAACTCCATATGTGTTTCTGAGAATAATCCATACTGATTGAGATAGCCCTTGGTGCATTCCTTTCAAAGACAGAAGAGTAATTCATGATTATATATAACCATCCCCCTCTGTGTAGATATTTATGTGTTTAACAGATTTTGGCCGTTACAAACAATGCAAAAACAAATATCTTTGTACAATTTCTAAGCCCGCCCATACATTTTCTATAGAGAACCAAATTAGAAGTGAAATTTACATAGTATGTACGTGTGTGTCAAAAATTGGACATTTTTTGACATTTGGACATTTTTGATGGTTTCAAACCAAAAGTAGACAATTATTAATCAGGTTGAAATAGGGGGAATTTTTTTGTACATCTCCTGACCTTTATAAACTGGATCTCTTTTATTTTGCAGAAATTAATGATCCTAAGGAAATATGCATGGGTGTTTCTGACACTGCCTACCAAAACCAGCAGAAACAGAATGGTGATAGTGCATCAGACAGCCAATTAACACAACCAAGAGAGGACAGGGATGATCGGGGCCCCAGGTATGGGCAAGCTGCCAGTTAGTGCACTTCTGCCAAGTAGAGTGCATGGTGTGATCGATCACCCTTTATATGGGAAGTGGAGGCTCATGGAGACTGAATAGCCCACCTGATGCCTGAAAATTATAAGCAGCTGACTCAGGCTGGCACTACTTCTGTAGCACAACTAATAGCCCATGCTATTAAACTTTAATGTCAGACCTCGAGAGAGAACATCTGTGGGTCTTGATGACACTGTTAAAAGTATTTTTATTAGGACATGCATTGCAGTATTTAAGAATGCTGAAAGTAAACAATATTGGATGAGTCCCTGATTCTAGACCAAAAAGATGGGGAGGAAGCAAGGTGAGGCAGGGGGAAGAGGAGGAGGAAGAGGACTTAAAATAAGTATCAGGCATACAGGACTTAGAATTATAGGCTGGATTAGTAAAGAACTTTTGGAATAAATTATGGCTGATAAATTGAAATTTCTTGTCCACCTTTTTCATTTTAACAGAATGACTAAACATTTCCTGCAGAAACTCTGCAAGCAACACAAGCTTTACATCACCCCAGAGTTGAATGATACTCTGTATTTGCACTTCAAAGGTAAGGCTTGCAAGGAGATACTTAACCTTTGGCAAAAACGTATCAACAGTTAGTTGCAAAAGGATCAACACAGTGCTCAGACTTGAGTAGGAATCTCTTGAGTTTAGTGGAGATTTATGTGAAAACAAGCAGAAGTCTTCACCAGTGAGAATTTATAAAGGGGACACTGGCTACATGAACACAATATATGTTTTGAAAACAGAAAGCCAGTTTGTAAATACCTGGGCTTGGGAGGGGTGCCTTGGGAAGGACTGAAGATTGATGCAGAAAACAAAGGAAGAGGATCTTTGGCTGCCTCTCAGAAGGAAAAGGTATGAACAGAGCCTCCCTAGGTCTCGGGCTTGGTGTCCAGAATCACATCTAAATCTGAATTCAGGTCCTCAGGCAGGGCTCTTCCTAGCAGGAAGGAAGAGAAAACAGGGCTTCCAGTGAGTGCTGAGTTTGGGGTGGCACCTGCTGCAGCCGTCAGGGATCTGTTCATCTCATTTGGTAACTATTCACTGAGTGTCTTGTGCCTTCTGCCGCCCATGTTCAGTGCTGGGGATACAGAAATAGGTGTGGCAAAGATGGTTCAGGCATCCAGGGGGGTGGAGAGGCCACTGGGAAGAAGGTGCCATGCCAGGAAGGCACACAGTGGCCCAAGCAGCACAAACGCCGTGGTTGTTGGATTGACTCCTAACTGGTCACCTCGCCTCCACTTTTGCCGCAGTCTTGGCTGGGCACAGAATCACGAGCCACTCAAGCAGGAACAAAACTTTATTTTGAAAAAGCCGCCAATACTCTGTAGGCGCTGGCAAGCCAAACCCGGTCCTCCCACGCGGGCCTCCACCGGAACCGCGCGTTCTCCGGAACCGGGGGTCCCCCGGACCTCCCCCAGAATTCCCTCCTACTATCCTTCCCCAACCAATGGGAACTCTCCATGAGTCCCGTAACATGAATCCGGTAGCAGGCCAAGGTGAACAGCGGGAGTCCAATTTCCATATGAATGTAAATCTTAACATAATCATCTCAGTGGCTAGCTGGCGTCACTTTACAACCAAAGGTGCCATACATCGTATATTTGCTTGTGGCTCCTAGCATCTGCCCCCTTCTGTTTAATTAAGCAACAAGCAATGTGGCTAGGGACCATGCCTGGTAGGTTGTCCAATTTAACATATGGTTCTTACCCGTCATGGGAGAACTGACATTTAGGCGTCAGCTTCCTGTCTTAGGTTGAATCCACTGTAATCAGATCAACCCGTCACTGACTACCGGTCCAGCATTCAGCCATGCTTGTGGATAGGCCTATGCACCAGTGGGGGGGTGAGGTTCTTGCCTCACCTCTGTTGGCCCCCAAATTTAGCCTTGGTGCCAGTGGGGGGGTGAGGTTCTTTGTCTCACCTCTGTTGGCCCCCAAATTTTAGACCATCACTAGTAGAAGGGAGGAGGATACAGAAATGCCACGACACCAAGCCAATTGATGGCTCCTTTGGAAAAATTGCGTCACTGGTGACACCATCAGCAAAGATATGCCAGTATTACCACAATAAACATGGGGTGAGCTGGCAAGGAAATTGCATCACTGGTGACACCATCAGCAAAGATATGCCAGCAGTACCACAATTCGGTGCACCAGATGATATTTCACAATGTATGCAACTGATATATAGTCCAGGCAAGTTCTGCAAGCAGTTCAAATTGGAGGAGTCTATCAATATGTCCATTTCCTCCCAAAGTAAATCAAGTCCTTGATTGAGCATTACTTGTTGAGTTATATTCATTGATGCATCAGTTTATACAGTTTACTGTGATAGCTATCATAGAAGCTGTAGTTTGGTTTTATCTCAGTCTTCACCGGAATTGGGATGGAGATGGAAATTCTGGCAATGATGCTAAAGAGACATTATCCTGAACAGAATTATTAAATATAATGAAAAGGAAAGGTGAAAGTAAACAAACAGATCTGTTAAACTCCTTTAAAAACAATCCTTAACAGCTGTTTACCTAATTTAAATTAAACCATATAAATCACGTGAATAAAGAAAAAATTCTGATCCATTTTTTCATGAGCGCTCCTCATATAAGAAATATGGACATACACACATACAGACATACAACACAAAACAGAAGTGTGCACACAACATACAACACATAAGACAATAGTAAATAAAGGCCTTGTAACTATACCTAGGTGAAATCTCCATTGCAATGTTTAAAAACTCCACAGTCAAAAAAATAAAACACAGTCAAAAAATAAAACTGATCAGAAAAACATTAACCTAGGTTTGTATGAGCTCAAAATTAAAATAGAACTTTATGATGTGGGAAAAATGCAATAATAAAATAGATATTGAAAAAAAAAACACCTTGGTTAATCACTGTCGCAGATGTAAGAATAGCCAAGCTGGAGCTCTGGATGTCAGCTGTTATGGATTTGAGTCAAATCATCTTCTTTTTCTGTAGAAATTGTTTTAGTTAATCTCTCTGGAATCCAAATCGGTTGCTGTTCATCCTGTGGGAAAACACAGATAGCGCCCCGATTCCAGACTATCACTGGATCCGGGCCTTTCCATTGTCCTGTTAGAATATCTTTCCAAAGTACCTTAGGCTTATGTACATTTTTTGGGTACAAATGTCTTTCCGCAGCACTAAGTCCCGATGAATCCAAATTTAAAAAGTTTAGAGTAAAAAGGGTTATTTTAAGTTTATCTTTGGGGGATATATACCCCTTTCCAATTCCCTCCTTTTGTTTTAATAAGTACATTTTAATAGTTTGATGAGCTCTTTCAACTATGCCTTGTCCTTGTGGATTGTATGGAATTCCTGTTATGTGAGTAATGCCAAATGATGAGCAAAATTGTTTAAAAGAGGTGGAAGTATAACCAGGACCATTGTCCGTTTTTAACTGTTTTGGAACGCCCACAGTGGCAAAATTTTGTAAGCAATGAGCTATAACATCTTTAGTTTTTTCTCCGGCATGAAGGGAGCCCATCAAAAATCCGGAAGAGGTATCAACTGTAACATGTAAATATTTTAATTTTCCAAATTCTGGCAAGTGTGTGACGTCCATCTGCCAAATATGGTTAGGTATCAGTCCTCTAGGATTGACTCCAAGATTAACTTGTGGTAAAAATATCACACAATTTTGACATTGTTTTATTATATGTCTGGCTTGTTCTTTAGTTATTTTAAAACGTTTTTGTAAAGTATTAGCATTGACATGGAACCTTTTATGAAAATTTATAGCTTCTTCTATTGTGGAGAAAATATGTATGTCATGTGTAGATTTATCTGCTAGTTCATTGCCCATACTAAGGGCTCCAGGCAATCCTGTATGTGCCCTGATATGACCTATAAAGAATGGATCTTTTCGGTCCCAGATTAGACTTTGTATAGCAGAAAACAAAGAGAAAACAGTAGAAGAAGGTGAAATCCTACCAGCATCTTCAAGGGATACTATAGCATTAACTACATATTGACTATCAGAAAATAAATTAAATACAGAATCTTTAAACATCATAAAAGCTTGTAATACTGCATTAAGCTCTACCTTTTGAGCTGATTGCTTGGGTACTAAAAATGTAAAAGTTTGATCAGGAGTAACTACTGCTGCTGTACCATTGTTTGACCCATCAGTGAATATATTTGGAGCATTTATGATAGGGGTTTTTCTTGTCATTTTTGGAAAAACTACAGGATGCTTAGACCAAAAAGACAACAAAGGATTAGATGGTAAGTGATTATCAAATGAAACACTAGTTTTACACATGATTATTGCTCCTAGCACACTTTTGCCCCTGCCTCCAAAATTCTCCAGCCAGCATCTAAGTGCAGCAGTGGAAGAGATGACGTGGGAGGCCAGGTCCCAGGGGACCGATACTGGGAGATGGGAAGAAGATCCAGTACTTTAGGTCAATTAGAAAGAATCAGAGAGGCAGCGGAACAGGCAGAGAGAGGAGCCTACACTAGTTGCCTACCATTGCGTGACAAATCACTCTGACACTTAGCAAATCTGAAAACAAATTCATGGGCTAGGGATACGCCCTGTGGTACAGTGCTCACCTAGCATGTGTGAGCCCCCAGGTTCAAAACTCAGCACTGCAAAAAAATAAATACATACAAAAATCAAATTGCCATCTCACACTATTTCTGAAGCCAGAAGCCAAGGAATAGTTAGTTAGTGGTTCTGCTCAGGGTCACCCAGGAAGGCTGTGGCAGAGCTGGTAGCCAGGCCTCAACTGTCTGGGGATGCAGAACCCACATCCTGGCTGTGAGCCTCAGGCCTTCCCTAGCTTTTGGGGAGACCTCAATTACTCACTCCAGGGCCTCTGGACAGAAGCTGGCTTCCCCCAAAGCTGGGTACCCAAGAGAGCACAAGGCCAGGATGTAAGCCCCAGGTCTGGAAGTGCCACCTCATCTGCTCTCAACCCTGCTCTGACTGCACCATAACACACAGGTGTGAAGGCCAGGAGGTGGCGATCCATGGCCATGGCGTGCGGAGTGGCCCAGAGGCCTCGGAAACAGCTGCAAAATGGCAGGCAGGGCCACCAGGTCAGACCTCAGACTGGTCAGGACTAAGAGGACTGACAATGGGACTGAGCAATCAGGATGTCACTGGGACCTTGGCAGCTGGTGGTACAGATGGCAGACAGAAGGAACAGGAATGAATTGGAGACTGACCTGAAGTGCAAGGAAGTCTTTCCCGTGATGGGGGGGGGGGGGACGGGGTTAGAGCCGGAGAGCGGGCAAGAGAGATGTGGCTCATAAAACCACTGATGGCCTAGCTCTGGGCTTGGCTGAATGGCCTGCCCAGAGCTCTTCTCTGCAGGGGGGGGGGGGGGGTGTCTCTCGTCCTTCCTTGGCCCATCTTCCTCGGTGCTAGTCCATTTTCCGGGCAGGTTCACCTCTGACCCCAGGCACTGCAGCTTCGAGGGGAAGATGGCTGCTGCGTACTCGGCTCCACCAGCACTAGGCTCTCCCCACAGGCTGGCAATTCTGTCCAGTGAAGCCAGAAAACCTCCCCAGACTCATCAGAGGTAGTCCCACTTGGCTAAGTGTGGCCATCTCCAAATGAATCACTGTGACTGGCCAGCCACCTAGGGAGCCATCGGGTGGTCTTAGCAGGGGATGGTTCTCCGAGAAAGCTGCAACAGGAGGAAGATGGGTAGATGTCTTGGCTGCCATGGAGGCTGAAAGTCCAAGGTCAAGGCTCTGCCAAATTTGACGTCTTCCGCTGAGGGCTGCTTTCCGGCTCATAGACGGCGCCTCTGTGTCCTCACATAGTGGAAAGGGTGAGGAAGTTCTGTGGGGCCTCTGTGATAATGACACTGATCCCATTCCTGAGGGCTCCACCCCCATGACTAATCCCCCCCATAGGCCCCACCTCCCAACACCATCACACTGGAGGTGGGGGGGGGGTCTCAGCATAGGACTTTTTTTTTCCATTCCTTTCCTTTTTTCGGGGGGGGGGGATTGAACCCAGGGGCAGTTAACCACCAAGTCACATTTTCAGTCCTTTTTAATTTTTAATTTTGAGACAGGGCCTCTCTAAGTTGCTTAGGCTCTCTCTAAGTTGCTAAGGCTGACTTAGAACTTGCAATCCTCCTGCCTCAGCCTCCCACGTCACTGGGATTACAGGCATGTGTCATTGCGCCCAACGTATGATTTTTGAGGGGGCGCTAACATTCAGTCCATAATCGTAGGCAAAAACCAGGGTACTGTAACCTTTGCCCCTGTGTATATAGGAGTGTACTAGACACCCCGTCCCCCTCGCCAGGGTTTGACCGCATCGAGAACCTGCAGGAGTACACGGGCCTGCGCTGTCTCTGGCTGGAGTGCAATGGGATACAGAAGATCGAGAACCTGGAGGCGCAAACAGAACTGCGTTGCCTCTTCTTGCAAGTGAATCTACTTCATAAGATTGAGAACCTGGAGCCTCTGCAGAAACTGGATGCTCTTAACCTGAGCAACAATTACATCAAGACCATCGAGAACCTCTGTAAGCATCAGCCAGCGGCCTTCTTGGTCACGTGTCCTCCACTTTCCCCTGGGGAGCTCTGACTCTGTCATGGAGGGGAGGGTTTGGAGCCTCTTGTTCACTTGCACGGCCTCCCTTGCAGCCTGCCTTCCCGTGCTGAACACACTGCAGATGGCCCACAACCACCTGGAGACCGTGGAGGACATTCAGCACCTGAGGGACTGCGCAAAGCTTTGCGTCCTTGACCTTTCCCATAATAGACTGAGGGACCCGGAGATCCTGGGCATCCTGGAGAGCATGCCTGACCTGGTGAGAACCAGAGGAAGCACAATTAAGGCAACTTGTGTCAGTTTATGTTCTTTAAATAGTAAATCCTATGTCTTCCCCCCACCCTTTTCCCCCTCCCTTCCTCTGTCTCCCTCCCCCTCCCTCCCTCTGGCCCTCCCCCTTCCTCCCTCCCTCCCTCCTTCCTTCCTTCATTCTTTGTTCTTCCACACTTCTTCCTCTTTGTGTTTTTAGCTAGAATATCTAATGCCAGATGACGATTACTATTTCACCATGACATTTTAGTGTGAACCTCTGACAGGGACTTGTAAAAAGCACAATCATAACACTACTACTGTATTTAAAGTATCATAACCGCTACCTTAGTACCCAGTTCGTGTTCAGTATTCCCCATTTGTCTCAGAAACATGCTCTGATGGCTGGGTCCAAGCCAGACTCAGACACGATCTCGGGTTCTTGGTTGGTCTCTTGGGCTCTGTGACAGTTCTCCTCCCGTTTCCACCCTCCCATCCATTGGCCAGAGCAATGGCGCTCTTTGCCTGGCAGTCTCCCTGTTCTGGGGTGGCTGGCGGCACCTCATGGTGTCATTGAACCCGCTCTGCTGTCCCCGGTAGTCCCTGTGGAATGAAGATGCAGTCACAGACTCGATGAGTCCAGGCTCCTTTCAGTGAGCCCTGTCCTTGTACCGCCTGGCTCCAGGCCCCGGGCCTTCTTGCCTCTCTTCTCCTAAATTCAGGATCGGGCACTGGGAGGCTGTCAGCCACTCCAGCCACTGTGACGCTCAACATCAGTCTCTCTCTCTGCTGTTCTGGCAGCCATTGATGAGCATTGCCTGGGTGAGCGTGTCACTGGGAGTCACACAGTGGCCATTTCTAATTCTTTATTCCTTCTGGGTCGCTCAGGTGGGATGCGTCTACAGAGTCCTTTCACACCCCCGTAGTGGGCCATTCATACAGAATCGGTCAGGATGAATGTTTGCATCTTTCCTGTTTGTGATAATTTTCGGCAATATCAGCCGAGACCCTAGCAGTCTCTCACCGTGACACTGAAAGCTTTTCCTTCTTCAGCTCGTGGATTTGTATGTGTAGCGTTTGATATGATTTCACCTTTCCTATCCTTTCAATGTTGGTGTCCTAGTTTCCCAGCCTTCAGCCTTAGAACCTCTCCAGTGGGTTCCTGTGTCCTTTCAACTTGGCTCTAGCCACCCTGGACAGCTATCTTAGTGTCAAGGGCACCTGTGTTAAACATGAACGCTCGCAGGAAAAACCCTGGAGTCCTTTCTTGACTGCTTAGGGCAAGGAGAAGTAGTGGAGAGGGAGTCACTGTAAAAGAAAGTGTAAGCAAATCCTACCTAGTTCAGGGGCCATCCGCAGAGTGGACTGTCAGGAAAGATTAGTTTTAAATGGCCTGCGAATGGTGAGAATATAAAGCTATATTATTTTCCCCCTCAGTCTGTGTCAGAGTTTGGATCTTGAATGTCCCCAAAGGACCAAGTGTTGAAGAGCTGGCACTATCGGGAGACTTGGCACCTTTAGGAGTGGGGCCTAGTGAGAGGAAATTAGGTCATGGGGGGGGGGCATGTCTTTGAAGGAGACATGGGACCTGGCCCTCCCCTCTTTGCATTCTGGAGCTGGCCATTCATTCCGTGCTGTGAGCAGCTCCACCAACCTGTGCACCCTCCCTGATGCACGGTGCTGCCACAGGCCCAAAGTACAGGGCCACACAACTCAGCCTGAACCCTCTGAAACTGAGCCCAAGTGAACGTTCCTCTTCTAAGTCGTTTATCTCAGGTATTTTGTCCCAGAGGCAGAAAGCTGACTAACTCAGGCTGCCATGATGAAGTACAGACTGGGGGGCTCACACAACAGAAATTTATTTTCTCACAATCCTAAAGACTGAAAATCCAAGACGAAGCGTTGCCTTCATTCTGAGGCCTGTCCTGGGCTTGCAGATGGAGGCCTCTGCCCTGTGTCCCTCTGCTGTATGCTGTCTGCATCTGGGTCTCTCCTCCCAAGGATGCCAGTTGGGTTGGGTTAGGGCCCATCCTAACAGCCTCCTTCTAACTTACTGCATCTTTAAAAATCCTGTCTCCAAATGCTGTCACATTCTGGGGCACAGGGGTGAGGACTCTGCTGGGTTTCTTTGAGGGGAGGAACCCAATTCACCCATAACAAAAGCAGTCACCTTATAGTTGTTTGTACTTGCATTAAGTCCCACCCCACTATGCTCCTGTTTATTGCCTGTCCCTGGCTACTTCTCCTGTCACTGTGCCCTGTGGAGGGTAAGTCCTCGACAAGGTAGTGAAGAGGCTCGGGAATAGAGTTTGGGAAAAGCTGAACTAACTGGTTTATAACATATTTATCTTCAGTGACACAAACACTCTAGATATGAAAGATGTGAATGAGTTTAGGCAAACAGATGTCGAAATGGTTCACAGCGGGTCACCTTCACATTCACCTTCCTGAGCGGCTCGGGCAGGAGGGAGGCGAGAGCGTTAGAAGACAGGGCAGGACGCCCACTGGCCTGGCTGGACTTTCCTCTTTCCTCTGCAAGTCTGCAGGAGAGGGTCTCATGGTGGCAGTCTGCAGTGGGCCAGGGCAGCGTCCACCCTCCCCATCACTGCCTCTTGTCTGGCTGCTGTGACCTGCAGGTCCTGGCCAAGAAGGGAGAGAATCAGTCAGTCCGAAATGCGCTTCGGTCAGAAATCGGGTAGAAAAACTGATGTCATCGCCACACTTGGAAAGGGCCGCAGGAAGTGTTTTCCCTGGAAGGACGGCAAGGTCTGAGCTCTGGAGTTAGAAGTATGGGCTGGTTGGCCAGTGTAGTGGCCACACCTGTAATCCCAGAGCTTGGGAGGCTGAGACAGGAGGATTGCAAGTTCAAAGCCAGACTCAGCAAAAAAGCAAGGTGCTAAGCAACTCAGTGAGACCCTGTCCCTAAATAAAATATAAAATAGGCCTGGGGTGTGGTTCAGTGGTCGAGTGCCCCTTAGTTCAATCCCACGTACCTGCTGCTTAGTTACCTGAACATATCTGATGACAAAAAGCAATAAAACCTTCCAGTGTCACCAATCAGTGCCCCAGGGTGTGGGCTGACACTTCTCTTTTGCTCAACAAAATAGATTGAACTGAGTTATTCTTAATGCACAGCCCATATAAAGTAATCAGATCTTTGTAAACCATCCAGTTTGATTTGGCTTGTTTGCTTTGCAGCGTGTGCTGAATTTGATGGGAAACCCAGTTATCAAGCACATTCCAAATTATCGAAAGACAGTCACTGTTCGCCTGAAGCACCTGACCTACCTGGATGACAGACCAGTTTTTCCAAAGGACAGGTAAGAAGAGAGAAGCCTTTGGGAGCCTTGAAATATTTCATTGTTGATTGTACCAAGTATTAGACTTTTAAAATCTCTCGCATCACATTTCCATGCGTTTTCACACATCACTGAATACTCTTCAGATAGGGTTAAAGGCGATATAACTGCCCGCAAGGGGAATCTGAGCACTTATTCGTAGGTTCTTATGTTCCTTTGATAAATATCCCTGCAGACCAGTTGTCTACCTCATTGCTTGGACTTCTTGGTTATCGTTTGGTTGGAATTTTAGTAATATCACTAAAATAAAAAAAATCTTTAAGAATGTTTTTGGCAGTGCTGCGATGGAATCCAGCTAGGCGAGCCCCACTTGAGAGACAGCCAGCCGGATCCCTGAATTAAAACATGGGGTCCGACACTTGAAAAGCTCTTGCAAAATAGTTTGTTATCCAGGAAGTTGGTACCAGTTACAACCTCCCACACAAGGGTGCCCTCTTGTGTCGCACACTCTGGGCTTAGATGAACGTGCCAGGTCATGCGTCCCCGTCATCGTGGTATGCCTAACCCCCCCGTACCTGCTCCTCCTGCTGCCTCTCCACTCCCACACTGTCCCGGTTTGCCTCCTCTGGATGCCGTGGAGGTGGAGCTGCTCAGCTCGTAGCCTTGGGGACTGACGGGGGCGGGGGTGTAGCACTGGGCACTGAACCCAGGAATGCTCTACTGCTGAGCTACATCCCAGCTTTTTTTACTTTTTATTTTGAGAAAGGATCTCAAAAAGTTGCTGAGACTCAAATCTTGTGATCCCCCTGCCTCAGCTTCCCAAGTGTTTGGGATCCCAGGTGCATGCCACTCCACCCAGCTCACTAGCAATGGATGTAAGCTGCTCGCATGACTTTTTGTGTTTTTTTTTTTTTTTTTTTTTTTGTACTGGGGACTGAACTCAGGGGCACTTGACCACTGAGCCACGTCCACAGCCCTTCTTTGTATTTTATTTAGAGACAGGGTCTCTCTGAGTTGCTTAGTGCCTCCCTTTTTGCTGAGGCTGGCTTTGAACTCAGGATCCTCCTGCCTCAGTCTTCTGAGCCACTGGGATTTCAGGCATGCAATGTGTCTTGATAACTTATTTCTTTTGATCTTTGAGTAACATTTCATTGTCTAGATGTACCAGAACTTGTATATTCACATATTAAAGGATATCTAGGCTGCTTCAAATTTTTGCAACTAGAATAAAACTGCCGTAAACATTCATATTCGAGCTTTCATATGGATATGACCTTCGACTTGGTTGTCTTCTGTGCCCTTCGTTTTCATTTTGAAGAAGATGAGCAGGTTGGGTCAGACAGTATGTGTTTGGAATTTACCTTCAGCCTCCCTTTTCTGTCCCGCTGTTGTCCTGGCTCAGGGCCTGCGCGGAGGCCTGGGCCCGGGGAGGGTACGCGGCTGAGAAGGAGGAGAGGCAGCTGTGGGAGAGCAGGGAGCGGAAGAAGATCGAGGACAGCCTGGAGGCCTTGGCCATGATCAAGCAGCGGGCTGAGGAGAGGAGACGAGAGAAAGAAGGTCAGGAGAGAGCTGGGGGTTCCAGGGAGGATGCTGTTGGACGGGGCACAGGGGGGCGTCCCACTGAGACCTCAGTCTCGGGGACTTTGCAGCCATCATTCGTGTGCAGTGAGAAGGCAACAGCCGCGTGGTTTCAAACCACTTTTGTTGATTAAAACACAACTTCTTAAATAATCTCAGTTTTTCAAAATAAATGATTAGTCTTCTTTGGCTACTGTGGAGTGGGAGAAAATGACGTTCCTCTGCCTGTGGGAGAGGGGACAGGGGACTGGACATGCCATGGGAACACCTGCAAGTCTGGCTAGAAAGGAGCAGGTCTCCCCAGACCCACCAGCCCCTGACACCAGGGCTCCGTCCACTCATCCAGTCCCCTCACTGAACTGGAGCTAGGATGGGCTCTGGGGCACTGTCCCTACACGACCGACTTCAGGTGACAATGCCACTGCAGGTGACAGTCACGGTCCCAGGTTTGTCACCTGCACTTCCGACCAACCAGCTATGACATCGGGTTCCCCAGCCCTCCATCTCTGGCTCAGTGACTTGCTGGGGTGCTCCCAGACCCAGAGACCCTTCTCACCTTCCAGGGCTTTGCGCTCGAGAGGCTGATGACAGGGCATAGGTGAGCCAGGGGGTGGAGATGCACAGGGCAGCGTGTGTGTGAAGGGACAGGAGCCTCCTCAGCGGACCACCCTCCTGACACCATGTCCCAGAGACCTAGGAGCTGTCTGAACCCCACAGCTCAGGGACTAGCAGAGGCCTCGCCACACGGGCATGATCTAACTGCACTTCCAGGCTGTCTCCCCTCTAGAGCAGGGGTGGGTGGGGCTGAACTTTCCAAGCTTGTCGGGGTAGCTTGGTCTTTCTGGTGACCAGCCCTCATCTGGGAAGCCACCAAGAGTTACTTTGTCTGACAAAAGACCTCTTATTGAAATCACAAGGTCTTAGAAGCTCTGGGTCAGGATCTAGGGTCAAAGACCACACATCAGAACCAAAGTCTCTCCCAGCAGCCTACGGACAAGGGCCGAATGTGTGCCTTTCTGATGAGTTCAAAGGTGCCACCACACAGCAGCAGAAAATCAGTGGCCAGCACAAACTGTCCTTATTAGGGTTCAAGTCAGAAGTCTGAGTGGGCTGAAATCAGGGGCCTCAGGATGACGGTCCCTCTGGAGGCTCCAGTTCTAGCATCAGAGCCGAGCATCTCTGGGCCACTATTCTGTCTACCACAAACCCGTAGCACAAAACAAACATTAATTCCACCTGCATTCACCTCGGAGCAAGCAGCGCGGCCTTGCAAAGGCATCGGCTTAGGAACCGGCTTAGACACCGGCTTGGCCCCCGGGTGCACGCAGGCTCTCAGGGCACTAGTAGAATCAGAGTCAGATGATCTTGATTTTTTTTTAATTGTTGAAGTGGCCTTTAGGGTAGATGCCACACCTCAAGGGGCCATTGTGGTTCTTTTGTTGTTGTACATGGACACAATATCTTTTATTTATTTACTTACTTTTATGTGGTGCTGAGGATCAAACCCAGGGCCTGACACGTGCTAGGCGAGCGCTCTGCCAAGGAGCCCCAACCCCAGCCTCCCCCCACTGGTAATTCTTAAGAGCACCCACTCCTCTCCGCTGCTCCTGCTCCAGAGCTCCCAGACCCCTTTGTCCTCCAGGCACGTCTAAGTCTACCTCTTCCTTCCCCGTTTAGGGGAGAAGCCATCTCCAGACGGTGGGGACAGAAAGGAGGAGGCTCCACTGGACGGAGAAACACAACAGAAAATGGAGTTATTTGTGAAAGAAAGCTTCGAGGCCAAGGATGAGCTGTTCCCGGAGAAGCCGAGTGGAGGAGAGGGGTGGCCTGCAGAGGGGATGGAAGCCGAGGAGCCAGTGGGGAGCCTTCCCGTGCAGGCCCCGGCACCCCCAGGAGCAGCCAGGGGAGGTAAGGCGCTGCGGCCTCTGCCCTGCTGGGCGTGGCTGCCTCCTGCATGCTGCTTCTAGAAGGCCGGGTTGCAGTGGCCTCTTCTCTAGAGGAGCAGCACTGGGTGGAAATGCAGCGGCCATCACAAGAGGAGGCACATTACAAACGCAAAAGGCAACAGGTGACACCGTTCACCACAGGTGACGCTATTCCCAGTGCTTCATCCAACCCAGCATGTCTGGAAATGCACATACGGCTCTCCATGAGATGTTGCACACAGCTTTGTGGACAAGGTCATCAAATCCAGTGTGTGGGTGGCACTGCATGCCTCGACGGGGGTGCTGAGTTTTCAGTGGCCGAAGGGAAACGGGTCCTACCAGAACAACACAGCATTTTATCCGACTTCCCCTTTAATTTTTCAATTAAAGTTGATTAAAAGTAAAGCAGTAAAATAAAATGAAAACCCACCCTGGCCACATTCTGAGTACTCATAGCCATATGTGCTGTGGCCAGGGACAGTCCCACCCAGACTTCCCCTTGGCCCCTCTGGATGAGCCACCCTGGCACACTCCCAGTCTCTAGGGTGGGGATATGGGCAGCGGCCTGAGCAGGATGTGAGGCCTCTCTAAAAATGTTTTGTAGTTTGTCAATAGATCTTTTACTTTTATTTATTTATTTGTTTATTTATATGTGATGTCGAGGATCGAATCCAGGGCCTCACACAGGCTAGGCGAGCGCTCTGCCACCGAGGGCCGCCCCCCCCCCCCCCCCCCCGTCTCCCTACTGTGTACCCGCCCAGCTGCCTTTCCAGTCTCTGTTCCTTCTACATCACGTCCCAGCTGGTCCTTGCCCCCAAGGGACAGCAGCATGCTGTCCTCTCTCAGCTAGGGGACATAACCCTGGCCGTGGCTGTAGATTCTGTGGCTTTGGTCACAGGTGCTGGCCCCTTGCACCCAAGGAGGGTTTCTGTCCTTCTACCTTCACCTGGGGTTGGCCGTCTGACCACTGGGTATGAACCAAGCCAGGGCTAATGGCTGCCCCCTCGTTCCCCAGAGTCAGCCTCCCAGGTGGCAGAGACTGCAGGTGTGTTGGTGATGGAACTCAGTGGGCCTGGAACTGAAGCTTCAGCCACCACGAAGCCAGAGGCCCAGGAGAAGTTCTTCATGGATGTACGTGGAGCGCTTTGCCGTGGGCAGTGGGGCGCACAGTTGGTAAAGCGGGGTGAAGCCCAGCTCGTGGGCCTTGTGACTTAGCGTGGTCCTTGGTAGCAGGTGTAGCACGTCCAGAAACTCAGAAGGGCCCCCCGCCAGAACTGCCGCCCAACAAGGCCTGTAGAATGACTGCCACCAGGAGATGCACACCCAGGCACTCAGGCTGGGGCCACGCTGGCCCCACGGCCCCTTGAATTGTAGCTGTCAAACTCCACCAAAGGGGTCCCCTGCAGAGCGGCGCTATCCAGCCAGCCTTGGAATTCCACTCTGACCGTTGGGGCCCTCAGTCCTCCTGTCTGTGCCCAGGGAGCCCCTCCTGCTCTCACTGGCTCTTCCCTGCACCTGTTACCTGCTGGCCTGTCACCGTCCTCTTGGGCTGGTGTGGTGCATGCTGGATGGCTGCCTGGCATGCCCCACCGGAAGCTCCTCCCATGTGGGTGACGTGAAAGGGGATCCCGGGGGCGCACACTGCCACATGACCAAGAACTAAGGGGGAAGAGCTGGGGTGGGGTCAGTCCAGCTGTGGACATCAGTGCCACAACTTGCCCGAGACCCCGCCTTTGCCCCCCTGCCCACTCCCTTGTTAAACTCCCAACGGGTGCTCCTTTTCTTGTGCCCAAATTTCAAAATTTCACAACTCTAATTAATTAGAGTTAAACTAATCATAGTCAATATTCTCAGTGAGCTTCTAAGTTTTCCAGACCGATATATATAATAAGAAAAAAATTAGCCAATTTCTAATATTTGAGAGCTGACAGTATACAGAACTTCAACATCAACAGCCGGTATTTATTGAGCTCTTACTCTATGCATGGCATGGGTCAAAGCATGATTTGTATTAATCGATTTAATATTTCCAATATCATCATCCCAAATTTACAGATGAGGAAATTGAGAAATGAGAGGTTAAGCCACTTTCCCAAAGCCACACAGCTAGGAAATGTGGCGTGGGAACACTAACCCAGGCAGTGTGTTCTCGAGTTCCTGCGTGGTCCCACACACTCTGCCCCCTCCCCCGCACACAGGTGGGTGTTGTGATGAAGATACAGACACAAGCACTCTCACCAGTTTAAGGGAGGGACTTGCATGCCACACAGGGCCCAAGGACTAATTTCTACAGAGGTACTTTCAACTTGGGTTCCATTGTTTCCTGAGAAGGTGGGGACATTCTTTAAGTGGCCATGTGCAAAGTCGACTTTTGTGATGAGACCTGGGCACCTGGCCTTGGCTTTGAGAGCGGCTGGGCAACCTCCCATTCCTTGGCTTGCTCAGAAGCAAGGCTTCACTTCCACTCTGTCTGCTTCTGTCTTGCCTTTGGGATGCTGGGAGCGTGGGCCTCCCTGGTGATGTGCAGCTCTTGGCTCTTTCAGGACCTGCCGGACCTGGAAGACGTGGAGGACACCGGCGCATCTCTGGAAGTCCAGGACAAGGTTGTCAGTACACACTTCTCCACAGTCAGAAAGTCCCGTGTTTGTGCCTGCCAGTGCCACAGCACGTCTATCCCCTGAAAGCCAGGTGTGCTCGTGCTGAAGCACTGGGCACCCAGGTCGCCTCCTTGCTGAAGGAAGCGCAGCTAGTGGTGGTTCCTGCTCGGTTTCCTTTGAGGTTTAATCACCAGCCACGGGACTTTCCTGCACGTGTTTTATTGCTCATGGTGGTGACCACACTGATGTAATTACCCGGAGCATTCTTCTGTCCGTGGTGCATTTCCACCTCCTGAACCTCCCTGATGGGGACAGCTGCAGATGGAGGGAAGGAAAAGGCAGCTCACGGGAGCACTGGATGAAGTGCCCTGTACAATTATCCCCAACTGACCCTGCCTTCCTCCCTCGGGCATTACTCGGAGCTCAAGGGTGCCAGACCTGGGCTACAAGGGAGGGAGGCATCAGAGGTCATCAAAGGTAACGGGCACGTGAGACTGCGGTTACCACCGGGTACTGATGTCCAGGAGTGAAGTCCCAGAGACTGGTGGACAAGGTTGGGCTCAGGAAGACACCAGGCAGGGCCAGCATGAGGCTGTCATTTAGGGGCCGTCTGGTGGGGGTGCAGTGTGGAGACCAGGCAGAGGGCTGGACAGGAGCGGGCACTGGCTGTGGTACTCAGCAGGAGCTGCTGACCCCGGAGGGTCCACTTGAGGCTCCAGTGTTCTTGTGGGTCTTCCTGCGCCATGGTGACCACTGCTGCCACTTGACTGTGGAGTGACTAGTGCAGAGTAAGTGTTCAGACACTCTTCTCTCAACAGGAAAGGTGCTCTCCAAAGATTGAGGCCATCTCGAGCTTAAGTGACGACGGTGACCCTGACCTGGACAATGTGTCCCCAGAGCTGGAGAGCAGGCCCACAGACACCCAGTCACACATATTTGCAGTCTCCAGAGATACCTCCAAGGAGGCCGAGACCCCTTTTACAAACATACTTAAGAAAGAAACTATAAAGGCCTTGGGAACCCCAAGTCAAGTCCCCGAGTCCCCAAGGGTGCTTATTCAGGAGATTAGTGGCCATGAGACCTCAAGCCAACAACTCGTGCCCTCCTGCTGGAGCGACACTGCTTCTGCTCCTTCCAGCGAGAGTGGAGACAGACACCTCCCCGCAGCCCCTCCACCAGGTAAGGCCACTGTGTTGCAGGTCCACAGCGCTGCTGGGCATGCTGAGCCGTGAAGGCTGGGTGGGCCCAGGGAGCTCGCCCTGGGAATCCCAGGTTCCTGGGAAGGGCCACAGGGACACACCAGGAAACCTCTGCAGATCACATCTCCAAGTCTGTGACTGAAGCTCTGCTGTGGGCATCACCTGGATAAGCCCCCAATGTACCATTCTTGGGTGGTGACCTGCATATCACTTTATCACCAGGCATGCAGTCCCTAGTGGGGGTTTCGCAGGGCTGGAGGGCCAAGGAGCCTGCACCTCCATACCCTTTCATACCCCACCCTTCCTGGTCCTTCCAGACCACGGCTTCTGGAGAGGCTGTGGAGGCCAGGCAGCGCTAGGCTGGCACGAAGGTGTGCTTGCTCCACACTGCACACAGGTGACAGGTCCCATGCCTACTGCCCTGCTCCGGAGATGGAGGTGGGAGGGGACAGTGCCGGGCAGCCTGACCTGCAGGCAGGAAGGAGAGGCAGGCTCCATTCCAACCCCCACCGGCCTCTCTCTTCAGCAGACTGGACTGGAAAGAATGAAGAGCAGAACGAGGAGTCCGGTGGGGGGACAGGCCGCGAGGACATTGAATTTGGCTTGGACTGAATCCAAGATGGCCCCTGTACCATCAGACTCATGGGGTCAGGGAGCAGGCGTGGTCACCCCCTCTACCCAAGTACTGCTGCTGCAGCCTGCTGAGGCGGGGGCTCCTGTCCTTTGCACCATGCCACGTGTCAACTCCCCGTTACCTGTAGTATACACTGTGTAATCACAAACATCTATTAGCATAATAAATGTTTTAGCAGCCATATTCCTGCAAATTACAGGCAATTCCCTCTGGTCCATCAGATACTGAGAAAAGACCCTCCAAGAGTGATCCGCAGCAGGGCCACAGCCCGGTGCCTGCCCTCTCCAATGGGCATTCCCACAGCACAGGGAGCCACCCACAGGAGCATCACCCAGCACAAGTGTTCAGCTGAAAGCACCTCCCTGGGAAGCTGCTCACAAACCCACCTGGCAGCAGGCTCACAGCTCCTGGGCCTCGCCCTACCCCCACCCAACAAGGGGACCATGGCTGCTGCCATTTCCATGGGGTGGGGAACAAGGGGGGTGGGAGAGCCCAGCCTCCAACAGAGTCGGCCCCTGCCCCACTGTGCTCCCTCTCCCTCTGGCCTCCAGAAAGATCTGTAGGCCATTCTGTTGCCTACTCCTCTGACGTGGGCCTACTTCACTGCTGGGCCTCCCACGGCCGGCCACAAGGGCCTTCAGGAGTTGGAAAGCTCTGAGCCCTGGGGAGGCCCATCTCCTGCCGTCCCTGGGGAGGCCCATCTCCTGCCATCCCTGGGGAGGCCCATCTCCTGCCGTCCCTGGGGAGGCCCTGCTGACCTGGGCACAAGGAGGAGCCTCACCAGTGCCTCAGAAGCCCATGCGTGCCTTCTTCCTGGGGGGCCGAGAGCCAGAGAGGACAGGGGTGTGCTGCTGGGAGGGGGTGGCCTGGGCACTGGGGGCCTGGGTGGGGGGTATTGGGCTATGTCCCGGAGTGTCATTTTGAAGTGGCAGTTTGGCCATGTAGTCCCGGAGGGTTTGCCGCCGCTCCAAGGGGATGCCCTGGGTCCACGGCTCCTGACTCAACTCCTGGGAGTGCAGTGCCCCTGTAGAGTCAGGCCTAGTCTCTGAGGACGCCTGGTTTGGGCTGTGAGGAGGGCTGCTGGCCTCTGGGAGATCTAAACCGCTGGTGAGCGAGGAGAAAGTGCTGGACAGCTGAGACCGGCGTTTGGGCCGCCTGGCCCGGCCCTCAGGCTCCAAGGCCCTGAACTGCCGCCTCTCCCACCAGGCAGCCCCTTGGCCTTCCCAGGCTGCCCCCAAGCGCTGGGTAAGCTCATCCTGTGGGCCTGATTCGGGCGCGGGGGGCGGCTCTGCCCGGGGCAGCGAGCCCAGGTCGCTCTGCTGCAGGAGCCGCCCTTCAGCCATGGCTGCCCGGAGTCCCTGTGGCACTCTCCCTGCATCCTTCTGCAGCTCCATGCGGCCCAGCAGCCGGCGGTGGGAGAAGGTGGGTGCAGCCCACACAGCCGGGGCAGGGGGCACCTCCAGCAGGGCCTCTAGCCAGTGGCTGCAGCGGGCCATGGCCTGGAGGCTCCAGGAAGGTGCGAGAGGCTTGGGAGGTGGGTCCTGGGGTGATGCCGTGGCCTTGGGTGCAGGGCAGGCGGGCCCAGGGTCCGGGTCGCTGGGAGGCTCGGGGGGCTCCGTGTCTCTGTGGAGGCGGAAAGGCTGGGAGAAGACGTCCCCAGCCTTGGAGAGCTGGAAGACAGTCAGGACTGGTGCAGAGGCACAGTGCGCGACAGTGGCGGCCAGACCTGGAGAAGGAAGACCCCGTGACCTGCCAGCCCTGGCAGGACTCTACACTGTCCCCAAGCTGGTGCCCCACCCCCGCCAGCACACCTATGGTTGGTGCTTCCAGACGCTCCTGCAACTGCCCCTGGCTCTTGGGTTCCAGAAGAGGAAATGCGGAGAGGGAATCGGTCCTGGAGGGAAGAGACTGGGGGGGCCCTGCCAGCCGGGGTGTGGAGGACCCCGCTCCTGGAGGAAGGGCAGACAGCTGAGGCCACAGCAGACCCCAGCCCCATGCATCTTCCTGCACCCCTCCCACCCGTGCAGACCTCACCTGTGAGGTGCAGCAGCTGAAGCTGCCCCCCCTGGCCTCCCAGGAGCAAGGGCTGGGGCAAGCCAGGGCCCGGGGGGGGCAGCAGGCGGGTGAGCAGGGGCGGAGAAGGGAGGCCGTGGTCCCACTTCAGCACGGGCACGAGGGGGAGGCGCTCGTCCATCAGGTAGAGCGAGAACTGGGGACGGATGGGGGTGGGGGTGGAGATGGTGTCTGGGGGCCCTTTCTAGGCACACGTGGCCCTCAGGATGGGTACAAACCCCCAGGGGCAGCAGCACTCGGACTAGCCTTCAAGGGCCCCTAAGTTCGCCTGCCCAGCCCTGAAGTCCTGAAGAAGCAGTGCCACTGCCAGTCTGAATGGGCAGATCGATGACACAGTGGGTACACGTCTTCTCAGAAGCCCACCTGGCCTTTCTGACCCTGGAATCTGTGCCAGAGACACAGCTAACGCCTGGAGTCCTTGGCAGGGGACAGGCAGGCAGAGGGCAGAGCTTCAGATAACCTCAGACCTCCTCCTCGGCCCTGCAGAGCAGGGGCTGTGTCCTTGCACAGATGCTCTGTCCCACCCTGGAGTCCATCAGACCCCTGAGGCCATCCCCACCTGCTGCTCCCATGGGCTGTCTAGGCCAGATTCAGCTCTCAGGGTCTGTGACTCTGGGCTGACAGGTCTCTAGCAAACACAGAGACCCCGTGAGGCTGGGGGCTGCTCACCTGGGTACAGACGAGATGGAGGGTGGGAGGGAGGCAGTCAGAGCTGGCCTGCCCCAGATAGTGGGTGACCAGGACACGTTCTCCTTTCTGACAGGAGGCCTCTGCCCCCCCACGGAAAAGCAGCAGTCCGCAGCCTGGCGGGCCCTGGGGAGGACACAGGGTCAGCCCCCTCCGGGTCCAGGGAGGAACACCAGGCTCACCAGGCTGCTTCTCATGCCATGGGGGTGGAAGACTCTGTACCCCTCCCCCATACCTGAGCGTCAACTATCTTCACTCCAGTGCGGTCACCCACTGTCAGCACCCGAGGGTGGGCGGTGAAGTCTGCCCAGCGCCAGGGAGAAGGGTCCCGGAACACAAGGGTCTCAGGGTCTTTGTAGACTTGCTGCAGCCTTTTTTTTTTTTTTTTAATTTTTTTTTTTTTTTTTAGTGAGGGGGGGGAGAGAGAGAGAGAGAGAGAGAAAGAATTTTAATGTTTATTTTTAGATTTTGGCAGACACAACATCCCTGTTGGCACGTGGTGCCGAGGATCGAACCCGGGCCGCACGCATGCCAGGCGAGTGCTCTACCGCTTGAGCCACACCCCCAGCCCCAGCCACATCCCCAGCCACATCCCCAGCCCCTTGCTGCAGCCTTGAAGAGACAAAGGGCAAGCTGTTGGGCGGGGGTCTGGGGGTACCAAGGAGCTGGAGAAAAAAACAGGGGTGACCTGGCCTTGGATCAGGGTGGTGGGCCCTGGGTCTGTTTGTTGGGTGCAGTGTTTTTTGGGAAAGGGGAATTACCCATCCTGAGGGGTCCACATACAGACGGCTCCAGAACGGCTGCAGACGGCCAGCTCCCCGGGCAGGTGCGGGCTAAGGGCACAGTGAGATTTCACCTCAGGAAACCCGGCCTTTCCCAGGCTCACCTGGCTAACAGCTGGCTCATCCTCACCTGAGGCTGATCCCCGTGGCCCCCTTCTCGACCTGCAGCGTCTGCAGCGGGGCTGGCGGCTCCTGCCTGCTGACCTTCCACATGGCACAGTGGTAATCAGAGCGGACGGCCAGCAGAGCTGAGGAGAGGACGGAGAGGTCAGGCTCAGGGTCAAGCAGTGATTCGGCCAGGAGGGAGGTGCCTGAAGGCCTTACTTTCTCCCTGGACGGTGCAGGTCACCACCTGCCGGACAGGTCCGCGCAGCTGGATGTACCCAGGGTCTCCAAAGACCCGAGGATTGCCTCCTGAGGTCAGACTGACCTCCTGGAAACCTGAGCCTCAGCTAAGGATCAGTGAGTGGGCACCACAAGCCCCCCAGGTCCTACCCCTCACCATGGACCATGCCAGGAACACCTCCTTCACCACTGGGGGGGGTGGTGGCTGACTCTCCCACCAGCAGAAAGGATACACAGCTTGTCCAGGGCACCTCCCGTAGGGTAGACCAGCTGGCCCACCCGGGCTGTCCTTCCGGGCACCCAGGCCAAGGCACCCCCAGTGAAGGCATCGTCTAAGAGCAGCTGCTCCCAGCGCAGAGCCAGCTCCTCATGCAGCAGCTTGCCCAGGAGGCTGGACACTGACTTGTTAAGCACTGGGCCCCCGAGGATGGAGAAGCGACGCTGCCGGTGGCTGATCCATGCCCAGGGACACCTAGGGATGGCAGAGGATCACGATGGGGCAGGGAAGGAGGAGGGATGGGGACTCGAGGTAGGTCAGGTGCAGAGTCCACAGTTCTACCTAGAATGTCTTTTTTTTGGGAAACCACCCACCCTGTTCCCCCAAGCAAGGTGCAGTCCCGTGGCCCAACCTGGGTGAGCACTTCACTGCTGTACAGTGACTGGCTCACAGGTGGGCGTGAGACCCTGGCCAAGTCACCAAAGTCCTTCTGGTGCCTCGGGAAGGACACTGACTCTTTGGACTCATGAGCCATCATGGTGCCACTTGAAAACAGTCTTTCTAGGAATTAAGTCAGGCAGAGGGCAGCAGGTAAGACGACACAGAGACCAGCCCATCAACCCTGAACACCCGGGCACAGGCATGCCCGAGGCCCATGGACCTGAACCCCCTTTCTGTCAGGCTAGCTGGAGCTGGAGTGCGTGGGCAGGGGAGGAACTGTGAGGGACACTGCGCCTTCCACAGGCCCGTCACCAGCTAGGCCACCCAGCAAGCTTTCTCACTAGCCACTTGCCCCCAGGGCTGGTGTCCACCAAGGTCCTGGAGCAGCCTCTTCACAGTGACCACTGTCATCTTCCTGGAGCGGCTCTGCACGGAAAGGCCTTGTCAAGCTCACACACCTGGGGATCCAGAGTGAGGGGGGGCAGGGTGCCCTTCCCAGGCTGGCGGGGTTACTCACACGGGTACCCTCCAGTTTGAAATTCTCCAGCATCAGCTTCCCCAGGGGTGCAAAGGCTATGTCCCCATGATCCCACAGGAATCGGCTGAGCTGGGGAAGGAAGCACCAGGTCACGACGCACAGCCCCCGGCCATGAAGCACCACCTGCTGGGGGACACTCACCTGTTCAGTCACATCCAGTACGACCTGGGGCTGCCTCCGGTAGTGGCGACCTCCTCGGAAAAGGAGGTCCTGGGCAGTCACACCAGGGTCCCAGGGGTCTGAGGAAGAATAGAGGTAGGGCACCAAGGTGGGCCAGGTGATGGAGGTCACCAAAGGCCCCAGGGATGCAGACCAGTGAGGGTCTAGGCACGAAGAGGTGGGGCTGAGCAGCGACAAGAAGGACAGCTGAGGAGAGACCAGAGAAGGGCCTTACCAGGACCAGGAGGCAACAGGGGCAGAGGCCCAGGTGCCAAGGGCTCCCAGAGCAGGTCCTTGGCCAGGCGAGGGATGGCATTCTGGAGGGAACACACCACAGCGGCACAAGTTACACCCTGGGCCAGCACCTGCAGGCTCCCGTCTCACAACTCATCCAGTCTCCACCACAGCCCCACAAAGGTGGCACAAGTGTCTCATTCTCCTGATGTGGAAACTGAAGCATAGAGTGACTGTCATTTGCCCTCGGTGACAGAGCTGGTATACAGAAGAGCTGGGATCGAAACCTGGCAGACTGACTCCAGAGTTCCTTTCTGATCTCCTCTGGCACTGGCTCTCAAGGAAGCCCCCTGCAGCATCGCCGGCTGACCCCACCCCACTGCTTCTCGCTTCCAGGTCCGAGTGCTCACTCTGGGAGTAAGCATCAGCAGCCCCATCGTTCCTCTTTTTTTATTAGCAAAAACAGCAGTACTAGGCGCCCGCATGCCACACCTGCTGCGACTTGGCTGGCCTGCCAGACCGGCCTGTTCAAAGCCCCTCCTGGACTGTCCCGCCTGCCTGCCTCTCTCTCACCTACTTGTCTCTGCCTGGCATGGCCTTCCCAAGGCACCTGCAGAATGCGGGGAGATCTCCCCCCGCCAACTTTAGCATCCCTTTGGTTTTGCTCAGAGCTGTGCTCACACTTTGTGGTCATCCTATCCACTGCTCTTCTCACTTGGAGACACTCACTCAGCCGGACCCTCAGGGCGGGATGGTCTGACTTAGTCACACTGTGCTCCTAAGGCTTAACAACAGCTACCCCACTCGAGCTGTGCCAATGGGTATGAATACTAATGTGAGGACCAAGTGAAGGGGCCCACCCACAGCTGTCAGCACCCTACTTCCATCCTCACCTTGGCATCGTGGGGCTGGGACTCTGGCAGCATCAGAGCATCTCTCCAACTGCACATGAAGGACAGGTCAGGGGCATCATTCATACCAAGGGGACCAGCCATAAACAATGAGGGACACAGGGATCTGGGGAAATCCATCCTGCAAAAAACGAGCACCATGTCACACCCACCTTCTCCAGAAAAGGCTTCCAGGATTCCTGGGGAGAACAAAAGTACCCTCAAGGAATGCACTTTCTTTGAGGAAGCAGATAAGGAAGGCCACAGGAAAACCACCTGCCTTCCACAAGGAAGGGGGTGGTGACAGGCAAGGTGTGACCTGGGTACAGTAACGTGAGGAGTGAGACAGCCAGGTGCACACCTGGGAAGAGGGCTGCAGGTATGAACACCAGCAAGCGTGAAAGCCCTGGAGCAGGAAAGTGAGAAACAGAAAATGCACCAGGAGGAGAGTGGAGAAGGATGAAGAAAGGAGGGGTGAGGTCTGCTTCCGCCACAGCCCTTATGGACTGTAACCAGACATCTGTAGACGATACTCCCCAAACTAAGCTTCAGTACTCCCAAACCAGGACTGAGAATCACTCTTCTGTCTTCCCACTGTTAAGCACAGTGCATCTCAGAAAATGCAGTGTCTAACAGAGAAGTGGACATCAAGGGGATTTGATAATCACAGTCCTCTGTAAGTATCAGTAGCCCCATCATTCCTCTTTTTTTTTTTTTTTTTTATTAGCAAAAATAGCAGCACTAAGTGCCAGCATGTTAGATACTGGGCTAAGTGTGTTATTCTCCTATTGCCCCTACTGTGGAATTCAGCAAACCAAGGATCAGGGACAAGCATCCACAAGCAAACTCTAGCAACAGAATCTGAGTAAGCAAACCTCTCTCCCTGTAGAACCCCTGATGCATTTTATCAATTTATTCTGTAGCTTCTGGACATGCAGAGCTGTCACATTGTTGCAGTAACTGTCAAGGAAAGAATTCTCGATCCTCAGGTCCCACTGCAGCTTATCTGTGTGCTCATCTCCTTTGCGGGCTATGAGGGCTCTTAGAGATGGGGCGGTACCTGACCCATTCCTGAGTCCCTGGCCTGGCTGCTATCATTTTCCTTTATCTATGGGGGTGGGGGTGGGACAGGCGAGCCGGTGGAACGCAAAAGGAAGTGATCAGTGAGTCCTTGTGCAGAACAGCCTAGGGGAGTGGCAGAATTATTCCCAATAAATGGGAAGACACACTAGAAAGGTCCCCGGTGAACTGTAGTGCCCGGGCTCCTTCCACACTGACCTGTCACCATGCTGCTTCTCACCACAGGGCCTCTGCACAAACTCTGGGCTTAAGAGAAGACCCCGGACCCTCCCTCTGCCCCTACAAAGTCCTTCAGCCTCCAAGGTAGGGAGGCCTCTGGCCGCTCCCCAGCTGCCGTCCTGCCAGAGCGCGGGTGGCCACCCGAGACCAGGGGTCGGGCGCCGGTGGAAGGCCCCCTACAGCCCGCCCAGGGCAGCACTGGGCACGCGCGAGCACGTGCATACCCAGGGCGAGCCCGGCGCGGGCGCATCAGGGCGGAGCCGCAGAGCCCGAAACGGGGATGCGCGCGCACTTACGCGGCCGCCTCGGGTGCCTGTCTGGGAAGGTGACCCGCGCGACTCCCGCCGGACTCTCGAGCGAGAAAGCGGAGCCCCGGCGCCGGAGCCCACAGAGGGACCGCTCCGCCGCAGCGGCAGGAAGTGCTCCCTGGGACAGGAAGTCCCGCCCCCGCGCGTCCTCGAGCGCCGCCTGCCGGGCAGAGGGTAGACGCGCGTGAAGGCAGCGCGTGAGGGATAGAATGGAGTCCGCGTCCCCGCGCTGGCGGCCGAGTTGACTTGGATTCGAATCCCAGCTCGGCTTCACCAGCTTTCCTTCGCATAGGTGGTTGTGAGGGTTAACGTGATTCAGCAAACACTGAGCACGCACTCTGAGCCAGGCACTGCACTGTCAGTGGGCACCCTAGAAGCTGGCTTGACCAATGGAGGGAGGAAGAGATGCTCCGGGAGGAGGCGACGCTGTGCCAGGGGCATCCCGGCAGGGGGCGCTTCAGACAGCGGGTCTCCAACGTGAGCGTCAGCACCTGGGAGGTTGCCAGGTGATGCTGACGCTGTTTGAGAGCCGGGCTTTGAGACTCAGTGTCCAATCGCAGAGCCACTTGCAGCGCCAGTTTAAACGGTGTCTTAAGTAGGTCTGGAATGTGGCACTGTAGTTTGCATTTCTTTTTTCTTTTTTTAAAATTTATTTTTTAGTTCTCGGCGGACACAACATCTTTGTTGGTATGTGGTGCTGAGGATCGAACCCGGGCCGCACGCATGCCAGGCGAGCGCGCTACCGCTTGAGCCACATCCCCAGCCCCTGTAGTTTGCATTTCTAAAAAGTTCCCAGGTGAGGCTGATAGTGCTGGTCCAGGTACCACCGTTTGAGAACCACCGCTTTGAAGGATCAACTTGCAGATTCTCAGCTTCCATCTACACGGGTTCTATCAGGGAGTTCCTTGGAGTCAGATGGTCCTTTCCCGTCTTCCCTTTCCCAGTCGCTGTGTTCCCTTCATGGAGCATTGTCCCAGGATGAGCACTGCACAAGAGGTTCTTCTCAACAGCAGACCTCCTACAGGGGGTATTAAGTAAACAAGTTCAGCAGCAAGTGAGGACGGAAGGGTGCAGGAGGCAGGCTTTGGGGCCTGACGACATCATTTCTTCATCTGAGCGTGGCTGGTCGTGTTCAGTCTGTGAAGACTCACTAATAATCTGTGTACTTTTCTGTAGGGATGTTATAGTTCCATAAAAAAGTCTTTTTGAAAGAGAAAAGGCCATGACGCCTTATCAAGATTTTGAACTTGGTCAGGCCATGGCCCTCTTAGTTATCTAAGAAACAGATGATGCTTCATAAATATTGGATTGATAACAGAGAGAATGAAATGAAAGGGTCGTTCGGGAAAAATAAAAAAAGAAATTTATTTAGATTGGACAAAATGAAGTCAGGCTGTTTCCAATAGGAAGTCTGATTTATCTGTCTTTTGACACTGAGATGGGCTTTCCAAATAAGTCACCTGGGCGTGAATATTTCATAAATGGGATGAGCTTATACATCTCTATGGTTTTGAGGAAATATAAAAGATGATTTTAACAGTAAATCATGAATTACAGCTTTTGTAACTGTTTCAATTTGTGATTAAAAATTGGGGGTACACAGGTTTTCAGAATTATTTTAGGGAGTATGTATGCAAAATAACTGAAGACCGGTTAGATCAGTTTCCTACTACAGCTGTACCAAGTTGCCACAGCCCTAACAGCTTAAGACAGCATGGTATGTTACAGATCTGGAGGTCAGAGGTCCAACACACATCTCACGGGCTAAGTCAGGGTGTCCGCAGGTCCGTGTGCCTACTGAGGCTCTAAGGGAAGGAGCCGTGGTCTTGCCTTCTCCAGCCTCCAGAAGCCACCTGCATTCCTAGGCTCAGTCCCCTTTCATCCTCAAAGTCAGTGTGGCCTCTTGACTCTTTCTCATGACTCTTTATCTCCCTGTCGCCCATTTAAGGACTCCATTGATCATGTCCAGATAATCCAAGATAATCCCCTATTTTAAAGTCAGCTAATTGCCCCTTGCCAAAAAACATATATTAGCAGGTTCTTAGGATTCGAATGTGGACAATCTGTGTGTCCAATTGTATTCCCTCCTTTCTTCTTTTCTCTGGGTTTTAACCAGTTTGTCTTCACTAACATATTTACCATGCAGTGAAGTGCACACGTCTTCAGTGAGCAGTTCATTGAGTCTCTACAAAGGTATAAACTCATGTGATCACCTCCTGGATCAAGAGAGACCATGGTCACTCAAGAATATCCCCTGGAGCTGCTGACCATCAATCCCTCTTTCACAGAGTAACCACGATTGTGACTTTTATCACAATTTTGCCATTTCAAGACTTTACAGAGTTGGAATCATGAGATAACAGTTTTGTGCATGCAGCAGTACTTTCTTTCTAAGTAACTGTAATCGGGGTTCACTTGATGCTGTGGCTGTATCCTTTGTGGCTTTGAAATTTACGTTTCTTTCTTTTTCCCATTGTTCTTTTCCCTAAACTTCTCTTCCCTGATCTTCTTTTCCCTAAACTTCCTTCTGAACTCTCCTCCTTATTCTCATTTTCTCTGAATCACCTCTATAAAACCCCGTTCCTGCTGTTGGGGAAAATCACAGTCTTTGGCACAGGAATCCTGTGTTTCTCCTTTGCTAGCAAAGCAATAAACCTTTTCCTTAAGACCTCGTCTTCATTATTGGGTTGGCCTTGAGGAGGAGGAGCGAATTTTCAGTTATTCTCCATTGAATGACTGTCACCATTCGTTCAGCCACCCTCCTTAGGTAGGCATTGGGGAGGTATCTGGGTTTGGCAATTCCGCTCAAGTCTCTGTAGATGCACGCAGCCATTTCTGAACACCTACTGCACTGTCTGATCGGCCCCAAGCCTTATTCCACTCTCTGGGTGGCCTGCCCCACACAGTGGAATTGTTCTTGCTGATGCCCATCTTTGAAAAGTGTGGGAGGAGAAGACTCCCCAGCCAGCCACACCCACTCTTCTGAAGTCAGAAGTTCCTGTTTCACCAACTCTTCTCCTATGTCTTCAGTGTGCACAGTGTCACATCCTGATGGGCGTTTTCAGAACCCGTAGTTCAAGCTACAGCAGCAGCCACAGCAGCCACCACAGATCTTCCACACATGGAGCTGAGGTCACGCTTTCCCAGTAACTGGCTGCTGAGGAGTCAGAGTGATGGGGCAGCCCACCTCAGCAACTGTGCCTCACATCATGGCAGGCCTTAGGTAAACTGTCCTCATCCCTGGCTTCATCTTTTCTTTTCTTGTCTCCCGCTCGCCCCTCACCTTAAAGCACTACAACTCAGAAGCCCTTCTAGGGAAAGACAAGGGGCCAAAGGGCGAGTCTTTGGCCAGTAAATAATTTTGTTTAGATTCATAAAGGCCTACAGGTTCCTTTTAAAGTGGATGGCACTGATTCCGTGGGGCTGCTCAATAACGACACCCGCAGGCTCAGGGGCAATGAGGGGCCATGGTTTGGGGCTGTTCTGGGACAGGAGCTGAAGTGTGAAACTGGACGAGAAGCCCACAGACCCTCTCGGTTGGTTTCGCATCCTCCAGGCCCACTCAAAGCTGGAGACGCTGATGGAGTGGGCCCCACCCTCACCCGACCTGGCACAACGCCCACCACCCGGCGCGTGGGACGTCGGGCTTCAAGCCTCCTTCGCCTGGGGCCAAGGAGATCAGGGAGGCTGGCTTTCCCATTGGCCACGCTGTACCCCTCCCCCAGCTCCAGGGCTCTCATTGGCCAGTGCTACCCGGGGGCGGAGCTCCAGACGGCTGTCAGCCACGTGTTCCCACGTGAACCGGCCCGCGTGTAAAAGAGCGCGCGTGGCGCTAGATCCGGTCCGCGGCTTCTCCTGTCCAGGCATGGCGTCGTCGGCCAGCGCGGCCTCTGACGACGGCGGTCGCAAGAAGCCCCGCCTGGCGGCCTCGCTGCAGATCAGCCCCGGGCCCAGTCCCTGGCGACCCTCGGCCGGCCTGGGCCAGGACGCCTGGGGGCCCCCGCGCGCCGCGGAGGGCGGCGCGCAGGCTGCGGGGCGTGGGGCTGGGGTCGGGGAGCCCGGGCCTGCTCGGGCGCGGGAGGACCCGGAGGTGCGCCCAGGGGGGTTCCCCAGGGTGTTGGGGCCCGCGGGCGACTTCCCCACTGCGGCCCGGCCGCTGAGCCTGCCGCTCAGAGACCCGCCGCCAAGCCAGGCGGAGGCCTCGCTCGCGCAGTATGCAGCCGGCTTGGGCGTCTCCCTGACCTTCCGAGAAGACCCGGTGGCAGGTGAGGCCCAGCCGGGCCGCGCTGTGGGGGGAGCCACGGGGTCGCGGGGCAGTAGGGCCACTGCTCACCCGCCCCAGGTGAAGCAAGAGAGGGTTGGTGGGCCGGACCCCAGCCCGGGCCTCCAGGTCGACCCCCGCAAACAGCGGGACCGGCCCCAGCAGACATCTGGCCGTGGCAGGGTCTTGGCTGGTGAATATTATCCCCACCTGATGCCCAGGAGTCTAAGGGACGGGCCCCAAGACACCCAGCCTATCTGCACCCCCTTTAAAGGACCAGTTTTGCAGTTTCACTTGCCTTGCCAGTACTGCAGATTTCTGAATGAGGGCCGACTGCAAAGACACTGTTAAGCACAATTTGCAATATTTTATACACAACATATAGGAATAGGAATAGTCATTACTGTGTCCTTCTGTCTTCCCCAATACACTCCCAACTCCCAGTTTAAACAGTTTTAGTATGAAATCTAATTGCAGACACCTTGCCCCTTATTCCTAAATACAGCAGTGTGTCTCTCTCAAGAACAAGGTCATGGCTTGCGTAACTGCAGTACAATGATGACATTCTGGCAATTTGGCATTGATGATATAACACTCATCTAACTATCGTTCACATTTACATTTTGCCAATTTGTCCCAATAATGCCCCCATGGCCATGATTTTCCATCCTAGCGTAACACATTACATTTGGTTGTCATATATCCTATAATCTCTCATCTCAAAGAATTCTACCATCTGTCGTTCACAGCATTGATGTTTTTGAAGAGTAAGGGCCAGTCGTCCTATAGATTGTCCTTCAGTTGGGACAGTCTGTTTTCTCGGGATCAGACTCATTCTGTGCATTATCAGTGATGTCACATCCTGGCAATGCATCCCATCAGGCGACGTGTGATCTCAGTTTGTCCTTCAACTGGCGATGTTAGGGAGAGGATTTGATTAGGGTGGTATCTGTCTGTGTCTTTGCTTTCCCCTTTGTGCTTAATAGGCCAGCTGAGGGGAAACTTGGAGAGTGTGTAAATATTCCGTCCCCGTAGCCTGTTACCTTGTGATTTCCACCAACGATTTTTCTGTGAGGATTTTCTTAAGTCAACATTCCTTGCTGGTTTTGATGCCCTTGTAGTGTCCTGCATCTCAGTTCTAATGAGGGTCGCGAAAGTGGGATCCTCTGCAAAGGGCAGGGCTTTTGAGAAGCAAGCAGCAAGCACTGTGACATTTAGGTTCCCACCCTTGACCAGGTGAAGCTGGTTTTAGGATTTCTGTCTCCTTGTGTTATCAGAAATGCCTGCAGTGATGCTGTTGTCTAGGAATATTTTCCAAATACGAGGAGGGGAAGAAATAAAAGGTGTGTCTGGTGGCAGGCAGAAAGCTGTCCTCTGAGCCCAGGAGTCTCCACCCTGAAAACAGCATTGCCTGGGCTCTGGAGGCGGCCCTGGATTTCGGTCCTCCTCCTCTTCCCGCGTGCTGCCTGCCCTTCCCGGCCTCCCCTGCACAGTGCTTTCACCCCTGTGTGTTTCAGAGGCTTTGCGTTAACAGGGCAGAGCATGCCCAGGATCACACCACACCTGTGTCAGTAGAGTCCCCAGCCAGGGGTGGGTTAAGCTCTGGTTGTCACTGTGGCTGTCCTCGATGGCAGACGTCAAGAGGAAGCCTAGAGGAAAGAGTCTCTCACTGGCAGGTGGGAGGCAGGGAGTAGGTGTGGCACCCTCCCTAGGAAGGGCCCTGATGGGGACACAGGCCAGGTGGGGCCTTCCTCACTGCCTCCTTCCACAGGTCCCTGCTTTCCCTTGTGTGCGGAACTGGATGGAGTGGTCTGCCCTGCAGGCACCGCGAACAACAAGACAGAAGCCAAACAGCAGGCGGCACTGTCTGCCCTCCGCTACGTCCACAGCCAGCTGGAGAGCCCAGGTAACCTCGCCTCAGCCTGCTGGAGAGGTGCCGTGGCTCTGGGGGGGTGTGGTGGTGAGGGGGACACGTTGCTGCTAGGACCTCATGGGCATCAGTAGGGGGATGTATGCTGACCCCTGCTCCAGTGTCTTTGGAAGTCCTGCTCATGCTAGGGCAGGGACTGTTTCTGAGAGGTGGAAACAGCCTCTTCTTCCCCCAGCTTCCCAGAGGGTGGGAGGGCAGACCCCGGCACCCATGGTGACTGGCTCCCCTTCTCTCTCTTTCAGAGCCTCCTGAGACTTTCAGCCAGCCTCCACTCACCTCCCTGAGCATAGGTAGGTGGACGCGTCCTGAGCCCCGGTGTGAGAGGGGCGTGGTCTGTGGTCCCACCTACGCCTCTGGCCCTTGTACAGAGAACATCCTGACACATGAGCAGCGCTGCGCAGCTGTGGTCAGCGCTGGCTTCGACCGCCTGCTGGATGAGAATTCGCCATACTGGGCCTGCAAAGGGACGGTGGCTGCGGTCATCCTGGAGAGGGGTAGGGATGGCCTGTCCCCTGCAGCACCTTATGGGCTCCTTGGGGTTTCTTGCCCTGGGCTGAGCCCTTCCTGTCCCTCCCTGCAGAGGTCCCAGGGGCCAGGGGCCATGCCAAGGAGATCTACGAGGTAGTGGCCCTGGGCACTGGCAGCAGCAGCTGTGCTGGCTGGCTGGAGTTCTCTGGCCGGCAGCTCCACGACTGTCACGGACTGATCATCGCCCGCAGGGCCCTGCTGAGGTGAGGGCAGGTGGGGCAGGTTCTGCCAGAGCCCCGGCCAGGACAGCAGCCCTAGCTGCCCCCTGCCTGTCATTCCAGATTCTTCTTCCGGCAGCTCCTGTTGGCCACACAGGGGGGTGCCAAGGGCAAGGAGCGGTCTGTGCTGGCCCCCCAGCCTGGGTCTGGGCCCCCCTTTGCCCTCAAGCCCCGGATCTTCCTGCACCTCTACGTCAGCAACACCCCTAAGGGAGCCGCCCACGACATCTAGTATGTGGGCCTCCTGGGAGGGGGCTGCCTCCGCTGGACGAGGACTGGGTCAGAGGCGTGCCCTGACTCTGGGTCGCTGTCCCCTGCCTGCCTTGCAGCCTCCCGCTGTCCTCGGAAGGCAGCCTTCTGCACAGCCCATCCTTCCGCCTGCAGGCGCATGTCCGCGGACAGCTGAAGCCCGTGTCCTACCTGGCGCCTGCGCTTCGTGACACCCATGTGGGCTGCCTGTCAGCCAGTGACAAGCTGGCACGCTGGGCAGTGCTGGGGCTGGGTGGTGCACTGCTGGCCCACTTTCTGCCACCTCTCTATGCCACCAGCCTTGTTCTGGGTGAGGGGCAAGAGAGGTGGCAGGGCGAAGTGGGCTCTGGGTGGAGTGGGGAGGTACGGAGGTGACTCAGACCATGACCTGTGCCTCTCTCCACAGCTGACCCCTGTCATGACCCCCCTACTCTGAGCAGGGCCATCCATGACCGGCCCAGCCTGGACGGTGTCCTAGGGTCACGCCTGCCACCTCCCTATGTCCGGACCACCCTACACCTGTTCTCAGGGCCCCCGGTGGCCCCCTCCAATCCCGTCCCCAACAGCTGCCAGGGCCTGAGCCTCAACTGGAGCCTGGGGGACCCAGACGTGGAGGTCGTGGACGTGGCCACTGGGCGCGTGAAGTCCGAGTGAGAAGGCCCCCGGGGCGGGTTGAGGAGGACCTTTGGGACCAGCTCCCTGCCTGCAGGGTCGAACCGCAGCTCAGGATGGCTGGGACTGTGCCTGGTGACACTGTCACTGTGTGGAACAGACCGTGGTTACTGCCACAGGCCGCCTGCCCTCTCGTTCCCTCATCTCCACTGTCTTTGTCCCCGCAGTGCCGCCCTGGGGCCTCCCTCCCGCCTCTGCAAGGCGTCCTTCCTCCGGGCCTTTCGCCAGGCAGCCTGTGCCCTGGGGAAGCCTCACCTCTTGGCCCCGAAGACCTACGAGGCTGCCAAGGTCGGTGCCTTCTCCAGCCCTCTTCCTTCTGCCCTCCTGCACCCCGGCAAGTGCCCCTCTCACGCCACGTCTCTCCCTAGGTGGGGCCCTACCAGGAGGCTCGCCAGCAGCTCACCCTCCTCCTGGACCAGCAGGGCCTGGGCGCCTGGCCCTCCAAGCCCCTGGTGGGCAAGTTCAGAAACTGATGGTCCCTGAGCAGAGCCGAGCCCAGGGTTTGGGTCTGTAGTGGGGTGGGGGGTGTGGAGGGGCACACTAGGGTTTGAATAAAGAAGTGGTTTCTGGTGCACTCTGTGTGTGTGTGTGTGTGTGTGTGTGTGTGTGTGTGTGTGTGTTGGGGCAGTGGGCTGGGTGGTTTCTGAGGAGAGCCCTTCTGCCCCTCTGAGAACCCACTGCAGCGTGGGCTCATGGGTGTGGGGACAGGTCTGGGGTGGGGGTCTCCTGCCCCTGTCTTCCAGCCAGGGTGCTGGGCCAAAGGACAGGCTCTGGCTGCTGTTGGCAGTGAGGTGTGGGAGCGGCTCTTCCTCACTGTGGAGGCCCTGCGTCCCTCCCTCCCAGGGCTTGGGCCTGGGGGAGCAGCCGAGAATGTGTGGGCCCAGGTGAATGGTGGGAGGCCTCAGCTGTCCTGACTACTGAGGGCACTCTGTGGGCCTGAGCAGCCCGGGTTGGGGAGTGCGGGGTGGCGGTGGGTCCAGTAGGCCTTGCTCCGGGTCGTCCAGCTCTTTGGACTGGGTAAGCCCGAGGTTGCCTGAGCAGTGTCAGCTGCAGGCTTGGGGTTCTTTTGAATGGCATAGTTCACCCCCAGCACAGCTGGTGCTCTGCAGACCTTGGATGTGGAGGGAAGAGGCTGACCCTGCATGGGGTGTGTGGAGACTCTGCAGACCTGCAACCTCACCAATCTGGGCAGTGTCCCAGGAGCACAGCAGGGACCCAGGGCCAGCCTTGCAGCCTCTACCCAGAGTCCAAGGCTCCCTGCATCCCCAGCAGCTCCAAGATTCAAAACCACAGACTCCTCTTGTGGCTGGGTCTCGGGAAGCTGGTCAAAATGGCAGAATGTTTAATTTCATGTGTCAACTTGGCTGGTGTTGATGGCGCCCACGGTAGCTGGAGAAACACAGCTCCTGGTGTCCCTGTGTGGTCTCTGGAGAGAAGAGCATTGGAATCAGGGTGGGTAGAGAAGATGCCCCCAAACCCCCAACCCACACTAGGCCGCATATCCAAACTGCCCTGGGCCACAATAGACCCAGAAGACAGAGCAAGTCCACTGGTCTTGAGCTGACTCCATCTTCTGCCTGTGGACACCTGCATTCCTGGGACTCTGGCATTCACATGGCAGACCACGGGACTCCTCACCCTGCGATTAGAGTCTTCCATGGATCTCTGGATGTCCGTCAGCTCTGCTTTCCTGGAAAACCTGGACGGACATTGATGGTCCCCCCAGGGACCATTCAGAGTTGGGCCAGGCCTGCCAGGGAACCCTGAGATTGGATCTCCTCCCTCCAACATGTCCTCTGCCACTGGGTGTGTGAGGCTGTGGCCGGCTGTGTCACCTCTGTGTGCGCCAATTGGCTCGTCGCATCCATGGACCCACAACCACAGAGGCCACCAACAGCAGATTGAAAATACTAGAGAGAACCGCATCCGTACTGAATGGGCAGACATGTTAGGTTCTCCAAACAGTGTAGAGAATATGAGAGCTGTTTGCAGAGCAGGTATGTTGTGTTAGGCGTTATGAGCAACCTAGACATGATGTAAACTCTACTGGAGGGGCTGGGGGTCGGCGAGCCCCTGGGTTCCCTCCTTGGCCCCCCCTCTCCAAAACAAGTGCTGGGAGGCTGTGCACAGCTCATGTGGACACCAAGGCACTTCAGAGGACAGACCTGAGGTCCTCAGATCTTGCTGTTAACAAGGAGCCTGGAGCCAACCCCTGCAGTACCAAGGGGTGACTAATGGGAGGACTGGCCCGGCTCGTCTGTCATGGGGTGCACTCTGCTGGTCCATGGGGCCCCTGCTCTCCCTTTCCACAGTACTGCAGCCACTGCCCACTCGGGCGGAGGAGGGACAACCAACTGCAGGTGCCAGTTTCCAGCAGCCCGGGCCAGGGCTTTGCTCAGGTGCAGTCGCCACCTCACACCTCATTGTCCAGGTGAGGAGGTGCAGGGTGAGGCTGGGGCCTCCGAGGTTCCCATGGAGCCCCAGGGATGCTGCACAGTCCTCTGTGACCCTGGATGAAGTTCTAAATGTTTCTGAGCCCCAACTTGCTGAATTATAAGACAGAATGGGCGATACCTGTCCTGAAGTCTCCTCCTGGCTCTGGCTCCCCTCGTCTCCCTTGGCTCTGGTCCCAGCTCCGCCACTCAGAAAGGAGCTGTGGGTTGACGCACCTGGGGAAGTGGTGCTGGGACGTTGGCATGAGAGAGTGGCCGGGGGAGGACAGGAGAGGGGATCCCAGGCAGGAGAGGCTGCAAGGGAGAGGCCAGCGACCTCCGGCCAGGAGGGTGCAGGGAGGGAGTCCACCAGCAGAGGCAGGCGGAAGCTGGTGCGCTCTGATTTCTGCTTAACTAAGAAAACAACTGTGTTATTTACAGTTAGGTGGTGTTTAAAAAATGAAGCCAACTTTCAGACAATCATTTCTCATGGTTATAACTTCTTTAGAGCTGGAGAGGGCTTTTGAACCCTCCAAGTCTATTCATTAGTCCATTTACTACAAATTTTGCATTGATTTACTTGGCACTGCGGTGGTGACTACAGCCGGGTCCTGAAGTCCCCCGCCATTCCAAACTCAGCTCTGGGCCCTGGTGAGCCTCGTGGTGCGCATTAATCACATAATCCCCAGGCAAACAAGTTCCTCAAAATGACATCAACTCTGCTGTGTGCTGCCAAATAAGTACTCCTTGTCCCCGCGTCCCCTATCTGCCTGCCCTGTCCCCTGCCGACAGTCTCTGCTCTCCACTCGCTCAGCTCCTTTGACTCAGCTTAGGCACCGTTGCGGGTGATGAGAGGCTACTTCTGCCATGGACAGTCTGTTAATGTCCTCTTGGCCTAACCCCTTGGGGTGGAGTTTTGCCAACAGTAGCACATTTAAATCAGGAGGTGATGTCATCTAGCTTGGCAAATTCAAGTGCCGCTTCCTCAGCATGACCCCCTCCCCCAGCCCCCTCCCTGCAGCCCCAGGCTCTGGAATCTTCGCTGGACCCTGGATGGCCTTTGCATTCTACTGTGCACTTGGGTAAACTGTATGACACATAAACTCGCCAGGCATGGTGGCGCACACCTGTACCCAGCAGCTGGGGAGGCTGAAGCAGGAGGATCGCGGGTTCAAAGCCAGCCTGAGCAACTTATTGAGGCCCTAATCAACAGAGTAAGACCCTGTCTTTAAATAAGATTTAAAAAAAGGCTGGAGATGTGGCTCGGTGGTTAAGTGCCCCTGAGTTCAATCCCTGGTACCAAAAAGAAAAAGAAAAAAAATTGTATGGCATATAAATTGTATCTCAGAGAAGCAGCTACATAAAGCATTCTTAAAACATTAGTTTGGCCGGGTATGGTGGTGCACACCTGTTACCCCAGGGGCTTGGGAGGCTGAGGCAGGAGGATTGTGAGTTCAAAGCGAGGCGCTAAGCAACTCAGTGAGACCACAAAAGCGAGACACTAAGCAACTCAGTGAGACCTGTGTCTAAATAAAATACAAAAAGGGCTGGGGATGTGGCTCAGTGGCCGAGTGCCCCCTGGTATCTGCTCCCCCAGAATCAGTCTCTTGCAGCCTGGGGTGTGCGTGCACTGCCATCTCAGGAGGCCTAGCTTCCCTCACGTCCACACACACAATGGTGCCTGCTGAGCTGCGGGCACAGAGCACCGCGTCCACTGGGGCTCAGAGCAGTTAACTCCTCACAGGACAGTCCTGAGGTCCCTGCCTGGGTGCAGGTCGCTGTCCACACCTCAGTGGAGGTAGCCTCCTCTTGAAGGTTCCTGGCCTCCCTCTGCTCCATGCCCTTGGGTCCAAACCTGGTTGCAGGCCACACCTTGCCACAGAGATGGCTGGTTAGCAGCGGCACTGTTACTAAAGAGGACACAGGTGGACACAGGCTGGCGTGGTCAGTGCCCTTCCCACAGGGTGCGGGGAAGGTGTGACAGCATGTTCCCTGTGGGAAGGGCCCGTTCGAAGCAAGGGAGCGTTCGGGGCCTATGCCGCGTCAGGCAGCCCTGCCCTGTCCCTGCGGGCCCTGAGCGCACCTCCTTCCTGCACTCTAGCGCCTTCTCTCCTGTGGACACTAACACCAGGATGTGCCCTGGAGGACACTGGGGGGCTGGGGGTCGGTGAACCCTGCCCCTCCTCCTCCTGCAGAGCTTTGCTGCAGCCTCATCTCCGGGTCCGCCTCTGCAGAGCAGCCCCCACCGTCTTCCTTGGCGCCTCTTCGGCTGTTCCTGTGAGCCCCCAGGCCTGGAACAGCCTTGGGGACAGCTCTGGGGACATCGCACACCCTGCCTGGCCGCCCCGTCCCAGCCTTGCCCAGGGGCCTCTGGGCCCAGCTTGCCCCCTCATCCTCAAGCTCCCCAGGGTGAGCCCAGAGCTGTTCTGCTGACTCCTCAAAGAGCCCAGACGCGGGCAGTGGGCAAGGGGGTGTCCCTGCATGCCCCAGGGAGCTGGGGGCGGGGCAGCCCTCTTGTGAGCAGGGCATGCCAGTCCAGCTCTCCCAGAACTGTCCCCAGCACAGGGGCTGGCACAGAGTAGCAGTCACCCAGGGATGCTGCCCTGTACCATTTCCCTCTTCGGAGCAGTGCCCTCCTTGTCCTCAGGAGACCTCGCCCTGTCCATTCTGGCCTGGGTGGGGCAGAGCCCATGTTCCTGGGTGAGTCTCCACCCACATGAGCCAATTGGTGAGGCCACAGAAGTTGGTTCCAGGATGTGCACGTAACCTGCTCCATAAGACCAAGGAGAGCCGTGATTGGGAGTCTAGGCACAAGGCATTTTCTTTCAGTGGATTTGGTGGAGTGTGGGTGTGAGATTTAGAGCTTATGCAGCCACCTTGTGGCCATGAAGAGAGCCTGGATAAAGCCACCACACCCAGGAGGCAGAGGGAGATGCAGTGAATCTGCATCAGCCAATGGCATTGACTGAACCTATAGACTAAACCATACCTGAACTCCATCTGGATTTCCAGTTATAAGAGCCAATAATTCTCTGATTGTTTATTCGCTCATTTATTTGTCTAATGAAGTCAGAATAGGGCTTCTTGAACTTGGAAAGGAGTCATTCTGATATTTACAAGTGCGCTCTAGAGCGTGTTGAGCTATTATCAGGGTGGGAGAGTGGCACAGGAGAGAAATTTTCTCTTGCTCCGTGTGCCCCTGGGTTTCCCTCTCTACACCGCCTCCCCAAGCCACCCCTGGGCTTGAACCACATCTGCCAGTCAGTGTGAACGGGCTGACCAGGCCCACCGACACTGCTGTGGCCGCCACGTGGCCTGGCTGCTCTCCTCCATCTCCCCTTCCTCCTGCTAGTGTTTTCCAGGACCCAGGAAGGAAACGCAGGCAGCGACTTTCTGCAGAGGAGTGGGGAGCCACGGGGCAGGCCACAGGGTGGGTTGCTCATGGACTTGGAGGACCACTGGGGTCAACGTGGGTCTTGACGTGGGTCTTTGAGGCAAAGGAGCGTTCGGAGCCTCTGCTGTGTTGGGCACCCCTAGCCACTCAGAGGGGCTGAGTGATACAGGGCTTCTGCCCAGCCAGTGAGCTGCCCCTGAACACGACCTCCGTGGAAACCCCTCGTCAGGCACGTCCCCTGCTCCTGCCTTCCCGGCCCCCGCGCCTCCCTGATTCAGGTGCGAACCTTTGTTCCAAGAAACGCTGTTTCCTTTGACCGTGGTTTCAGGGCTTGTTTTCCAGTTAACAGACCATCTTCGAATGTGATGGCTGCACTCCCATCCTGCCCCAGATTGGCTTTAGAGGAACGCAAGGTCCCCGAGAACCCAGCAATGCCTCTTTCAGGAGCCTGGCCAGATCTGGCCCTCCCAAGCCACCTGTGGTCAGTCTTTCCTGGGCCTCCACGGTCCTGGGACTTCAAGCTGTGGGGGCGTGTTCTCTGAATGCTCAGGCTGCCCTCCCACTCCCTCCCCTCCCCCTCCACTGGGCCCTGCAGGCTCCTGTGCTGCTCACGCCTCTCCGCGCCTGGCACGCAGTAGATGCAGAAGAAACACTGCTCCAGAAACCAGCCTTGGCCACACTCAACTCATGGCCCCGGTCTCGCTGGTGGCCTGGTTGGGGGCCCCTGGCCCCGACACTGCCTTTCCCGGGGGTCCTCCACCTGCCCAAGGTCAACCCCAGCAGCCTGGTAACTGGACCCGCTCTGACACGCAGAGAAGCCCCAGCCTCACTTCTTACTATTCTTTAATGCTTCTCCGGGGGCACATGGGGGTGAGGGTCCCTGGAGGCTGAGCCAGGAAGGTGCCAGGTGAAAGTGCCGAGCTTCCCCAAAGGGACCCCAGTCAGGTTGGCCACTGCTGAGCACCAGGAAAGTCTTCAGAAGAGCAAGATTGGCTAGTTTTGGCTCAGGACACCCAGATTCTCCCGAGCCACATCACATGGAGCCCAGCGTCCCCGCGGCTTTGTTCTCCTTGTGGCAAAGGTGAGTGACAGAAGTCGGCAGCTGACGGGCGCCGCCACCTTTCTCTGGAGTCCTTGGGAGGCAGACCAGGGCTGGGCTCCTTGTGCTTTATTTTTAACAACGTCACATTCCTGGAGGTGCCCCTTGGATGGATGTCAGATGCTACACAGAGACAGGCGCTGGCAGGATCAGGTGGCCCAGAACTGGGAGCATGGGACGGCGAATCCAGAGCCTGACTGAGTCTGGGCTTTGCCAGCACTGGCTGTGTGGCTTGCCCAATTACATCCCCTCTCTGGGCCTGTCTACACCTGTAAAGTGGGCAAGTTGGACCCAGTGATCATTTTAGTTCTAAAAATCGGTGAAGCTGGTCAGGTTCTGGGAAGGACAACGGAGGGTCCCCTTCTTGTCACAGGTGGACAGAGATGATATGCTGAGCCTTGGGAACGGGTTCACCTGCAAGAAAGACATGCCCTCCTCCGCACACAGGTGGCCGGAGTGGCCAGAACGTGCCCAGCCAAGTCAGCATGTGCTGCCTGTCCTGCTGGCTAGGGAGGAGCAGGTCCATTTTGGATTTGGATTTGAGTATCCCTGGGCCAAGCCACAGCACTCCCAGGCCCCTGGTCTCCTTTCTCAGTCTCCAGTCCCCTGCCAGCGTTTCCTGGGGTCATTTCCAACCAAAGGGCTTGCATATCACTGACAAGGGACGTGGTACCCCCAGACGTGATACCCGAGAGGGACACAGCTCACGTAGGCAGTTGGACACCCCATGCTTGGAAATGTTCCCAGACCTCTGGAACAGCCCAGGGACTCCTGACGGGCAGCGCTTGGGCCGGGGCAGCTGAGGCGTCTGAAGATCTGCGAGCAGAGGCCCCCAGCGGTCAGCCTGCTCTTCAGTGGCTCCGGAAAACATGCTACTCGCAGATAAGGACAATAAAGACGGGACAAAAAAGTCGATGGACAGGTTAAAAGGTGGATCGGGGTCTTCTATCACTACTTTTGTTCTTGCAGTTTTTCTTGTGTGTGTTTGATGGGTTTTCCAAAGAAAACGTTGAAAAGCCCACTGTGGGGGCCCAGCAGTCATCCAGCAGTGACGCCTGTCATCCCCAGATCCAGGAAGAAGAGGGCGAGGGTTCAGGAGGCGGCTCCAGGGGCCTGTGTGGTGGGCAGCCATTGCCAGCGGCCAGGCGATTGGGGGTATGGCAGCAGGTGGGCAGGCAGGGGCTGGTGGGCGGATGCAGGGAGGGACATCAGTGGACACATTCGGCTTGAGCCACTCGCCGCTTTGCCAAGGAGCCACTTCGCGGCCTGGGACGTGTCCACAGCTGGTTCCTTCTCAGCGCTCTCCTGTTTGCAGCTGCCCCTCTTCCCAGAATCACAGTCACCCCCAGCTGATGAGGACCCACGGCCTCTCTTGCATGGTCCCTGTGGAATAAGTGAGGAAAGGAAGGGCCAGAGAAGTGGACCCCCAGGTCTAGTGTTGCACAATGTGCTGCACAATGCTGCTTACTCTGCTCAGGACAGAGTGGCCTGGTGGCCTGAGAGCTGCAGCAGGATGCCCTCAAAGGGTGCTCTGCTGGGAATCAGGATGGTGGAGCTGACTAGATGAGTTGGCTGTATATGGCCCTGGGCAGGTGGTCTTCCCTCTCTGAACCTTCCTCTTGCCATCTTAAAATGAGGGAGTTGCTTTACTCTAGAGTTCTCCATTCTTTTTAAGGGATTGTGATTCCTTTGAGTAACTGGTGAACTCTGTGGCCACTCTGCACTTCAACCTGCACATCATCCCAAGAGGTCCACCCCTCTGGGCCCCTGTGGACACTCCCTATTTAGACTAACTTAGTCTGATGGAACTCCCATAGTCTTAAGTCCTAGGAGCCATCAACATAGAGTCGGTGGGTTCCTGGGACACTCCCTGGTCCAGCCCCACTGGAATCCCTTCAAACCATTCAAGATCTCACTCATCCTCCCAACGTGCTGCTCGGGCTCATCGCCATTCAGCTAGAGGGACGCTGAACCAAATGGCAGCCATCGCCAGGAATATGACCCTGGACAGATACCACCTGAAAAATGGCTCCAAGTGGAGGTCGTTTCTCCTTGTCATCAGCGGACAACGTCCACCTGTGGCTACAGTCACTCCCCTTGGCCCCAGAGAGAAGGAGCCCTCTGGAGTCCGCAGGCTCTCTCAGCCAATGGGGATGGAGACGCTGCCTACAGGAGCTGGACACTCCCGACCGGCAGGAGAGGCTGCTCGGCAAGGACAGGCCAAGGCGGCTCAGACCGTCTCCTGGGACACTAGCAGCAGAAAAAATAGAGCCTTAATTAAGCCCCACCTGCAAGCCACTGATTGCAATTTACCATCTCAAATTGAGTGGAGAATTTCCCCCAGGCGTGTGGGGAGTCACTCTAGAACCTCACGGCGCTGACGGTGGCTCATCTCATGCTGGTTTTCAACTTTTCCTTTAGCCTTGGCACATTCTGTGGAGAGGCCTGGTGGGTGGGACAAAGGACAGTGGAGACCTCTAGTTGGGAGCCAGTCACAGTGGTGAGCAGAGTGCAGTTAGAAGTCACCGCAGCAGACACACGGCACAGACATGTCCTCAGTCAGGGGAGGGGGCAGATGTGGGGGCTTTCAAGGACACCAGGTCTTCTAGTGTCTCTTGAGGATTCTGCCCTGGTCCCAGGGCTGAGCCTCCCCTCAGCTCCAGGGGCTGTGGGCAGGCACTGCCTGGGGGGAGAAGGTGTCTAGAGATTTTTGCATTATTCCAAACATCACCGGTGGCCAGGGTGGTGCCCTGGCTGGCAGAGCTCTGCCCGCGTGGCTGATCTTCTCTGCCACGAGGCCCTGAAGGGAGTCTGTGGAGCTCTAGTCAGAACACCCTGGGTCAGGATCTAGCCTGGCCTGCCCTTGATCGCCAGAGAAAGAGGGCTGCCCAGAGTCACGGAGGGAGTGAGTTGTCCAGCCCCCGGAAGAGAGTAAGTGGGAGCCTTTGTCTTTTTAAAACTTTGCCCAAGAGTAGTTACAGAAAAGTTTAGCCTGGGACAAAAGACTCATGGCTATAGTTCAAGGGTCCCCAGAACTTGACCCAATGCCTGTGAGACTTCGCCAGCCATTTCCCAGAGCAGAGCGGACCGTGAGAAGTAGGAACTGTAGAGACTTTCCTTGTGCGGTGGCCACTGTGTCACTTGGCATAGAGCTTACTTGGAGAAATGTCAGCTTGGTGACCCGCTGACTGCTGAGGTGTAAAGGGATGGGGACATGTGCCTGCACCACTGGGGGGACATCTGAGGAGTCCAGGAATCCAGGGCTCCTTGCCAGGCCAAAGCTCACTGCAGGCTTGGTGCTGGTGCTCCGCGCCAGAGCCGTCGGCTGTGTGTTGTGGTAGGGCCACCTGGGCCTGGCACAGAGAGGCCTAAACACCAGTGGAAGGAGCTCACAGCAAGGGACCTATCATCAGCGATGACGTGCCGACCACCCCCTGTGAGGCCATGCTGTACCCGCAGGTCCCGATCCCTGGCCCAGACTCCTCTGTGTCCCATGCACTTTCCCAGCCCAGTGTACGTTCAGCCAACAGAGACCAACAGTGCAGGGCCCTGTCGCTCCTGGGGAGTGCCATTGGGACATCTTCTAGGTGTGCTCCGCTGAGAGACAAAAGACGAGAGAGACTCCAGATGTGACTCGACCTTGTATGGTGAGTTCCACGGAGGAGGTCCCCTGAAGGTCCTGCTTCTCTGCTCAATCACCCCCAATCAGTCTGGTCTCACATCCTCTCGACCATTGTCATCGTCCACACCCACCGTCTGTCCACACCACCTCTACAAAGCTCTGCGGGTCTGCATCCTCTCATCTCAACCCACTTTTCCCCCAAATGCCCAAAAGCACTCAGCCCATCTGGGCCTCTAGGCCTCTGGGCCTCTAGGCGTCCACTGCTCAAGAGGTCCTTGTCTTCTCTACTGATCTCAGGACCCCTTGCCTCATCCCAGCACTGTGGCCCTCAGCCTGGCTTCTCTCCCGGGTGCCAAGGGTTAATCTGCCCATAAACCAACAGAGGAATACACACATCTAGATATAAACAGAATGTCAGTCCCGTAGCCTGGTCCGGGAGCCAGCTGGGGCAGACCCTGGCAGCGGCTCTGTGTCCGTGTGTCTAGGCTGAGCTTGGAGAGCTGAGGTCCCTGCAGGGCTGGAGGAACCAGCAGCAGACATCACAGAGCCCCGGGAGAGTCGGCCTCTGTCAAAGCCAAGGGCTGGGTGGCTGCAGAATGTCCCTCCAAGAGCCTGGGTAACCAAGGAGGGCTTTCTGTGCTCTGCTGGCAAGTGCTGCTGCGCCCAGGTCCCAGGTTGGCCAGAGGATGGCAGGCTTGAGGCCACGTACCCCACACCAGCCTAGTTCTGCCTTCTTGGCACAGAGCTTCCAGAGCAGGGGGCTGGCAGCTGCCCCCTCAGGAAATCCGCTGGTGGAGGTTAGGTTGAGAGCACGTGGAGCTGGGCGGGGGTCTAGCAGAAGGGTTTCCCCGTGGTGATGCGGCCCAAGAAAGCAGGTCCTAGGGAAGAGTGGGCTTCTGCAGGCTCGTCATTTAACCAGTTCTATGGGCATCAGGTCCCAGAGTGGGATGCTGCAGACTGCTGGGGAGAAGAGAGAAGGCAGGGAGATGGCCCGGCTCACGAGGATGGGCTGTGCTCAGCAGATGGGCAGGAGGGGAGGAGGCAGGTGGCTGGGGAAGGCTGGCCTGGATCTGGAGGCCATGACCACCAAAGATCACAGCGACAGACATCTTTGGCCGGGCAGCCTCCTTGCCTGGGAGGCTCTCTGGAGCTCTGGAGACCTGCGGCCAGTTGGTCTACCCCCGGGGTTCTGGAGCTTGGTTCAGCAAGAGGAATGGGCTGGGGCTACAGGGTGCATTCAGGAGGGATTCTGAGCTACACTTGGGGGATGGGCAAGGCAGGGCCCTCCAGCATCAGGTCGTCCACGTCGGTGAGGAGCTCATGTTCGCTGGCAGAGTTGGCGCGTTGGAGGCGGCAGAGGCGGGCCTGCAGCCGCTCCTGCTCCTTCTTGAGCTCCAGGTAGGAGTGGGAGAAGGTGTGGAAGATGGACGTGGCCGGGAAGGCCATGATGAGGATCCCGCTCAGGATGCTGCTGAGGGCCACCATCTGGCCTGGCACGCTGCGGGGCACCATGTCCCCGTACCCCACCGTTGTCATGGAGATGATGGCCCACCAATAGGAAGCGGGAATGCTGGTGAACTCCAGGACCCGGCCGGACTCATTCTCCGCCACGTAGACCAGAGGGGAGAAGAGGGTGACCGCCACGGCCAGGAAGAGGAGCAGCAGCCCGAACTCCCGCGCACAGCGCCGCACCGTGAGGCCCAGCGTCTGCAGCCCCAGGGAGTGGCGCGCCAGGCGCATCACGTAGAGGATGCGCAGCGCCCGCAGCACGCGCAGCACCAGCCCCACCTTCTCCAGGTAGGAGCTGCTGCTCGGCGGCCTCTTGCCGTCCTCCGGGGGCTCCTCGGACACGGCCAGCGACACGTAGTACGGGGAGATGGCTAGGATGTCGATGATGTTCAGCGGCCCCTGGAAGAACTGGCACTTGTTCCGGGCCTGGACGAACCGCAGGCAGAACTCCAGGGAGAACCAGGCCACGCAGATGGTCTCCACCACGAAGATGTAGTAGCATTTGTGAGAACATTCGCCCTGGGGGGAGAGCAACGAGAGGCAGGTGGGAGAACCCCAAGGCACGGGAAGTGGGGAGTCGGCTTCTCCTAAGAAGCCTTCCTGGATGGGTCAGCTGGCCAAGCTGTCCACCCAGCCTCCTCTTTTGCAGTTTCAGGTTGTGGCTGGTTCCAAGGCTGCTCGGCTGGATCTGACGCCACCCTCTCCAGCCTCCCTTGCAACTCACCTATGGAGAACCACCTCTGGGCCCAGGGGTTGGGGTGAGCGGTCGCACACTCCCGGTTCCCTGCACCAGGACGCACAGGTGGGCCTGCAATGTAGCTCAGAATGGCAGGTTGGACCAGCGCTCTGGGGAGGATAGACCCTCCAGGTGGAAAAATCTGGGTCTCAGAATAGGAGCCACCCACTCACCCAGGTCTCAATGAGGACTGTCTGCAAGAAAGATATCAACTGCTGTTTCGTTTCAAGCCTGACTCCTAGGGCTTCCATGTTATGGAGGCCAACCTTCACTTTCGCTGATGTAAGCTCTTTCCGGGTGCCACACTGCTCTGGTGCTGGCCCTTGGAATGCTGTGAGTGAGTGGTGTGACCTCATTTCATGGCTCAGGAAATAGCTCCTAGTAGTGCCACGACTTGCCTGAGCTCACAGAACTAGTAGATGGTGGTGTCTGACCCTAACCCAGGTCTCAGCCACCATAAGCTGTTTCTGTAACTTCAGCTATTGTCCCTCATTCTTTGAGTCCACAAAAATGAATTGAGGGTCCCCTGTGTGCCAGGCGTGTGTTAGCTCTTGGCGTAAGGTAGCGAGGGCAGCAGACCTAGCTCTGGGGGCTGGAGGGACCCAAGGCTGCAGTCCAGTCCCTGTGACATGTGGTGGCAACCTTCACCCAGCCATTGTCTTCCTTGCTGGTTCCAGCCAGGTGGGGCCATTCTGTGGCCACCCTGTGTTGCTCAGCTCCCTGCCCCTGGCTCCTAACATCTAACATGGTCCCACTAGCCTGGTATTATTCAGAGTGTGGTCCTCCAACCAAGGCATTGACCCCCCCCCCCCACCGCAACTGCATTTTAACAGACTCCACAGTGATTTGGTGCACCTTGAGGTTTGAGAAGCCCTGCTCAAACGTGCCTCAACCTTGGCTGTGCCGTAGAATCACCTGGGAGGCTTGGAAACACCCTGATCTCCAGGCCAGATGCCCAGAGATTCTAATTTAGTTGATCTGGGTTTTCACTTGAGTGGTAGAATTTTCCAGAAGCCCCACAGATGACTCTAATGTGCAGCCAGGGTTAAGAACCCAAGTATTAATAACACACACAGAAGCACACACCTGATGGATGAGTGGATGGATGGCCAAAGCCCACTGCCCTTGTGAAAAGCAGCATGTTGACAATGGCAGTTTTTTTAGATTAAAACGCTCTGAAGTGGAAAAAGAAATTATTTCCAGGGCTTGGGCCCAGAGGAATCCTAAAACAAAATGTTCTCTATGTCTGACTGCGGGAGAAAAAGAAAGGGGCGGGTCCATCCCAGGTCTCACTGGCCTGTCCAGGGCTGGGCTCTGTTCTCCTTGACCTCCGTCTGGTCTGTGTCGGGTGGGGGGTAGAGGGAGGGCTGTTGAGAGATGGAGCCCAGAGCATTTGTGGCCCAGGTTCAAATCCCAGCTGCCCACTTACTCAGGGGGTCCTTTGTCCCCTCTGGGCTTCCAGTTGTCTGTGCCCTGAAGGTTGGTGGGCACATGCAATCCATGCATATGAAGCGTTGGCAGCACGCAATGACGACTGGGCATGTGACCGACATGTCACTCAAGACAATAGCCTCCTGGCTCAAACGGAGGGCATCCGTGTCCTCCTCCCCCTGCTGAAGACATTCTCTACCCTCTGAGATGGCTTCAGGATCTGAGGTCTGCTCCGGATCCTGGAAAGCTCAAGAGTTTGGGATCCTGAATCTCCAGTCCTGCTGTGTGACCTTGAAATAGTCCTTACTCTCTCTGTGCTTCAGTCTCCAATGGAGAGTTTGGGACACAATCGGAATTTTTCAAAGCTGAGACAGAACCCCGTGCATCAGAAGATCCCAGGGGGGTTTTGCAAGTGCAGGTTCTTGGGCCCCATCACAAAACTGCCACCGTGGGTGGGGCCCAGGAATGTGCAGGTTGGCAAGGCCCCTAGATGTGGAAGCACCGGAGAGCTAGACTCTGGGCCAGATTCCCCCTACAAGGCCTCTTGTTTACTGACCCCCTGGGTTGTTCCCCTTGGCTCTAGAGGCCTGTGGTGTGGGAAGACTTTTCAAAACCAACACAGGGCTCCTGAGGTGATCCTGAAGGGCTGAGAGGGCCTGCAGGTCCCCCACCCCCCCGTGGCTGGTGCTGGTGTCTGGCTGTTCATGCCGGGCGCACCCTGTCCTCCCACAGCCTGGCCCGGTCCCTCCCTGCACTGCAGCAGGACTCCACCTGACTCCATCTGACCGCTCTGCCGCCCAGGGGATGTGCAGCTGGCAGCAGGAGGTGGGATTTACGGCTCCAGGGAGGGTGACCCCGCCCAGGCCGCATTGGAAGGAAACAAGGAAAGGGAAGGAAGGAAAGAAAAGAGAGTTCCGGTTCCTGTCTCTCTGGGGAAGTTGCTGGTGGTATTTTGCGGGGAAAGGAACAGCTCCAACTAGTCCCTAGTCTGCCCACATCTTTCTGGGTTTGAGCACAGAAAATCCTGGTCCTAGAAAGCCCCTCAATCCTAGGCAGGCAGGGCCCGGGTGTCACCCTGTTCCTGGGCTGGCTCCCTGTGGGAATGAGAAGGGCCCTGATTCCTTCATTCAGGGAGAGGCAGAGAGGCAGCCCCAGGAGGCCAGAGTGGGACCAGGGACCACAGGCCCGAAGTGGAACCGAACAAGCCCGATGCAGCATTTCCACCCACGGCATGTTCAAGAAGGGGCGAAGCTCATCCATTTTGATGGCAGGAGCCCTGGGCTGACTGGGAAGGACCATGGGGGGAGTTTCGGGGGGTAGGGGGATGTTCAATATCATATTAACAGGGGTGAAGGTTGCACTGCGTATCTGTGTGTTCAACGCAGCTATGGCTGGTGCGTTTCAGTGCACATCATGGTACCTGCAAAATGGTAAGGTAAAAATGATGAATGACAAGGAGGAGCGATTGTGGTGGAGAGAGGGAAGGAGAACGGCAGGACCTGGAGATTGAGCTGAGTCTTGGGTACTGGGGTCCATGGACTTTGTAGATGTCTGAAATTTTCCATAATGAAAGTTCAAATGCAAGAAATTAAAAAGAAAATTCAAAGCCACAAGGAGACACCGCTTCCCACCCGCGAGGCTGGCTGGAATCAAGAAGACAGCCCCGGGAAGAGTGGGTGAGATCATGAAGAAGTGGGACCCTCCGTGGCTGCTGGTGGGACGCTAAATGGTGCCTCTGCTGCGGAGAACAGTCTAGAGCTTCCAAGGGACCCAGCAGAGACAAGGACACACACATCCACCCACAGACACTTGCACACAAAGGTCCCCAGCAATGTTACTCCTCTCGGTGCAAATTGGAAACAACGTGATGCCCATCAGCCACCAACGGGTAGCTCCAGTGTGGCACTCACGCCATGCCACACTCATCAGCCATGGAAGGGAACGAGGTACGATCCGCACCAAGGTGAGATACACCCTGAGAAAGGGCGCCAGAGAAAGAAGCCAGACACACGTGCTCGGCTCCATGCATGTGAAAGGTCGAGGAAGGGCGGATCCGCAGAGGTGGAAAGGGGCCAGTGTTGGCCAGGGACAAGGGGTGGGCGTAGGGGTGGGAGGAACTGCTGTGGGTTCCTGGGGTGATGGAAATGTTCTGGAATAAGACAGGGCGATGGTTGCCAGCTCTGAGTGCCCTAACGCTGTTGAACTGTGCACCTTGAAGGCAGAAGTTTCTGGTAGTGTCATATTTAGTAAGAAGGGATCCCATGTCCTATCTGAGCTGGCCAAGTGGGGCCTGGTAGGCAGTGAGTGGGCCTGCAGCCTCGCTGGGCCCTGTCCAGCTGCACCAGAGCAGAGCTGCTGTGCCAGCTGCTGCCCAGGCCTAGGTGGGCACAGGGCTTCCTGAGGGCCACGTCTCTGCCGGGGTCTGTGGATGGGCAGCTGGGCAGACGCTGCAGGGCGGGGGTCCGTTCTGGAAGGTCCCCTGTGGGGGGCTCAGGGCCGACAGTCTGGACCTGGGAGCTTTCCTCTCTCCCTTGGTCTCTATGCAGCTCCTGCAGCTGCCTGTTCTGCAGGTGGCAGGAGTCGCACTCTCTCGTACCCTGAGCTGGGTTCCCTGTGGGTCTCGCTCTCTGGTGCCTTTGGGCTGCCCTCCCTGGGCTCCTTCCCACAGGCAGAGTCCAACATGCCGCCCCTGGCTGGGCCTGAGTCCAGGCTGGTCCTCCTAGCCTCTCCTGGGCTGGACGTGCTGACTCACTCTTCCCCAGCTTCTCCCTCCCCGTTCTTTCTGGGACCCGATGCCACCTGGGCCACCTCTCCCTCCACTGGGCCTCTTCATGTGGCCCTGTCCCCAGGTCTCCTCTTCCTCTGCTCCCTCCTCGGTCTGCCCACCTCCCCACCCTGGGACGCAGGGCTCTGAGGCGTGGCAACCCAGTGGACCAGGCTGGATGTGATCTGGGCCTGGGCTCTTGGCCCTGGGGGAGCCAAGGGTCCGAGTCAGGATGCTCCTCCCTGGGGAGGCCCTGCTCGGGACTGGCCCTGCAGGGGCGCCTCAGTCCAGCCTGCCTTCTTCCTCCCCGGCCTCCCACCCTCCGGGGGCCGGCTAGATGCGGACTTCTCTTCCGCGGAGTGAGCGTTACTGGAGAGCTCCGGCCACTGAACCTCATGGCCAAGAACGGTTACGGTAAGGATCAAACAGGAGTCAGGGAGCCCTGCACAGTGCTCGGGTCACAGCAGGGGTCTAATAAGTGCAGCCGGCCGGCCCTCCTTACCAGTGGCTCTGTGTCTGTGGATCCAACTAAATGCAGTTTGAAAGTATTAAAAAAAAGTGTCGTCTGCACTGAACATGTCCAGACTTTCCCTGGTCATATCCCCCAGAGGAGATGGCGCAGCAAGAGTCAACAGGGTTCATGGCGTGAGCAACCTGGAGGTGGGGTGTGAATCCACCAGAGGGTGTGCACAGGTCACGTGCGAACACTGTGCCATGTCACACGAGAGACTGGGGCATCCCTGGATCTCAGAGTCTGAGGTTGGTGGGGCGCCCGGAACCCCATCCCCAGGGATCCCAAGGGCTGACTGTAACTCGGCTCCCAATCTCTTGGAGGTTCCTCCTGAGCAGAGGGTGGGAGGCCACCTCCCATGGCCTCCAAGATGGTGCCCTTGGTGATCACTAAAGGAGAGATCTTTGGGACAACAAGCCCAGGCAGAGGCAGGGCCTCTGGGGAGGACTGTGGATGAGGCTGGGTGGATGAGGTTTGTGCTGGGCTTCGGGGGCTGGGAGCGAGACCCACGGAGAGGAGGCGGATGGTTGTGCTGGTGCAAGGCAGAGGACGGATGGATAGCACTAGGGAAGGGGGACCCGGCCCAGGGGTCTTTCTGGCTGTGATCCAGGAAGGTGCAAGGGGGATGTGAAGGATGAAACGAGGGGAGCAGTGACCAAGTGTCACGGAGGAGGAGAAGGTGCAGAGCAGGGTGGCCGGATGGGAAGCCTGACTCATGAGGGTGGAGGGAGGGAGCTGGCTGCAGGGGCAGGTGCAGTTTGCACCCGGGTGAGCTGTGTCGTCCTGACCCAGCAGTGGCCCCCGATCTCGGTGCCCTCCTCCCCCGGCCCCACCTTAGCCAGGTGCCCACACTTCCACAGTTCAGGCAAGGCCCAGGGCCCACCCCTGCCCCACCCCACGGGGCCTTGTGGGCTCTTGACAAGCATCAGAGTACGTGGGGCAAGCCCAGACCCGGCGCTGCCCAGCTGCAGCTGCACGGCCCCCGGCCCCAGGCTTGGTTCTTGCTGTGTGCGCTGCCCCCCCCCACACACCCCCATTGTAATTTGCACTCTCAGGCACAGACCCGGCCCTGGTGGCAAAGTTCACTCCCAGGGACCTCTCTGACACAATTTAGGAAAAGAACACGGAAAGCTGCGTCCTTGGGGGACTCCCCCCCAGGTGGAGCTCAGTGGGTCACGTCGGGGGTGAGTCCCTGCAGCGGCATGGCTCCTCTAAGTGGGTACCCCAGGGCCAGTCCGCAGGGGCAGCGGCCAGTGTGAGCAGCCAGCTGTCTGAATAGGGGCTCTTGGCCTCATGTCCCCTGGGGGCAGATACGAAGTACAAGCACGTGCACGGACAGCAGCTGTTTATGTAAATGTGAGGACACAGACTTGGAAGAACAAAGACCGTCCTCAGCCTCTCCAGCTCTCTGAGTTATCGTCCCCAAAGGAAAACAGATCCTCTGCTGCGCCTCTCAGGGAGAACCTGAGGATGCAGCCGGGGACAGGCTCCATCCCTCCGACCCAGGAGACCAGGCTGCACCCCAGGTGCCGGCTCGGGGCTGCCCTGCTCTCTAAGCCCCTGTCCCACCTCAAATCTGCGTCACATTAGGCTGGGCCCGAGTTTGCCCCCTTTGCCTTTTCTAATCTTTGGGCTAGGGAGGCCCTGACCCTCTGGTCCTCCAGCCTCTCTCTGCGAATCCCCACGAGGAGCGCACTGTGGAGGCTGGGGTGGGGCACCCTGGAGGACCGGGGTCAGCGGGTGCCCACTCTGCCTGGTCTTCTTCCTGCAGTGCACACGGACATGTCCCTGGAGCACGGGCTTCTACACTGTGGGCTTCGGTGCTAATGAATGACAAATGCTCGTCTTCTGGGGGGGGGCACCAGGGGGACAAGCTGCTTCTGAGTAGCTCAGTTGTCTTTATCAGGACAAGATGTTTACAGGTTGGACAAGACACACTTTGTTCCACAAATATTCATTGAGAGCCTACTGTGTGGGAGACAGGCTGGTCCTCCATGGGCCTCTTGGATCTGGAAGGGTCTCTGATCCTATGTCTTGCCCTGGGGTGTGTCTGTAAGGGAGGGACACTAAGGGGGACTGACAGCTGTTAGGAGCCTCTGTGGCACAGGCTGCCTTAGGGACGTGTGTGTTTTGTCAACTGCCTGTTATAACGCAAGCCCTGTGCGCCAGGACGACGGGAGCCGAGGAGCTCAGAGCAGGGGGAGTGGTGCTCTGAGTTCAGCATCGATGCACTTCTAACTGGAAGCTCTCCCAGAAAAACGCGAGTTATTCCCCTTCTCGGGCCATTGGGTGCCCTGGGGGCCTGGGGTCTCCCCGACGTAGGGGTGGGCAGGCAGCAAGTTTGCTCGGCCTCCTGGGGTGGCATCACTTACAAGCCATCTCGTCTCTGAGTTCCCATCCTGCGAGGCCATCGGGGAGAGGGACTCGGGTCAGGTGGCCAGGGGAGCCGGGGGGGGGGGGGGGGGGGGCTGGGGATCCCTGCCGTCAGGGTGTCTCTACTACCTAACTGCAAGGAACCAGATGGTCTGTGCCTCCGATTCTGCATCTGAAAACGGAGCCGGGACGCCCAGGAGAAGGTGCCTCAAGACTGTGGGGCCTGGGCCTGGCCTGGGGCTCAGCACAAAGCGGCTGCCCAAGGAACATGCGCTCGGCCCGTGGCCTGTGTGGGCCTTCACGGCGGTGCTGCCTGTCCTACTCAGAGAGGTGAAGGGACTCGCCTGCCTCACAGAGCTGGTAGGTGAGGCTGGCCTCGCTGGCCCACTGAGACCAGGAGTGACTGTCAGCTCCTGGGTCGGGCCAGGTGATGACCCTCAGGAGCCCTCTGTGGCCCTCTTCCTCCAGAAATGGCTAAAAGTGACCTCTTCCCGCTGCCCTGGCCTATTAACGACACCAGCCACGCTGGACAGCGGTCTCATTTCCTCTACCTTTCAAGAAGTGACGACGTGGCCACCTGGGCCCGTGGGGGCCACTCACCTTGTCCTCCTCGGCCCTGAGGTCGGGCATGGTGCTGACGCACAGGCTGACGGCCGTGGTGGCCACAAAGAGGACGGAGAGGCAGGCGAAGACCTTGCCGGGCAGCCCGGAGCGCGGGTTCTCCACCATGTCGCCCAGCTGCCTCATGCACAGCCCCCAGCGCGAGCTGCGCCCCGCGGGGTGGCCGGCCTCGCGCTGCCGCTGCAGGGCCTCCTCGCGGCGCAGCTCGGCCGCCTCCTCCAGCCTCCCGAGCAGCCTGCGCAGGCAGCAGCGCTCCAGGCTGCCCTCCGCGATGCCCCAGTAGGCCAGCTCCTCCCGGAAGGACAGCGCGCACGTGTCCTGCAGGAGCACCAGCTTCCCGGCCGCCAGGAAGCTCGCGATCACCGCGAAGGCGCTGGGGCTCCTGTCGAAGAAGAACTCCTGGGTGTCCTCGTCGAAGTCGTCGCACAGCTGCCCCATCTCCTCGCGGCTGCGGCAGAACCGGAGCTGGCTCAGGCGGCTCAGCGGGAACGCGTCCAGCGTGCTCCAGGGCAGCAGGAACCGGCGGCCCCCGACGTTGACCAGGACTTCCTTTTTGAGGTCCGCCTCCGGGGGGGCCTCCAGCGCGCCCAGCCTCCGGGCCCTGCGGTAGTACAGGCCCTTGGCCGACCGAGTCTCCAGGGGGCCCGGCAGGAGCTGGCTCAGGGGGCTGTAGGAGCCACCGTGAGGGTGTCCGAGGCCCAGGACCCCATCTCCCGAAGGCACGGGCATGGCCAGAGATGTCCCTGCCCGCGAGCAGTGGGAGCACCTGTCTGACACCAGAGAAAGGGCAGGAGACAGGGAGGTGAGGCTGGGGGAGGCCCACTCCCAGGCCACCCGCTCCCTGGCTTTCCTGTGGCTCCTCCTGCACCCTGCTTCCTGACCCTCATCTCTCAGAACAGCCACTGGGATCATGGGGACTCGAGGGGCTGGTCCTGAACTAGACAAGGTGGCCCTCTGGGCTGTGTGGCCTGGGGCATGTGGCTTTGCCTCTCTGTTCTCAACATCCTGCATTCAAATGCAGGGACTCTCACAAACCCGCAGGGCCCGGTTGGTTGGTAAAGAGAGGCAGTCAGGGTCCCCGCGAGGCTCCCATCCTTTAGGGGCTGGCCACAGCCTCCCCACGCCCTCTGCTTGGTCTGTGAGGCTGGGGTGGCATGAGGGCCCGTGTCACGGGGCACAGGGAACACTCCAGAGGCTCCCCAGTTAAGTGGCCCCAGCGGCCCACCAGGCAGACGGGATTCCCCCGCCCTGTAGGCAGGAAGAGGCTCAGCAAGAAGCACCCTGCCGCTGAGAGGCTGCTCAGGGAGGCTGGCTACTGAGGGGTCAAGGACATGGGCCTCTGCTTTCAGAGTCCTGCTCTCAGGAGGAGTTCTGGAGGACTGCTCTGTCCCTCTCCTTGGCTTCCTCATTTGGAGGACCTGCCTGGGAGGGTGGAGGGCACTTCGTGCTCTTCAGTGAGGGCTCTCCTCCATGCTGTCATTGTGCGCTTGCCTCAGCCACCCTTGCTGTGTGACCTTGAGCTAGTTACTCCCCTTCTCTGGGCATTTTTTTTTAATCTGCAAAATGAAGGGACCCCTAATGCTCTCTCCATTTTACACCTGTTTGGACAGCTTGACTTAGACAAGCATTTAGATCTAGCCCGTCCACACATCTAAAAAATCGCCTCCACAACATTTCTCATCCTCAGTATTCTGCAACCATTTCTTACACAGTTCCTTCCAGCCGGAGCTGTCTCCAAAGCACCTACAGCCTTACATTTGCAGACACGCTGCAGTCAGGAGGAGGACTCAGCAGCTGATGGAAATAAAAGTTCCTCTCAGTTCAGAGCAGGCTGGACTCTGGTGGATGGTGCAGAGTGACTCACGCCGGTGTAGTCCACACTGGCTGGCCCCACGGCAGCCTGCTCTGCTGCATGTGTCACTTTGCTCACAGCGTAGGACCAGGGGAAGGAACACAGCCTGCAGAGGGGAGAGTGCTTGAAATCAGGGAGCGCTTACCCAGCTTGCTCATTTCCCAGGTGCAGAAGCCCAGGCCCAGAGAGCTGCGGTGACTTGTCCAAGGTCACACAGCATATCCAAATCCAACCCGGACTCGGTTTCCCAGCCTGTGGCTCTGCCTTCTCTGCATTCACAACACACCCAACTGGGCAGTCGACTGCCCCCAAACAGCTGGCAAACAAAGCTGCTTCTAGAGGCATCGTCTCAAAACAGGCTTGGCCAGGGGTGTTCCACAGTATCTCCGTCCTGCGCCCCCCCCACCCCGCCCAGCACCAACTTCTTCCCCTGAAGTCCAGCTCACCCTCTTGTCTCACGGAGCTCATTTGCAGCGGCTTCTCTGCCAGGCAAGGAGAGCCCACAGCCCAGTGGCCAGGAGAGGGACGGTTTGTGGTGGGGACGAAGGGAGAAGAAAATTCCAACCCCAGTGGTTCCTGGCAGAGTTAGTCTCTGCCCTCTCCTCCCCCAGGAGCCGGAAGTTCATTCATTGTGCCTCTCTCTCCTGCAGCTGCAGGAGAGCCCTGGGGGGACGTTAGAAGGACCCTGAAGCCCCCCCTCCTGAGAGGTGAGGGTCTGAGGTCGCGCTGAGGAGCTGGGCTTGCTGTCCTGCCTCAGCCGCGGACTCTCCAGGTCCACGGGGACGGCCAGCATGGTCCTGCGGGGGGGAGGGAGGGCTTAGGAGTAATCTCTCCATCAGCCAGAGCGCTGCTGCTCTGCCAACCGCCCGGGAGCTGTCCTCCCTCCTTGCTAGGAGCATGGAGCAGGAGAGGCTCAGCCCCGCGGGGCCAGGGCATCTGCAGCTTCCTGCACCCGGTCGCCCTGAGGGTGATGCTCAGGCTGCCCGGAGTTTAGCTGCTATTGATCAGCCCAGGCCTGGGACAGGGTGGGACAGACAGCCTAGCCTCGGAGCCCTGGCTGGGGATTTGGGAGGCTGCATTCCAGAACAGGAACAGGAAGAGTGTGAGCTTGGGGCTCGCACACACTGAGCTCCCCAGCTCCCGTGCAGAAGGCTGGGTGACCTCGGGCAAGTGAGTTAGGGCCCCTGAGCCTCAGTTTTCTCGTTTGTAAGAAATAGAGGAATGAGAGGGGTTGGGGCAGGTCAGACCTGAGTCACTAGAGTAGGCTCCCCTGTGGGTTAGCCCTGTGTGGGGGAAGAGGAAGATGCACACATCCAGGGCCCGCAGGCTCTACCTCTGCACGGCCTTGCTGTGTGTCCTTGGTGAGTCACTTTACCTCTCTGGACTCTGTTTTCTCACTGGTCAAATGAGGGCAGTTGAGCCAGTAAAGGCTGAAATTACAAAACCACGTCTAATGGAGGTGCTCACTATACATCTGTTCTTTTAATTTGCTTAAGAGGTTTGGAAGCCCAGACTCTTGGCCTCTGAAGGTAGGTGATCTTTGCCCCTCCAGTTTATCGCTGAGGCCGGCGGCTTGCCCAAAGCCCCCTTGCTGGTTAGAATCTGAGCCAGGTCAGGTTCTTCCTTAAGAGAGACCGGGTTCTGTTGCAAGGAGAACCCAGGCCCAGCCCCTTGGAAGGGGCTGTGGAAATGCTGGCCTCCATGGACTCTCTGGCCTGGGCCGGGGGTGAGGGAGTCCAGGCACAGTGAGGAGCCGAGGGCCCCGGTGGTCTTCGGTGGTGTCCATGAGCCTCTGGTTCTGCAGGAGGGGTTGGGGCCTGGTCCCGGGCGGCACAGCAGGAGGAACAGAGACGTCTCTGAGCCGGCTTCTCTGCCTAGGCCCCACGGCTCACTCCCCTCTGCTCTGCGTGAGGCTTAGTGTCACCAAACAAGTGTCCCAGCCTGAGGCCCTGGGTTCAGAGCACCTGCCACAGAGATTGTAGGCATGAGTAGTAGCACAGGCCCTGCCCTGTCCCCTCTCCACCCTGTGCTTGCTCCAATGGCTCTCATAGACCAGACTCCAAAATCCTCTGCCTCCTGATTTCTGCCCAAAGGAGGCCCCTTGATTGTTCATCCTGACTTAGCCTCTCGGGCCCGAGAGCCCCTCCTCTGTCCCTCGTTCTCTGAATCTGCGGGGCATGAGTTCAAATCAAGAATTTGCCACTCCATGCTGGGTGGCCCTGAGCCAGTGTCTTTACCTCTCTGGACCTCACTCTTCCCACCTGTGCCCTGAAGGTCAGGGCAGCTCTCTGTTGATGTGACCTTAGCTGAAGGGCCAGGCCCTTTGTGGCTGGGACTGTCATCTCACCGGCTCTCTCCCAAGCCCCCCAGGAAGGTCAGAGAGAAGCCAGGAGGAGTCTGCCCTCAGAAAACCCTTGAAAAGGAGAGCGGCCTCCGACCCAGTGCCAGCCCCCACCATCTGTGGAGGAGCTGAGGCCCGAGGAGGGGGGACCACCGCTCCCGCCGCAGCCGCCGAGGACTCCCAGCCCAGGGCTCCGTCCTGGCGCCAACCCTGGCCAGCACTGCTGCTCAGCTTGGGCAGTAGGACCCTTCACCTGAGCCTGGGGTCCAGGCCACTCCTCCCCAGTCCCTCTGCAGGGCTCCCTAAGTCCTGGGCAGCTTTCGGCTCAGCTGCTCTCTTCCTTCCCAGGACCCTCCCTCAGGTGGGAAGTCCAGGAGGTGACACTGGGACATGCCCCGATCACTCTCCTCCCAACAGTGTCTCCTGACACACTTTCCTAGACAGGCCACTGTGGCCATGTGCTAGTGTCCTGTGGCTGCTGTGACAAGGAACACCAATGTCGGCACTGCCACTCAAACAGCACAGATGTCCCCCCCAGCTCAGGAGCTGGGAGGTGCAAGGTTCCCCAGGGGATGACATCCGGGTCTCTGGGGAGCCTCCGCCCTGCCTTTTCCTGCCTCAGGCCACCCGCATCCCTTGGCTGGCCGCCCCTTCCTCCGCGCAGAGCCGCGTCCTCTCGGTCACTCCTGGCCCCTCCTGCCCTCCCCCTCCTGGGACGCGGCCTCCCCCCCCTTTCCCCTGTAAGGACTTCTGTGATTACTCTGAGCCACTGGATAATCCGGGATTGTCTCCCGATTTTAAGATCCTTAAATAAATCATGTCTGCAAAGCCCTTGGCCCTGGGAGGTGACATTTACAGATTGCTGGACGCCGTTGGGAGGGCATCGGTCTGCCTATCAGAGGGGCCAGCGTCCTCAGAACCCCGGACCTGTGCCCAGGGGATGCTCCCTGCAGGTGTCTTGGCACGTGGGGCGCCCCGCGTGGCCTCCAGGACCAGACCCTGATTCACAGTCCAGGACACACCATGGAGTCTCCGGCCTGGCCACCTACAGGGACCCTCTCCCTCAGCGTCCCTCAGGCCTTCAGGGGCAGAGGCGCTCTGGCCTCCCAACTCTCTGGAGCCAGCAACAGCCTCGATTCTGGGTCCTCGAGCGCTTCCTGCCTCCCTCCTCGGCTCCACCCGCCACAGGAGCTGCCACCCACGGCCCTTCCTTCACCCCACACCTTCCGAGGGGCTCTCCTGCCGACCAGGCTCCCCTTCACTCTGCAGCTGTGGCTTCTGCCCTCTAGAGTGGCCACTGACCTTCCTGTGCCCAGAGCAAGGTCCCTGTGCGCCCTGCTCACGCTCCTAGCTCTGCTGCCTGCACGGCAATCCCTTCCCAGAGTCCTTGGCCAGCCCGGCCTCCCCCTCCATCCCTGGCGCTCCCCGTTTCTGCACCCATCCCCTCCTCCCCATCTTGGTCATACCCCTCTGGAGGTGACGTTGTTCCCTGGACGGTGGCTGAGGACACACGTTTGTGGCTGCAATGCCCAGCTCTGTGCTCCCCACTCAAATTCCCAAGCACCTCCAGCCACACACTTCGCCCAGCAAGGCCAGGGACGTCCCTGCGCCCAGCCCTCCTCTACTGTCCACCTGGGTCACACAGAGCAGGCACAGAGACCCTGGGGTCCCAGTAGCCGCCCCACTCCCTGCACCCCACCTCCGCCCACCCAACTCCTCCTGGATCATTCCGGCATGTTCTGGTCCTTTCCGTCCCTCAGTCCTTTCCTGGTCTCCAGCTGGGGTCTCTGGTCCTCAAGTCCCCTGAGGAGGTCAGATCCAGACTTGTGCTTCTTGAGTTCTTCCCACGATGCTGTGACGCCCCTGGGGTAAGACCCAAGCGCTCACCCTGGCTGTGTCACCGTCACCGTTTCCCCTCTAGCCGGGCTCTGACTGTCCCTGTGCTGGCCACACCCCGGAAGCTGCCCCTTACACCTCGGCCTCACTGTGCGCTCTCTGGGCTCCGCGTGCCTGTCGTGGGCACTCCTGGAACTCCTGCCCCTGGTCAGCGCCCAGCTTTGATGTTCCATCCTGAGATCCCCCCACCCTGACCCCCAGCTCAGCGCCTACACTCCATCGTCACTTCCCTAGTTCCGCACCTCCAGGTGTCACTCTGTCCCCAGTGGGAGCCCTGCGGCCAGGGCTGGGCCTTGCTCACCCCGCAGGTCCTGGGCTTCTGACCCTGCTCCCTCAGTGGCGGGACTGCAGGAGCCAGCGAAGCCGAGCACCTTCACCACGGTCTTGTGGCCCAACAAAGTATCCACCTGGCCATGAACACTATTTAACACGTTTTATTAAGTCACTGTCATGAACAGATTTCAAAATGACACACGAAGACTGCAAACAGGTGAAGGTCAAATGCAGGCCTCGGTGACCTTCAGGTATCGGGTCCCAGCTAGTCCATACCTGGACTCGCCCATCTCAGGCTTCCTACTCCTGGCCTGGCTGCCCCTGGGGCAAGGACGCAGCCCCCCAAAAGTAGTCTTGGTGGCATTTAAAGTCCCAGTGACATGGCAGAGTGGCTAGGAGCACAGGACCAGCTTTCAAGTCCCCGGGTGTGGTGGGCAGGCTCCTTGGCTCTGGAGCCCGTGTCCCCGTGTCCAAGTTGGAAGAAAACTTGTGCTTCGGCCACCTGAGACTCCACGCCCCCACTTCTCCACCCCAGGACAAAGCACAAAGAGGAGGGGCAAACATCACCCCGGGCACTCGCTAGCTGCAAGGGGAAGCCGACCCCTTGGGGATGCGTCCCGAGTGCCCCTCGCCGTGACGACTTGGCATCTCCGTCACTGTGGTCTCCCAGTCAAGCCTCCGGGGGTCCAGGGACCCGACTGATCTCTTTAAGAGGGAGAAGAGGATGTGCTGGGATGAGACCGAGAAAAGGCAAAGAAACGTCACCTGCAGTGACCCTCAGTTGGACCTTGGTTTTGTTAAAAAACTATGCAAGACGTTTGGAGTCAAGGCAATTGGAATATGAGGTGGACGTTAGGCAGGATGAAGGGGTCATAGCTCGCTGTGCTGGACTTGGGCGTGGCTCTGTGGCTGTGTGGAAAGCCCATGTTTTCCTGGATGTCCTTAGGGAAGGAAGCATCCGGGGTGAGACGTCACGATGTCTGTGATTTGGAGTGTGTGGGGTCGTGTGTGTGTGTGTGTGTGTGTGTGTGTGTGTGTGTGTGTGGTCGTGTGCATGTGTTCCTGCAGGAAGCCAGTACAACGCGCTGGTGACCCCGTGACTGGGTGGTAAGTGGAACAGCCATGTGGTTTGAGCACTTGTGGTTTTCCTGCATGTTTGAAAAATGTCGTAATAAAAAGATGCCAGCATCCAGAGCAAAGGGCGGAGCCAGTCCCCCCCCCCCCACAGGCCAGCATCATTCTGAATGGAGAAAAATTGAAGGCATTCCCTCTAAGATCTGGTACAAGACAGGGATGCCCTCTCTCACCACTTCTGTTCAACATAGTCCTCGAAACACTGGCCAGAGCAATTAGACAGACGAAAGAAATTAAAGGCATAAAAATAGGAAAAGAAGAACTTAAATTATCACTATTTGCAGACGATATGATTCTATACCTAACAGACCCAAAAGGGTCTACAAAGAAACTATTAGAGTTAATAAATGAATTCAGCAAAGTGGCGGGATATAAAATCAACACGCATAAATCAAAGGCATTCCTGTATATCAGCGACAAATCCTCTGAAACGGAAATGAGGACAACTACTCCATTCACAATATCCCCCCAAAAAATAAAATACCTGGGAATCAACCTAACAAAAGAGGTGAAAGACCTATACAATGAAAACTACAGAACCCTAAAAAGAGACATAGAAGAAGACCTCAGAAGATGGAAAAATATACCCTGCTCATGGATAGGCAGAACTAACATCATCAAAATGGCGATATTACCAAAAGTTCTCTATAAGTTCAATGCTATCCCAATCAAAATCCCAACAGCATTTCTTGTAGAAATAGATAAAACAATCAGGAAATTCATATGGAATAATAAAAGACCCAGAATAGCAAAAACAATGCTAAGCAGGAAGTGTGAATCAGGCGGAATAGCGATACCAGACTTCAAACTATACTACAGAGCAATAGTAACAAAAACAGCATGGTACTGGTACCAAAACAGGCGAGTGGACCAATGGTACAGAATAGAAGACACAGTAACCGATCCGCAAAACTACAACTATCTTATATTTGATAAAGGGGCTAAAAGCATGCAATGGAGGAAGGATAGCATCTTCAACAAATGGTGCTGGGAAAACTGGAAATCCATTTGCATCAAAATGAAACTGAATCCCTTTCTCTCGCCATGCACAAAAGTTAACTCAAAATGGATCAAGGAGCTCGATATTAAATCAGAGACACAGCGTCTGATAGAAGAAAAAGTCGGCTATGATCTACATACTGTGGGGTCAGGCCCCAAATTCCTCAATAGGACACCCATAGCGCAAGAGTTAACAACCAGAATCAACAAATGGGACTTACTCAAACTAAAAAGTTTTCTCTCAACAAAAGAAACAATAAGAGAGATAAACAGGGAGCCTACATCCTGGGAACAAATCTTTACCCCACACACTTCAGATAGAGCCCTAATATCCAGAGTATACAAAGAACTCAAAAAATTAGATAATAAGATAACAAATAACCCAATCAACAAATGGGCCAAGGACCTGAACAGACACTTCTCAGAGGAGGACATACAATCAATCAACAAGTACATGAAAAAATGCTCAACATCGCTAGCAGTCAGAGAAATGCAAATCAAAACCACCCTAAGATACCATCTCACTCCAGTAAGATTGGCAGCCATTAAGAAGTCCAACAACAACAAGTGCTGGCGAGGATGTGGTGAAATGGGTACACTTGTTCATTGTTGGTGGGACTGCAAAATGGTGCAGCCAATTTGGAAAGCAGTATGGAGATTTCTAGGAAAGCTGGGAATGGAACCACCATTTGACCCAGCTATTCCCCTTCTCGGTCTATTCCCTAAAGACCTAACAAGAGCATGCTACAGGGACACTGCTATATCGATGTTCATAGCAGCACAATTCACGATAGCAAGATTATGGAACCAACCTAGAAGCCCTTCAATAGATGAATGGATTAAAAAAATGTGGCATTTATACACAATGGAGTATTACTCTGCAATACGAAATGACAAAATCATAGAATTTGGAGGGAAATGGATGGCATTAGAGCAGATTATGCTAAGTGAAGCTAGCCAATCCTTAAAAAACAAATGTCAAATGTCTTCTTTGATATAAGGGGAGTAACCAAGGACAGGGTAGGGACGAAGAGCTGGAGAAGAAGAATAACATTAAACAGGGATGATAGGTGGGAGGGAAAGTGAGAGTTAAGGGAAATTGCATGGAATTGGAAGGTGAGCCTCAGGGTTATACACAATTACATATAAGAGGAAAGGAGGAGTAGGAGAAAAATTATATAAGTGGAAGAAACGATTTATAGTAGAGGGGATGGAGAGAGAGAAGGGGAGGGGAGGGGAGGGGAGGGGTGAGGGGACAGTGGAGAATGGGATAGACAGCAGAATACATCAGTCACTAGAAAGGCAATTTGTAAATCAATGGAAGTGTAACTGATGTGACACAGCAATCTGTATACGGGGTAAAAATGGGAGTTCATAACCCACTTGAATCAATCTGTGAAATATGGTATATTAAGAACTATGTAATGTTTTGAAGGACCAACAATAAAAAAAAATACAAAAAAATAAAAAATAAAAAAAATACAAAAAAAAAATTAAAAAAAATAAAAAGATGCCAGCATCCAGAGCAAAGGGCGGAGCCAGGCCCCCCCCCTGTCCCCAGGCAGAATAAGAGAATGCTCCGTTTGCTCTCCCAAGGCGTCACCAGTCCCAACAGAGAGGACGCAGGCACTGTGGGGCCCCCAGAGGCCTCCAGAGTCTGGACTGCCCGTCTGTCCCTCTGTGGGAGTGGCCGCCCCGACCACCCTGCACTTCTGCAAACCCACCGAGGATGTCTGGCCTGCTGAGGAGCTGCGTCTTGCGCTGGGATAATTGTGGCTTGAGCGAGCCTCTGAACAGGAAGCCGGGCCGCAGCCGGTGGGCCAGACGTCCCCTCCCTTCCCAGAATAGGAGGAGGGGGGAGGCAGGGGGACTGCCCTGTCCCAGACACCTCAGAAGTCATGACAGGGGAGGACGAGGACGTGGAGCCGGCCACATTCAGAGTCCAGTGGTGACGGACAAAAAATAGAGTCTCTGGGCTTGAGCAGCTGCGAAGTCAGGCCACTTGGAGGCTGGTCGCCATGACCCGGCCGTGCCCGGGAGCTCTGCCCTCCACAGAGAGGTGGTTAAAACAAATGGAAACCAGTTTTAAATTCAACCACAAGGTGCACTCACGGCCCCCTGTCATCGGCCCCGACCCGTCGCCTTCCAATCTCGCGCCACAGCCAGGGCGGCCTGTTTCTGGACTCTCCACCCGCCGGTCACCCTGCCGGTCCTCCTTGCCGATGCTTCTCGCACCCACCTGACCACGGCCAGGTCCTGTGCTGCGCCTGGGCCCTCTCCCTGGCGTGTGGGGTCCACCGTGAGAATACGCTTCCACGGTCTGTCCTTCACGACGCCTCAGGGGGTCTTCACCTGGACAGAACCCCCGGCCAGCAGACACGCTCGTGCTCTGTCCACGGCGCCTTGAGTGCTGAGTGAGCTGGACACATGGAGGATCGGGGGGGGGGGGTCGGCCCACGACTCAGGATGACCACCCTGTTTCAGAGGGGAAGCTCCTGAACGTGGGCCCACAGTCCCCCTTAACAAGACGGGGGTCTGGACCCCTGTTTTGCCAAGCCCCACCCAGCCTTGGGTCACCCCATGGCTGTGGGAGGCGCCTGGATCTGGGACCCTGGGACCTGAGTGTGCTTTTACTTCAAGACCATCATGAAAATCACAGAGCGCCTCAGTCCCCCCAGTCCACTCTGCACGGCCCCGGGGGCCCAAGACTGTGTTCAGGCCACTCCCAAGGGGGTCTGTGGCCTTACCAGCGGTCAGACCTCCCTGGTGTCTTGTGACTGAGGCAGCGGTGGCTGAGATGGCTCAGAGCCCCCCAGTGCCACCTGCCCAGCGCCTGCTGCTGTGACCCTGCTGCCCACTCCAGCCCCTTCTCCCCCCAGCCTGTCTGGCAAGCGACCTTCCCACCACGTGGCCTCTTCTCCCAACTGATGCCAGGATGCCTTTTAAATAAACTTAGACCACATCCTGATGGACAGAGGAAAGGGCGTGTCCCTTCACCCCTCCTCCACGCCCTTCAGTCTCCCACCCCAGACACAGCACAGTCTCTAACTCCTCGACCAGTTTCAGAAATAGAAATTCTAGCCAGGCACAGTGGTGGTCCACGCCTGTAATCCCAGCAGCCCCAGAGGCTGAGGCAGGAGGATCACAAGTTCGAGGCCAACCTCAGCAACTTGGCGAGGCCCTGTCTCAAAATAAAAAATAAAAAGGGCTGGGGGGTGGCTCAGTGGTTAAGTGCCCCTGGATTCAATCCCCTGTGCCAAAAGTAAAGGAAAAAGACACAGGAATTCTTTGCCCCTGCCCCTGGCCTGGCTTGCACAGTGCAGGGTGGATAGCTCCCTTCTGCTCTGTCTTCTGCCCTGCCCCTGTGCCTTGCCCCATGCCCTGTCCCCCATGCCCTGCTGGTCTTTCCTCCCCGGAACGCAGCCTCCCCTGATTCTCTTCAGTAGCCCAGAGTTCTCTCCCACCTTCGTGACCAGCCCTCTGCCGGCCCCTGCAGGAGGACGGCTCTCCTTTCCAGTCCACCACTGTCACAACCGACAGGGCACATCTGCACATGTCTCTGTGCACAAGTGTCCACAGGCCTCTCCTGGCCCATAACGGTGGGGCAGAGGCCAACTGCTTCTTACCCCGATCAACAGTGGCAACTGGCCTCCAAGGGGCTGCGCCAGCTCCCCCTCCCGTGGCACCTGAGCGAGCGGAAGTGAGCCGCTGATCACGCCCCTGGGGACGGAAGCACCTCCCCAGGCCTGGCTGTGCGGGGAATGGCCGGGGAGCTGGGAGGCAGTCCCAAGAGTAGACCCACGCCCCAAGTTCTGAGCTCATCTGGAGGTTCTTGAGCCTCTCCCCAGGGAGGCCAGGGTGTGCCGGGCAGGAGAGCCACGGCTTTAACCTCTCCAGAGCTCAGCCAGCTGGGCAGGGTAAGGCCTGCCCCTCCACCAGGAGCCCGGGCTCCGCCTTCCCACCTCCTCTCCCCGGCCCTGCTACTTACTTCATACCCCAATCTCTGGTCACACCAAGTCCCCTTTGTTTCCCAGAGGAGCTTGGTCCCCAGCCATCAAGGTCACCAGCCGTCAAGGTCAGCTGCACCTTTGCCAGCTCCTCCCTGCCCTCCCTGGACAGCTGCTGGGCAGAGTCCCCTCCACCTGCACACACGCACATGCCTCCCTGCGACACCCTGGGGACCCAAGGTGCAGGCTTGCAAGAGCCCCTCCTTAGCATCTCCTCCCAACTTGGCCGTCGCGACATCAGCTTGCAACTGGTCAAGGTAGGGGCATTTAGAACAGGGTGCCAGGGCGCCAGGGTGCCAGGCAAACATAGGGGAACTTTCTCCCCCCGAATCCAGCTGTTATCAGTTGGCAGGGTCTCCCCTCCCTCTCCTGTCCACTCTCCCCTCCCAGGAAACTGGTCCTCAAGAGCCCATCTCAGTGGCCAAAGCCTGATGGCCATCTCTGGACAGGAAAGCCACACGGTGTCATGGAAGAGGGGGTGTAGAGGTGGGGAGCAGGGCCTTTCCGTCAGTTGATGCCAGAGCACCTCTGGGGCCCAGGTGGCCGGCTGGCCTGGCTTGTGGCCCCAGGCAGCTCCCTGCATACCCTTGTCGGGCAGGCTGCCTGGGAGGTGCTGGGTGTCAGTAGGTCCCTGGGGAAGGGACGGCCAGCTGGCACCGTGTCGGGACATGGGAGTGGCTGTGGTGGTGGCTGCAGTGTGGGGGGAGGACGTTTCCGCAGTGTCGGTCCCAGGAGTGGAAGCTACTCAGGGTTGAAGGTAGACTGTTGGGCCCAGGAGGCCTGTGCTGGTGGCTGGGAGTCTTAGGGGTGGACACAGTGACGGGGAATAAGGCCCCTCGCAGAGTCTTACTCTTGGAGGCCTCTCCTTGTGTCCCATGGAGCCACTCTGTGTGTACCCCCCCCCCCCCCAGGGAAATGGTTCCACTGGGCAGAGTGTGGGGACATCGCATTGGAAGGACATCCTTCCTGGGGAACGCTGGGCTCCGGGGAGCTCTTGGACTCTGTGGTTGGCACCGGCTCCTCCGCAGACACCAGCTGCCTAGACGGGCCCCTTCCCAAAGAGACCGTCACACGGACAGCTGGCCAGTCAGCGGGACGAGACATTCCAGTGTGAAGCTGGCCAGTGGACATGAAGACGTGAAGCTGGCTTCCCCTCGTGGTCTGGAGACGTCCTGCCTTCAAAGCACCAGCGTCCACTGGGTCACCGGGGAGCTTCAGGGCCTGGAGTCTCTGGCCAGAGGTGCCTGATGGAGGCAGGGAGGCCTGGGGGCAGGTGAGGGCCAGGAGGGGCAGGAGCGGGGGCCTCGGGCAGGCGGCAGGACGGGGACGGAGCCTGGGGTGGCATTCGGGGCAGTGGAGGGAGCAGCCAGGCCCAGGGCACCCCGTCCTGTGTGCCTGGACGGTGTGACAAGGCTGTGAGCTTTACTGCTCCCAGGACCCTGAGGGGAGGACGGTCTACATTTGGACTCCGGTGGCCCGTGCGGCCTGTCCTTCCTGTCACACAGGCTCCGCGGCCGTCGGCCAGGAGATATTTATACTCTGCTCTCGGGGGACAGTGCTCTTGTTCGGCTCTTTCTCCCCACATTCTGAGGTTTACTGGGTGACTGGCCGATTCTTCCTGGTAGAGATGAACATGGTTTCCGTCGGTCAGCGAAGCAGCCCTCAGGTTGGGGTCCCTTGACCTGGAGAGCAGCCCTGGATTTCTCTCCCCTGGACTCTTGTCACCGTGTTCTTCTGAGCCTGGGAACACTCAGGTCCTCAAGTGCTTCTGGAACCGTCCACCACCAGTGGTCCCTTGCGGATGAGTATCTGTGTCCACTCTCTTTGTACCTGGACAGTTTTTTGAAAACTGATCTTGACCCTTTTTCCTAATAAGAGCCGCCTGCTGGAGACTCAGGGCAGGCAGGGCCTCACGGTGCAAGTGGCACTTCAGCCACCCAGGGTGACCCTGGGGCTCAGCTGGGAGTTGGTGCAGTGCACCCAGGGGTCAGATCCCGTGGTTCCCAAACAGACCATTCTGAACCGAGTGGCAGAAAGTGACCACTTGAGATGGATTGAGAAGAAAAAGTGGCCCAGGTCCTGTTGGCCAGGACTTCTGTGGGGCCTGCGAGGGCCTCAGCTGGGTGACCCAAAGCTGGGCGACTTGAGCGTGGGGGCTGAGGCTGGGGCAGCCGCATGTACTGCACTCTCGGGCTGGGCCTGCTGGCAGGACGGCCACCAGGCTGGGTGCAGCAGGACGGGGGGCCATGGGCCTCTCTGTGGCTCCCCTGTGGTAGAGCCTCAGTGTTCTAGGGCCTGGTGGGGCTTTGCGGCCCTTTGCCAGCCATCTGAGAAGTCGCACATGCCAAGCACTCTCACGCCCATGCCCGGGGCAAGGGGCCCAGGAGGAGCCGCGTGGGACCTGAGGTCACCTGAGACTGCTCCTGCCCCGTGGTCACTTCTGATGGCTCACAAGGGCCTGTGTCTCGTAGCAAGCCCCAAGGCTTTCCTTAAAAAATATTAACAGTGTCCACTGGACAGCTGGTGTGACCTCCACACACGCACGGCAAGCACCGAGCAGGCCCAGCCCCGCCGACCTCCAGCCTCACCCAAGGACGTGAGGCCTCGGCCCTTTGGAGCCCCAGACGCTGCTGGAAGCCAAGGGAGGCAGACCCCAAGTCAAGGCAGCTCCCGTTCCCGGCCCCACCCCCCCAGGCTCGCGGCCTGACATCTTCTTTTGGTAAAATGGGACTGATACTAGTTTTTTTTTTGGGGGGGGGTGGTACCAGGGATTGAACTCGGGGGCCCTTGAACACGGAGCCTCACCCCAGCCCTACTTTGTATTTTATTCAGAGATAGGGCCTCACTGAGTTCCTTAGCACCTCAAAGTTACTGAGGCCGGCTTTGAACTCGCCATCCTCCAGTCTCAGCCTCCCGAGCCACCGGGATTACAGACGTGAGCTGCCGAGCGCTGGCAGGATTGATAATAGTTCATTATCTCTACCTCCAAGAGCTGATAGGGATCTGATAGGATTCTGTATGCTGACACCGCAGGGCGTGGCGTGAGCTGGAGGGCTGGATTAGTCTCACTGGGCTTGCTAAGAACTTCACAAGGAGATACATGGTTCTTAATTGTTTCTGATATCCTGCCACAGCATCCTGGGTGAGCGGGAGTGTGTGTGTGTGTCGGTGTGCACCCACGCATCCATGTGCACACGCGTGTGCGCTCCACCAGAAGCAGAGCCCAGTGTCCTTGCTGGGACTCTCGTACTCTGTGTCCTGCCCTTCGATGCTCTTGCTGCGCCTCTGCCTTGGTGGAGATTGAGAGAATCTAGGACAGTGAATTTCCTCAGAGGGAAGAGAAGGTCACAGGGAAAGTCTGCTGTCCTCTGGATCCTCGGTGTTCTAGAACAGGACTGAGGCGAGATTGAGAAGCTAAAAGCAATCGGATAATTGACCTGGTTTTTTTTTTTTTTTTTTTTTTTTTTTTTTTTTTTTTTTTTTAATAAACGCAGGAGCCCTGTTCTTCGCTGGAACACAAAAATGTCTGTGACTTTGAAAAGAAATATTGTCTGACTTGTTTTGCCGTCAGCAGAAGTGCTGGCTTCGCTCCCGACCCCTCCTAGCGAAGCCAGCAGACAGGACACACAGGCCTGCCCTTGGCGTTGACACGGAGGCTGGATGGGCAGCCAGGGCTGGGGAGGCGGGTGAGGCCCTCCTGGGGTCCTGGCCTCCTGGGGGTCACAGCCTCCTGTCCCAGGACCCCGACAGGCTCAGGCGCCCTGGCGGCCTCGTGCTGGGGGAACAGCAGCCTGGGCCTGAGGAGTTGGGTGGAGGGTGGCTCCCGTGCAGGGGTCAGGTCAATCCTGACCTCCCTGAGCCGGGGGTCAGTCCTGTATGCACCTGGAGCCACAGCTGGCCTGGATCGGGCATGCAGTCTGTGGTGGATGGATGAACACTGGGTGGACGGACACTCTCGTGGGTGGGTGGACCCTCCTCCTGCTGCCCACGCTGTCTGAAGGTCACGAGCCTTGGATCTTCTCTGAGCCGTCCGTTCCCTGGGCAGTAATTAGATACCTGCTTGGACGAATTGGCCCAGGATTTGGGGTCCATTTTAAGGTATCTTGACGCGCTCTGGACATTAGATGTGATGAAATCTTACTGAAAAAAGAAGGTGTGAGAACCGCATACCGTGTCCATAGCACAGTCTGTCTGGGTTGAAGAATGTGTGCATGACAAATTCCAATCACAGCTCCCCCCAGATATTGTCAAAATGGCCACTGAGGACGCAGGCGGGTCTCAGGCTGGGGCTCTTGCTCTGTGCGGTGCTCTTCCTGGAAGATTTCCCGTGTTCCTATGACGACGAGTTGCCTGGGTGATGTGCGCACAGTAGGAACTTCCTCTTCATGGCTTGGAGGCTGGACCCGTGACCAGGGAGCCAGCATGGTGGGCCCTGGCAAGGCTTCTCCCCAGGCTGCAGGCTGCCCGGCCCCTGCGTGTCCTCACGAGGTGGAGAGAAACCCTGGAGCTCTCTGGGGTCTTGTTGTAAGGAGGCTGACCCCCTCCGAGGGCACCACTTATGACCTGATCCCCTCCCTAAGGCCCCCTCCTCGGACCACTGCAATGATTTCTTTCATTCAAAAGTACATTAAAGATGACAAATGCACACTCACAAGGACGCCCTTTCTGTCTTGTTGCACATGTCACCAGGCCATTCAGAGTCAGATGGCTGAGAGGCGGCTGCCTCCTGTTCATCATGAACTCAGGCCTCTCAACACTCAGCCATGCTTCATGCTATTCCTTTATATGTGAGGAACCAGGAGCTCAGAGAAACCAAGCAACTTGTCCAAGGTCACACAGCAGCAAGGGAAGTTGGGCGAGCTTTGGACAAAGACATGCAGAGCCCGTGCCCTTATTAAGTGTCCCCTGTTCTGCTGCATCCTCATAAAGACAGAAAAAGCAACTTGCCTTTTTGGGTGATTTTCATGGTAAATTCATTTTTTTTTTGTACAAATAAATTCAGGGACAACACCTGCTGATAGACACAGAGGTGCCCAGTGACTTCTGATTCCTGAATGGCTTTGCCATGTGGCTGAGACAACAGCCTGAATGACTGGGGGCCTTCTGGAGCACCTGGACGGCACCTGTCCAGGGGAATTTGTAGAGCACACAGGGACGAGGATTCAGGATCACTGAGGAAAACCGCTCTGGAGCGTCCGAGAGACCCCTGTGTCCTGTGTACACTCAGGACACCTATTTGTGGGGGCTGGGAAGGCAAGGCGGCTGTCTCTCTGTCCCGGGGCACGGTGCTCTTCCTGGTGGGCCACACTATTCTTTGTCACCTGTGGGTCACATGTCAGCTCCTTGGCCTGTTGCACTTTGAAGTTGTGGCAGAGTGTCCTGGGGGCACCCTCTCTGGTGGCCAGGAATGCAGCTGATGAGGGAAGACAGACGTCTCACGGCAGGGGCAGCTGCTGGCCCTCAGCCAAGGCCCTGGCCACCCCAGTTCTGCCATCGCCCGAGCCAGGGACCCCAGGGCCCAGCCTGTGTCTGCCATTCCCAGAGAGGGAACAGCCGGTGTGACACCTTCCAGGTCTGCTCCCCCGGCTGTGAGCTCATCGCCACAGCCACCTGAGCTCTGGAGGGAACATAATTACTCTCAGTCCTGCTGTCTGTCTACGGCTGCGGCCACCGGGGGCTCTGAGATTAAAGTATGAAAAGAAATCAATTATTTAAGGATGTGCCTTTGAGCAGGGGCAGTGAACCTAGATGAAAAACCAGATGTCCAGCCTGCCGGTTCTCGTCCACACCTCCTCCTGCTGTCCAACGTCAGGAGCAGCAGGTGACACCCCTCGTGCCGAGGCTTGCACACTTGCACAGCGTGTTCCAGCTTCACTGGACTTTGGTGCACCGCCAGTCTAATGCATCAGGATGGCACAGAACAGAGAGGTTGGGCTCCTGGCCCAGCATCACACAGCTTCAAAAGAGCACACAGAAATCTGAATCCGAGTCTGTGCCTTTCAAACCTGTGCTGGTTCCACCAGGATCTGTTCAATGGAGTGACAGGTCGGGTCCTAGACAAAGCATTCAGTGAGACTCTCTGATTCTGGCTTTTCCTATTCATGGTGTATCCATTGGAGGTAGGAAACAACCATTTATAAGTGTATTGAGAAAGAAAGATAAGTCCCGTGATGTCTGTGGGAACATTAAGCAATGGGAAATTGCACAGCAGGCCCATGATGGCTTGGCCTGGGACACGGGCTGTCAGCTGCAGGGTCCACTGATGGAGACAGCTCTGTCATGGGGGTTTCATGGCTCCTCGTCTAACCTGGTCCTCGGGTGCCAGAGGAGCCAGGTTTCCATCTGGCTGGGCACCACCGAACCTGACCGTCCTCCTGGCTCAGGGCGTCAGGGGAGTTGACAGGTCCTGGTGCTGCTAAATCTTCTTCCAAAACTGGCTCACGTCTGACCTGCCACCTGTGCCCTGGAGGCTGCCACCTCTTGGTCCCATGGAGACTCAGTCTTCAGCCAAACAGGACAGATGAGTCGCAGTAGCTTTTGGGGGTGCTTTTAAAGTGAGGCCCTTAGCAACTCAGTGAGACCCTGTCTCTAAATAAAATACATCATGGGGCTGGGGATGGGGCTCAGTGGTCGCGTGCCCTGATTCATTAATTAATCAAAAAATTGTAAAACATGGGTCACATAAAATGGACCATTAACCAAGTTTAAGTGACAGGTGACTCGAAGCCCATCCACACCGTAGGGCAACCGTCTCCCCAGACAGTGTCCCCTCAGGCGTCCCCCTCCCCAGTCCCTGACAGCCACCCTCCCGCTGCGTTTCTGGGAACTTGCCTGTTGGGGGGCCTGGTGAGTGGGACCCTGCCGTGTGCGTGCTCTGGTGACTGGTCACTCACCCACTGGTCCTCGAGGTCCTCCTGCTGTGGAATGTTCCAGAATTGCCTCCTCTGCCAAGCAGACACTGTTGCGGGGCTCGGCTGCATTTATTCGTCTGTCCTCCTTCCAGGGGCGCCTCGGTGGCTTCCATCATCTGGTGGGTGGGCAAAGCTGCTGGGCCCAGGGCCGAGGAGGCTGCGCCTGCTTTCTGCCCTCTTGGGTTCATTCCGGAGGAGCTGCGGGGTCACAGAGCCGTTCTATTTTAAGGTTTTGAGGAACAGCCGGCTGCTGTGGCCATGTCCCTCATGGGCTGGAAATCCAGTCCCCGGAGTAAGCAAGAGGTGACCAGGTCAGGGGGCCCTGCTCTTGGGTGGACTGACGTCACTGTCACAGGAGTGACTTCGGCAGGTGCTGGCCCCACAGGAAGTCCCAGGATTCCTCGTAAAGACGAGCAGCCTCCGTGTTCACTCCCTGACTCTGCTGATGTTTCCTGTCTGGTGGCTCATTGACCAGGATGGACCAGATGCTCCGAGGACTGTATCACCCTGGGTCCGGGTGCCTCTGAAAACCTTGGCTCTACTCCGCTTCCTGACTGCAGTGGGCCCAAGAGGATCTTGACCTTGTGGCCAGTTCTACAGTTACATAATGTCTGCCGGGTCCACGGCCCCCAGAACCAAGACTGCTCTTCCCATCATCCCTTGCAACTCAGTGTGACCTGGTGACCGAATCTGGCCAACGGATGTCAGTGGGAGGTGGACATGGCGGCCCCTGGGGACCCACCAGGCTGGTGGGCACCAGCCAGCTGCCCCTCCATTCTCCATCCTGAAGTCTGAAGCTGCCACGTCAGACCTGAGGATGGGGCCAGATGACAGAGACCGGTCAGAGGAGCAGGGGCACGTCACGCTCGGAGCTGGCAACACTGGGCCTCTTACGTGGGGACCCGGACCCTGTCTGGCTCAAGGGGCTGTTGTTTTGGGTCACTGGTACTCACCGGCACGCCCGATGCTTACCCCTGAGCCAGGTCATGGCAGTGACTGTCCCTGGCAGGCCCTCTCTCTAAACAACCTTCAGAGAACCCTAGAGAGCCGAGGTTTTCAGCCAAGAATTTGCCCCCAGGGGCCCACGTCTGGAGACCTTGTGAGTCATCCTGAGCGTGGGGTGGGGCTGCTACTGATGCCCAGGGTCCTGCAATGTCCTGGACGCACCCCAGCAGAGAAGCACGGTCCAGCCTCAGTAGCACTGAGGTTGAAAATCCCTCTTGGTTTTGTTTCACAAAGGAGGAAGTTGAAGGCAAAGGCTTAGGTCACTTTCCTGTGGTGACAAAGCTCAGGATGGGATTGTCAGGCTTCAGGGCATTCTGTCCAGGGTTGAGGGCTGTGTTCACGGGAGGCCAGGCCTGGGCCACATCAACATGGCCCCCCACGCTCTGAACGTCTGACCTCATCTTGAGGAGCCTAGGAGCTTCTGGAGACGGACTGTGCCATCCAGATGCCGACCCGTGAAGGGGCTTTGGTTGGGAGGACCGTCGCCCAGTGCAGCGCATCCAGCAGGGCTCTGCCCAGTCAGAAGGGATCTGGGCTGCAGGTCCCAGAGTCCTCACGGTCCAGGGCTGGCCCTTAGTGACGATGGGCAATAAGATGGGAGGGACGTGGAGGTTGGGATGGGGGCACTCGGGGATCTTGTAGGAGAGGCAGATGCTAACTGGCGTGGACAGTATTTTAGCCTGTACCACCACGGGCCATTCTGGTTTACAAAGGCCACATGTCACATGTCACAAGTACAGAGGGGTCAGGAGGGAACCTGACCTCATTTGGAAGAGCAAATCTGAAGAGGCAGCCTCCGTGAACTTCCAGCTCATCCAGCTCACTTGGGCTTACAGAGGTTAAAACCCACCCACATGAAGGTGGGCCATGGAGGAGGAGGGGGGAGGAGGAGGAGCAGGAGGAGGAGAAGGAGTGGGGGAGGAGTGGGGGAGGAGGAGGAAGAGGGGGGGAGGTGGAGGAGGAGAGGGGGAGGAGGAGGAGGAGAGGGGGAGGAGGGGGGAGGAGGAGGAGGAGCAGGAGGAGGAGGAAGAGCAGAAGGAGGAGAAGGAGCAGGAGGAGTGGGGGGAGGAGGGGGAGGAGGGGGAGGAGGAGGAAGAGTAGGAGGAGGAGGAGGAGCAGAAGGAGAAGCAGGAGGGGGAGGAGGAGGAGGAGGAGGAGCAGGAGGAGTGGGGGAGGAGGAGGGGAGGAGGGGGGAGGAGGAGGGGAGGAGGGGGAGGAGGAGGGAGAGCAGGAGGAGGAGGAGTGGGGGAGGAGGAGGAGCAGGAGGAGGAGGAGCAGGAGGAGGAGGAGCAGGAGGAGGAGCAGGAGAGGAAGAGGAGGAGGAGGAGGAGGAGCAGGAGGATTGGGGGGAGGAGGAGGGGAGGAGGAGGAAGAGCAGAAGGCGGAGGAGGAGGAGGGGGAGGAGGAGGAGGGGGAGGAGGAGGGAGAGCAGGAGGAGGAGGAGTGGGGGAGGAGGAGGAGCAGGAGGAGAAGGAGGAGCAGGAGGAGTGGGGGGAGGAGGGGGGAGGAGGAGGAGGAAGAGCAGGAGGAGTAGGAGGAGGAGGAGCAGGAGAAGGAGGAGGAGCAGGAGGATTGGGGGGAGGAGGAGTGGGGAAGGAGGAAGAGCAGGAGGAGGAAGAGCAGGAGGAGGAGGAGGAGAGGAAGAGGAGTAGGAGGAGGAGGAGCAGGAGGAGTGGGGGAGGAGGAGGAGGGGAGGAGGAGGAAGAGCAGGAGGAGGAGGAAGAGCAGGAGGAGGAGGAAGAGCAGAAGGCAGAGGAGGAGCAGGAGGAGGAGGGGGAGGAGGAGATGACCTCAGAGCACCTATGGCCTCAGACTTGGAGCTGGGTGGTCTGATTTGCTTCATTTCCTGGCCTTGTGGGAGCTGGGTGCTCGTTTGTCCCCACTGTCCAGATAAGGAAACTGAGGCCCAGGGAGACTGGGTGCCACTCTGGGGATGTTGTAGCTAATGAGCGAGCTCAGGACTTTATTTGGACAACCCCTCTGTTAGAAGGCAAGTAAGTGGGATCTGGGGTCCCACATCTGTCCCAGAATCCTGCAGCTGGGCAGTCCTCAGGAGCAGAAAAGGAGGGACTTGGTCTCAGAGTGCTCAGTCGGCCCCGCACCCATGTCACCCAGATGGATGGCATTTCTGCTGCCCACGGCTTCCTTCTCTGAACCCAGGAACAGCCTGCCCTTTTTCCCTCCCTGCCCGGCGCCCCGCGTTGGCACTAGCCCCGGGGTCTTTATCGTGCTGCTCCATGCTCCCAGCCTCACTGGCTGGGTTGAGCACCCTTGGTGAGAGGCCTTAATGATTTGATATCTCGGCTGGGGATTTAATTGATCCCCAGCTCAGCTGGTGAAATGCTCTTCCTCAAAATAGCCGTTTTATCGTTCGGCCCTTCCTCCACCTTAATTATGCCGACTCCTTGTCAGAGGCCTCAGTGAGAGAATGTTTTTAAAAAGCAAGAAATTAGAATGGAGCTGGGTTTCCTTTGGAGGCCATTTGGAACACAGCTGCTTATTATCTCTCGGAGTGGGTGGCTTGCAGATCAAGGGCTTCCCGGGGACCGCCTGAGATGAGCCACGAGGCACACGGGGCTCCGTCTTCTCTGTGGCTATGAAGCCTGGGTTTTATGGGGCATTTCGCCCTCTGGCCTCCCATCTCCCTTCCTGGGCTGTGGGTCCGTTAGCAGAAATGGCGCCCTAGGAGAATTCATGCCTCTGTAAAGTAGCTAATGGATCATGAGACCATTGCAGAACACGCCACAATGATGCCATTGCGAATGTCAACCTTGGGCAGAAGGACACCACCGATCCCACTTGGGGACTGGCAAGTTCCAGAAGCTTGCAAAACAAGTGCCTTTGTTCCTCCTTTAAATATCAGTTTGACTTTAATAAAATGGAAGACTTTTATTTACTTTCAATACAAGTTATAAATAAAATTGTCTGTATAATATTTACTTTTATCATGAACTGGAAGTTAAGGAAATTGGAAGTCAAAACCACATAATCAATATACGCTTCAAAAACAATTCCAGGAGACAACTGTGACTGATATTGGCACCCCACCCGTGTGGCATCATGGAACACAGATATTTAACTGCAGTTCCTAGGGGCGTAGAGGAAGGCAGCCTGGACCTTGGGTGGACGGGTGTTAGGACTTGGCTGTGTGGGCTGTGGGATAGGGAGGGGCGGAGGCCTCTGGCCATTTGTTCAGCAGGCCACATCCACGGGGTGAAGGGAGTTGGTGAACCACGTCCCCAGCCGTGGTGCCCTCAGGCCAGGCCTGGGCTCCGTGCCTCCCAGGAAGAGTTCACTGAATGTCCCCAACAACCCATGGAATAGCTGTGATTCTTGCCCCAGTTAACAGACGAGGACACTGGTCCAGGGGGCCAGCAGCATCCCTGTGAGTATGTCCTTGGAGGATGCCATGGGGCATTTCATACCCAGCCATAAAATAGCCTGCATTAAAAAAAAAAAAAAATTGGTCCTGGGGATTGAACCCAGGGCTGCTCTACCACTGAGCTGCATCCCAGTCCTTCTTACTTTTTGAGAAAATTGGCAGGTCTTCCAATTGCCAGCCTCCTGCCTCAGCCTCCTGAGTCCCTGGGATTACCGGTGTGCGCACCCCACATAGCTTAGAGGTGGGATTTTGATGCTGCCAGGTCCCAAGCAGAACAGTGCCTGCCCCTGGGTCTCGGGCTGGCCACGGGAGCAAAGGGCAGGGTGAGTGAAGTGGGGTTGGAAGACACTTTGGAAATTGTGTGGCGGCATCTACGAAGCGGGGCATCCTCCGGCCTGTGCCCCCATCAACTGCAACATGAGCACGTGCTCAGTGTGAATGGATACAGTAGGAGCTCTGCTCGGAGGAGGCCAGACAAAGCCACCCGGATGCCCTTCAGCATGGATACGGTTGATTGTTGTGCATTCCCACAGATGGGGACGCTACAGCACTGGAAATGACCGGCCCTCCCCATCTCTTAAATGGGCGGATCTCACAGTCGGGGTGGGGGCAGCCAGGCAGGGGGAGTAACTGCAGACTGGTTCCATCGGCAGACGGGCCAGCTCAGACAAGCCTGGCGCTCACGGCTGGGAGACGGAGGTGAGTCAGCTGGGGTCAGGGACGCTGCCGGGCTCTGCAGCTCACTGTGTGTGGTTCCCCAGGGGACACTGACCTTCCACAAGTTCATCAAACTCTGTGGACTTCCCCCCATCCCCACGACATTTGGAAGGGCTTCACTGAGGTGAAGTTCGACTGTCCAGTCCCCCAGGGAAGACTCGGCAGTTGGTTTTCAGTGCATCCACAGAGCTGGACAGCCAGCACCACAGGCTGATTCTGGGACATTTCATCACCTCAGAAGGAAAGCAGGCTCCCATCAGCACTCACGCCAGTGGCCCCCAGTCCCTAGCCCCCAGCCCCAGGCCTCCAGGACTCTCCTTCTCTGCCCCACGCACCCTGGACGTGTGCATGAAGGTTACCTTTAAGCAGAGTCACTTAATTTAAATGCCCACAGGGTAGCCGTAGGCAGGCGCCGAGCTCAGGCACTGCTGGCCTGTGCTGCAGGCCTGGGCTCTGTGGTCCCTCGCTGGGCCCCTGCAGGCTGCAAATCTGTGACTTCTGGCCCAGATGGTTTTGAGCATGTTCTCCAAGGAGAATTGTTTGTTTCTCGTTTTTGCTGCCCGGGAGCAAGTCTGTGCCAAATCATTACTTCAGACAACAGGACCAGGATGCAGTTTGTAGCCAGATGTCTTAGGAGTCGCGCTCCTTCTGTGCCCAGGGGTATGGCCACCCTGGATGGTGTGCACCCATCTGGATGGGATGTTTCATGGACTCTCCTCTGCCCTGGGGACTCCAGGAAGACCCCCACCATACACCCACTGCCACGCGCCGGCTGAGGACCAGAGCCCAGCTCCAGGTGGACCACAGGGGGCGAGAGCAGAGGGTGTCTTCAATCTGGGGATGTGAGCCTGGCCTGGGCCCTGGGGTCAGGGAGAAGAGTGGAAAGCAAGCTTGTGCTCTTGGTCAGTCCCAGGTTGAGAGCTGGCCACCCACAGTTGACCATCTTCTTCTATGAGACCCTTCCCTTAATCCTCATGCGAGCTGGGAGGAGGGTGGCTGTCCCTACCTGTCAGACACAGAGACAGGATGCAGGACTTCCCAGCTGGTGCTGAAGACCATGGTGGCTGACATTCCCAGAAGTCCTGGGCTGGTGGGCTCGGTGAGGCGGTCACTCTGTGCCCCTTACCTGTGCCTGGGAGCTTGGCAGTAAGCCATAGGGTCTGGAAGGCCCGAGGTGGCCTGGCCCTCCGGGGGTCTCTCTCTGATCAGCTGCCCAGGCGGCTGGGATCTGAGAGGAGGAACGAGAGCTGTCAGTCTCCCGAGGTCTGTCTGTGGGTCAAAGCAAGTCACAAGGCCAACCCAAGAGGAAGGAAATAAATGTCCTTGGTGTCAGGATGGGCGTGTGCATGCAGAGTTAGGAGGAATTGGGGGGCCATCTGGGGACACTCTTCCATGCAGGGGACTTACGATACAGATGCTAGATGCTGGCATTGAGGGCAGGCTGTGTGAGAGCCCGGGAGGCAGCTGACCCCACTTGGGGCGAAGACAGTGCTTTCCTGAGGCGGTGGAGCCTCGGGTGGGGGGATCCGGGGCAAAGTAGTCAAGAAGGGCCTCTGGGGTCAGACTGCCTGGGTGGCCAAGAGCTTGGGCCAGTCACCTGAGCTCTCTGCCTTGACTTCCTGGTCTGTAAAATGGGGTTAAGACTATATCCTACCTCCTGGGCTATGAGGATCCCCTGGGATTCACCTGGGAAGCCAGAGCGGGGGCTGGCCACGGCTAGTTCTGAGAGTCAGCCTCTGTGGTTGCTGATTGGTGACAATGAAGAGGATCATCCAGGCTGAGAGGGTCACAAAGCCTGGGCAGAGGGGACAGCAGAGGGAATAGCCTGTTGCTTAGAAAGAAAAGAGGTGCTGGAGCAGGGAGGGCGGCCCTGGGGAGGTGGCCGTGGGCTGGAAGGGAGCAGGGCAGACCCGGCCTCGTAGCTCTGGGGTTTGTTCTCGGTGCAGTGGGGCCTGAGGCAGAGGCCCCCGGCATCAGGTCGATGCCCTTTGCTGGCTTCAGGGGTGACCGGCAGGAGCCAGGACGGGGAGGGTCAGTTAGCAGGGAGGGGGCTGGGCCTCGGTGGTGGCAGAGTGGGTGGGACGCCTGGAGGGGCAAGACTCCAAGACTTGGTTGGTGACACTTGACGTTTGGTGACTTCTCCTGGGTTTCTGGTCTGGGTGACAGGGTGGCTCCTTCAAGAACATGGGCAACCCAGAAGGCCCAGCTGTGGGAAGGGACAATGCTGGGTGAAGTTGTGAGGGTGTGTTTGGGGGCCAGCGAGGCTCATGCCAGGGCATCCGGGCCTCGAGAAGGAGAGGCGTTGCCTGCAGGGAGAGAAGGGCAGCGTCCCAGGACACAGGGGCCCAGGAAGCTGGGCAGCAGGAGCAGGCAGGTGGGCGATGGGCTGGCGAGCTGGGCTGGGGCGAGAGGCAGGGCTTCGGTGCCCTGGAATCTGCTGTGGTCCTCCATGTCACAGATTCCTGTGAGTGTAACCAGGAAGTGGTGTCACCCTTGGGAGGGAGGCCAAAGCACGGAGGGGCCCTGGGAGGGAACCGCTGCTCTACAGCTGTGCGGGGCCGGGCATCAGGTGGGGGCTCACTCAACAGAGTTACCCTGATGAGTCAGGACAATGATGGCATCTGGCTCAGGGCCTGGAGGTGCAAACGGCCGTCGACTGCTGGCACTTGGCAGCAGGTCTCTGTCAGGAAAGTGCAGAGCAGCCAGACCCCTCAGCACAGATGGCAGGGCTTAGCACCAGCCATATCCACCCGCAGAGTCAGGTGGCCACATCAGAGGGATTTACGTTGACCCCCCACCCGTCTGCTCACCCCGCTCACCCATTCAATATTCTGTCTATCCATTCTGTTTTTCTTTCCATCCATATACTTATAATCACCCGTCCTTCCATCTACCTGTCCTCACTCTCCTACAGCTAACCATCCATCCATCCATCTTTCCACCACCCTACTATCCATCCTCCCATCCATCCACTCATCCACCCACCCTCTCATCCTCCATCCATCTACCCAGGTTCCCATCCATCCACTCTACCTCCCAACCACCATCCTCCCACCCACCCACCCATTCTACCATCCCTCCTCTTATCCATCTATCTTCCCATCCATCCACCCATGCTACCATCCTTCCATCTTCCCATCCATCCACCCACCCACCCATCCTCCCACCATCCACCCATCTACCCTTCCTCCCATCCTCCTGTCCTCCCACCCATCCACTCTTCCTCCCATCCTCCCATCCATCCACCCATCCTCTCACCCATCCACCCATCCTGACATCCTCCCATCCAGGTGGCACCTGGCTTACCCACTCCTGTGTGTGCATGTGGGTATGTGTGTGTGCACGTATGTGTGTGTGTGTGTGTGTGTGTGTGTGTGTGTGTGTGTGAGAGAGAGAGAGAGAGAGAGAGAGAGAGTTGCTTTCCCAGGAGACACCTGCAGCCCCTCTCTCTCCGTGTGCTCAGGAGCGGCTGGCAGGGTGCTCCTGGTCAGTATGAGTGGCACCTGCGGATCAGCTTCTGGTCCTTGCCCACACTGAAGCAGAATAAACGGGATTAACTGAACTTTCCCCAAACACAGAATTTTGCAGAATCATGGAAAACATTGTATTCCTTTTCATCCATCAAATACTTCTCCTATAATCCCATACTAACACCAAAGAGTTTATCACTTTATATTTGCAAACTGTATCATGTACAAAAAAATGGGAAAGCATAGGAGACCAAATAAGGATTCACGGTGCCAGCCACAGAATAACCCATGCTGATTTATTGGTGAGTGTTTTCCACATTTTTTTTCTAGGCACATATATACATAAAAATATGGACTTTTGCCAGAATTGGAATATACTCCACATTCCCCCATGCAGCTCACTTTATCATGTGGGAACTCATTATGGACAATTTTAAGTCTGTAAATAGTTTCATATCAACAGGGGCATGGGCTTCAGTCATGTAACTAACTCCTCCACATTTGTCACCACCCCAAGTTTGACGATTATAAATGATGGTCTGACAGACACCATAGAGTGTCACCTTCTTTGCCACTTAGCAGATAAGGGGAGGTGGTAGAGGAGTCAGACCTGCTCTAGGCAAGACAAATTCCACTCTACTAAGATAAGAAATTAACTAATGAGACCAGCTACTCCAGACTAGACCATGTTACTCTTTGTTTAGACACAGTGATTCAGGAGGCTGAGGCAGGAGGATCACAGGTTCCAGGCCAGCCTCAGCAACTTAGCGAGGCCCTGTATCAAAATAATGAATAAAAAGGGCTGGGGACGGGCTCAGTGGTAAATGCCCCAGATTCGATCCCCTGCACCAGAAAGCCTGGCTTCTTTCCTTGTAGCATCTGGCTGTTTCCAGCAGGGGGTGTCATGCACCAGCCCCACCTGGCCCTGATGCCACTTTGTGCCTGCCTCCTGACTCGAGGTCCAGTCCCCACTGGAGATCCCGGGTCCCTTGCTTTCTTTGCGTTCCTTGGCAATGCCAATATTCATTATTCGTCCCTCTCCTTTCTGTTAACTCAGTTCTGTGGACTCTAGCCTGCCCTGGTTGACCAGTTGTCCCAGACTTGCGTTGGGTCCATTCATCAGGAATCAGAGGTGTGGCTGCTGGGTCACCAGAGAGCTCAGGTGACAGCTGGAGGGGAGGGAGAAGCAGAGGTTCACAGCCATCATACGTGGAGGAGTGTGACTGGGTTGGTCAGTGCATGGTTTATCTGTGCCTCCCGGGAGGTGTTCCTCCATCCCCACCATTGGTTAGATGGACCATGAAAGGCACCTCTCTCCGTCTGCGAGCTGGGTCAGGCAGGGGACCCGGTGTCCTGTGCCAGCACCACAGTGAGGAAGCAGCTGGCCACAGGGCAAGAGTGGAGACCCAGACCAGAGGCGACACTGACCATGGCCACCTCCTGTCCAGCTCCCCACCTGAGCCCAGGAGAGAGCGGCCAAGGCAACCAGATTTGCAGGCTCCATGTTAAGTAGCTACTAAGAGGCCAATGTCACTAAGAGTGACCCACAGGCGTTATGCCAGCTCTCAAGCTGTGTCCGGGGTGGGAGAAGAAACCCAGGAGACGAGTGAGAAGCGGCCCAGTGTGTCCGGGACCCTGGAGTGAATGATGGCCTGAGAAACAGGGGACAACGCTGCCCGGCCTCAGCCACTCGGAGTCCAGGAGCTGCCCCTTCTCTTGTCCCCAGTGTGGACAGGATCTGTGCCTTGATGTCAGGCAGAAGGGTCTAGCACAGGGCAGGAGGGGCAACCCACCAGACACCTTGCTGTGTTCCCGAGCTGCTTGGCTATTGATCACCTATGCTGGGGACCAGGACCTGGAAGATGCTCAAGAAGGGTCCAGAGGCCTCGTGGCCCAGAGACTGGGGTGTGACACTTCTGCAGCCCTGAAAGAGGAACTTCCCCAGGTGGGCCAGGCTCTGTGTCGGCTTCTCAGGACCCAGAGAGCTGGTTCCCCAGCGCCCAGCACAGGGGTCGATTTCCGTCTCCCTCCCAGAGCTGATGAGTTCCTGCTTTTTATTCCTGCTGTGCTGTGGGCGTGAGGCGGGCTCCCGGTGGCTAAGATCCTTGTTTCTCCTACGAATAACAAGGCTGAGTGTGGTTTCCTGAGCTTTGTGTCCATGTGCAAATCTTCTTTGGACAAATGCCTTTTCAAATCTTTTGCCCATCTTTGAATTGAGTCTGCTTTTTAAAAGTTACGAGTTCCTTGCGTATTCTGCCCTTCTTATTTTCACACCACCTGATTTTTAAAGAAAAATTGCCAGAAGAGTTTAAGAAACTTCCGTCTGTTCTCTGCCCGGCTCCCCCATGGGTTCCGTGTCCTGGCTGTGTCCTAGCTCTGCTTGAGTGACCGGCCTCCTTTACCATCACACACTGGGAACCCCAGGGGTAGGATGGTGTTGTCACAGATGACAAGTTGTGTTCAATGCTCCCAGGGGTCAGGAAGATGCCCTGTGCCCCTGGTGAGCTGGGCCTGGCGTGGGAACCGGGATCTGCTTGTCCCCGGCTATGGATGAGGCCTGGGCAGGCAGAGGACCGCATTCGGCACCAGTAAGGCAGAGGTGAGCCCCGCCACGTGCAGAGCCCCAGTCTCAGCGCTCGTGCCCTCAGGGCACCTTCCAGTCTGATGTTTGGTTGTTTTCTTTAGACTCTGTGTGTGTGTGTGTGTGTGTGTGTATGTGCGCGCGCGTGCACTTGTGCCCACATGCATGCAGGTGGCTGCAGAAAGGTGCATAAACACGTGGATGTTTGACAGCAGCTCTCAGGGGCGCCCTGGCTCCACCTGGTTCCCCGCAGGCTGGCGGCTGTGTGGACTGAAGGCAGGATTCTCAGTGGGGGACAGCTTGAGTCGGGGACATTGGCAATGTCTGCAGACTCCTGGTTGTCGTGATGGAGGTTGGGCAGGGAGGATGCTCGGGATCTTAGTGGCAGACAGTAGGTGGCTGTGGAACATCCTGTGATGCCCAGGACAGTCCCCACCTGAAGGACGATCCGGCCCCAGTGTCAATGGTGCAGAGAGAAGCGCTGCAGGGCAGTGGACCACGCAGAAGGGCATCACTCCCTTGAGTGTCCCCACTCCTAGGACCCGGTCCAGCAAGATCAGGGCAGGGCCAAGCAGATGCGGGTCCAGTCCTGTGGGTCAGGGGAGTTGGGTGCTGGGCGGGGGTGACTCGAATCCCTCCCAGGCGCAGGAGAGCGTGTGGGAGGAATGACACCCCAGGGCGGGGGGCTTGGGGTGGGCTTGGGGTGGGCTAGCTTTATAGACCCATTTTCATGGGAGCTCACTCAGACCCCACAGAAGGACATGCCCCCAAGACCTGGGCACCTCTCCCTGGGTCCCACCTATTAAATGTCCCACCACCTTTAGGGTCCAAGAGTCCCAGGAGGGCCACTGTAGCTGGGGCGCCAGGGGCCTGCAGAAGATGGGGTGCTCAGCCTGGGGCAGAGGCAGGGCTGGACCAACTTCACCCTGGGTCTCAGTACACTTGGCCTTGTGGCTCCCTCCTTGCAAGCGGCCCCTTTCCTTGCAGCCGTCCGATGGCTAAGGGAAGCACGGGAGGCCACGTTGGCCAGAGCCCAGGGGTCTGTTCCCAGTGGTCTGGCTCCGGTGGGCGCTGTGGGCAGGAGGGAGGAGAGCAGGCTGTGGGCCCAGAGGAGCTGGGCATCCCCTGGCTGGGAGGACAGCGAGCCGAGCCGGGTGAGGACCTGAGGCTGCCAAGTGAGGTCAGCAACAGGGCAGCAGGGTGCGGCCAAGGCCTGCCCTTCGAGAGCCGGGCAGCCCAGCCCAGCGCCTGCTTTCATTCCCAGGCTGGAGCAAGGGGGGCCGGGCTCTGAAGGCCCACATGCAGCTGAGGCTGCCTTCTTGCTCTGAGCAGCGAACTCGCCTGGAGGGAACCTGCCGCGGGGCGGGTGCCTCCCGGGCACTGAGCGGCTCTGGAGTCGCGTTCACCATCTCACTGCGTCACTGAGACAGAGCCAAGGCTGGCCGCTGACCACGCAGCTCAGTGCTGGACACAGACCCCTCCTCCAGGGGTCCAGGAGACTTTGAACACCCAGGAGGGTGTTTTAATGTCTCTTAAAATCCAAAGGGGAGAAAGAACACCGTCCAGGTTGGTTCTTGTGTCTATCTCACCTGGACCACATCGTCATCGATGCTTTGTTTAATAGAGGAAGAGGCCCGCGAAGGCAGAGCTCCCCGGCTGTAGGTAACGGCTGTCTGCGGTACCCCAGCCGCCCAGGGAAGGCCCCCACCTGGCCTCACATGCTCCCTGGGGTGCCCAGCCTCGTTCCCCTGGCTAGGAGCCCCCACAGCTGGTCACCTGGCTCTCAGCCCCTGGTCCCGCCCCGGAGAAGCCTCTGCTGGTGTCTCGGCTCCGGCTGGACAACCTCAGTCACATCTAACCCCCTGATCTGGTGGCATCGTGGTCCCCAGCACGAGGAAGCTCTCAGCCTCACTGGGGACAGGGCCAGTGGGGCCATGTCCCTGAAGGACTCACCAGTGGAAGTCCTTAAGCCTCTTGGGCTAATCGGAGACCGTTTCCTCACCTGTACCACGGGGACGAGGAGAGCACTCCCCGGTGGAGCTGCATACATTAGGGCCCTGGAGGTGTCAGATAAGTGTCATTAAGATACCGGTTAGCGTCTGGCTCCTGTGGTTGGCAGTGAGCCCCCGAAGGCAGGGATTGGGCAGTCTCACTCTCCCTGGTGCCCCCCAGGCCTGAGGCAGAGCAGACTCTCAAATGTTTGAAGGAAGGAATGGATATGGTCTGCTGCTGCTCTCCAGCAGGTTTCTCTCAATCAGGAGTCACTCACACTTTAGTATAAAGTGCGATTCATGCTGATCATCATGTAAAAACGTTCCCCTCCCTGGGGAAGGAGTTCAATGTGGGGCGGGGTAGTTTTTTCCTGGGTAGAGGGGCAGAACTCAGGCTCCTTGAGCCCAAACTCTTGTGCTCTGATGTTGGAAGGACCAGTTCCCTCCTTCCCCTGAGAGCAGAAGCCCCGGAGGCAGACCCCCAGGCAGGCCTCCATGAGGGCCCTCTCAGCAGAGGACAGGAAAGGCCTGCCGAGCCCTAGGCTCCCCGGAACGGTGCCCATAGCCACAGGGAATTGCAGGACGAAGCTGGCGAGCACCTAGGGGGACAGGCCACCAGGCTGGGGTCAAGTTCAGGTTGCCCAGCTGGAGTGATGGGGAGGGCCTCTGCTGCCTGGGACATGGAGTTCTGAGGCTTGGCAGGAGCTGGCCCCGGAATCGTGATGGGACCCAGGCCTTGGCTGGCAGCCCAGGCCCCGCTGGCAGGGCCCCCGCTGGGCTGTCGGGCGGAGACTCGGCCTCAGCCCTGATCAGAGGACCGCAGCTGGCCTCCTGCGAGGATCTGCCCGCTCTGCTTCTCCTCCTGGGCTTCTCCCACTGACCTGCAGCCCTGCCGGGTCCCCAGCAGCTGCCCTTCAGTCTTGATGGCTTTAGAGGTCAAAGGCACAGGGACTTAACTGACCAGTCAGGCCAGCACCTCCTGTGCCTCAGGTCCAAACACCTGGTGTGGAATGGATATCTCCAGCTGGGAGCTTTTATTGAGCTCCTGCTGTGTGCCTGACCCTTTGGTGTCGTGGATGAAAGTTCTTTTGAGGTCAGTGACTCCCTGGGACTTGGAGAGTGGAACTAACTGTTGAGAGCCACAGCCGAAGGGGCCCCAGCAAACTTCCAGCTGCCAAACTGCAGCAACTGACCTATGACCGTCCACAGCTTTGACCTGGGAACGTGGATAAGTCCTTGCGGGTCGTGATGATTAAGCCCTCCGCAGCAGGCCAGCAGCGCACAGTGCCAAGGGCCACACCAGGCCAGGCAGGGGTCGGGCGCGGCCAGGAGTTCTGCTGGGTCAGGTGCCTCCTGCTGCTCTGTGCAAATGGCCCCCGCCTAGTGCCTCCAAGCACACACGGAGGTCCCTGGAAGCCCAGCAGCCTGCTGTCCAGCCGGGGTCTCACGGGGACACTCTGGGAGTGGGCAGGGCCACGCTCCCTCCAGAGGCCCCGGGCCTTGGCTCTTGGCCCTTCCTTGGCTCTTGGCCCCTCGCTCTGCCCTCGAGCCACAGTGTCACGTCTTCGGGGACTTGTGCTCGCCCAGCCTCCCTCTCCTCTGGTCACGCCATCAGGGCCCTCTGACCCTGGCCTCCTGCCCTCTGACCCTGGCCTCCTGCTCCCTCCTGTGCATCGGCCCCACCTGTGGACCCCCACGCCCTCCCCCCTTCCTGGTCTTTGACTTAATCCCTCTGTGACGTCCCAGGAGTGGGGCATCAGGACGCGGGCGTCCTATGAGGGTCTGCTCTTCTGTCTGCCGTTAGGACAAGGAGATCAATGATAATCCTAAGGTGCATGTCCCCAGGTCTCTGCGGGTGACAGAACTGTGGGACCGGCGGAGGGAGTCAGGTGCGGAGTCAGCTGGGGGAGCCTGGTGAGGAAGCCACGCTGGCGCCCAGGCTGGGGGAGCTAGAGGACGAGCTGGGCAGACTCTGGGGAGCCCTGGGGGTGCCGCCTGTGCAAAGGCCCTGCGGGTGCTGCCGCAGGAGAAGCCAGAGCAGAGCCGGCAGGATGGAGAGAGGCAGGCGCTGCTGGTGGAGAGCCCAGCTCCCGGGCTGCCCTAGAGAGGCTGCTCAGGGAAGGAGGCTCCCGTCCACTCCCAGGCCGTCCTCCAGTGAGTACCCACGGCTCACTCGACCCCGAGGGGCACACTGCCACTCCCGGGTCATGAACAAGAGGCGCCATGTGGCGTCCTCCGCCCAAAGGGAGGGAGTTGGCTCTGGGCAGGAAGGAGGCCACCCACAGGCAGGGACAGGAAGTGGGCCAAGAATGTGACAGCCAGCGTGTATGTGGACAGGACAGGGAAGGGGGTGGGGGAGAGGGTGAGCAGAGCCCCCACGGCCCCGAGGGGCAGGTCCAGCTCCACGCCCGACTCACAGATGGGAGACTGAGGCCCAGGGGCGGACAGCCCCCCTGCCTCTGCTGAGCCTCTGACTTCCCAAGGGGCAGCCTCGGGAGCAGCAGGGGGCGGAGACCCCCAGCCCGGAGCAGAGAGCAGGAGTGGGTGCAGGGGACGGGGGTCATCTCGGGACAAATGAAAGGGTCATCTGGAACCCAGGCTAAGGTGACGGGCCAAGAGCAGCGGGAGGCCGCGAGTGTCTGGGGCACGGAGCTGAAGGGACACTCCTCCCGGGCTTGCTCCAGGGCCTCGCGTGGCCCTGATGGGGGGGCACCTTGACCAGGCGCTGTGGGGACCAGTGTCCCGGGCAGGGTCTGGGCCCCTCTGGGCGTGGGGCCATGGGTAGTTCCTCTCGAGGCAGGACGGGAACGCGGGTCCTGCCGCTCCGCCCCTGTCAGATGGGGGCCAAAGCCAGCGCCTCGAGGGTGCAGGAAGCACGCTGCGCCTGCGGGGCCCTGGGTGGGCACGTGTGACGTCTGCGGGGCCCTGGGTGGGCACGTGTGACATCTGCGGGGCCCTGGGTGGGCACGTGTGACGCCTGCGGGGCCCTGGGTGGGCACGTGTGACCTCTGCGGGGCCCTGGGTGGGCACGTGTGACCTCTGCGGGGCCCTGGGTGGGCACGTGTGACGTCTGCGGGGCCCTTGGGACACTCGTGCGCTTGGCGTGTGCAGCTCCTGGGAACCTCGCGGAGCTCAGAGAGGCCGGGGGAGTGGCAGGAGCCTCCTCCCCCACAGAGAGGGAGCCGGGCAGCTGTGAGCAGGGCCAGGCAGAGCTGGCCAGCCCCACCACAGCAGGGTGGACAGTTCCCCGGCCCAGCTCAGGACCTGGAGGGCGGGCTGAGCCCTCAGCCCTCCACCGCAGCCAGCCGCCAGGAAGTCCTTGGGGGAGAGAGCGGCAGGGCCACTCCTGCCACGTCTCCGGCAACCCCGGGGCCCCCTCCTCCTGCGCTGTGGCCGTCCGTCCGAGCTGCCCGGGCTGCAGCTGCCCCTGTTGGTTGCATTCTGGGGTCAGAGGCTATAGGGCAAGCTAAAAATCACCTGGCAGGCCGGCCACCCTTGAGGAGGGGACATGATCCCAGGGACCCCGCTGCGTGCATGCGGCTGAGAGGACGGGAGAGGAGTTCCCACTGCTGCGCTGGCCCCACCCAGCAGGGAGCCTCCTCCCGGCCTGTGCAAGGTCGCTGGCCCCGGAGGAAACGCCTGTGACCAGCGGGATGGGCAGCTGCCGAGGGACGGTCGCCTGGGCTCTGTGCTTCCTGCTCCTGCTCGCAGGGGGCTCGGCGGGGGAGCTCTGGAAGCGGGCGCTGCCCGGGAGGCTGGCCGAGAAGCCCCACGTAAGTGCCGGGAGGGCGCGCAGCCCCGCGGGGCAGCCGGGCCAGGCGACCCAGGCCTGCCATCTCCCCCGGGGCTCCCCAAACTGGGTCCCAGTGTGTCGGTGTGTCGCTCCCAGGAGGCAGGCGGGACTGGAACCCTCAGAGGCCCCCGCTGGGGAGGAAGGGACAGGGACCCTGCAGCTGGGCAGCAGAGCCCAGCCTGGCACTGGCTGGCCTCCAGAGCTGCCTTCTGCAGAGCAGACCTGGTCAGGGGTGGAGGACTTAACCTGAGCTGCCTCCACCACCACTGACCCTCGGTGGGGCTCCGCTGTGAATCCAGGTGGCCCTCTGTCCACTCAGTGGACACTGAGCAGAAACCACCCTGAGGAAGGGGTAGGGTGGGGTCCTGTAGGTGAGATGGAAGTGACCACAGCCCTGAGGGGCAGATGATGGCAGCTCTGAGGAAGGGCTGGGGATAGCCAGCGGGAGAAGCCAGGTGGCTGGATTCGAGGGCGGCCTCTGCTTCTCCCCAGCTGTGTGACTTTAGGCAAGCTGCTTGAACTCTCTGAGCTCCAACAATCTCATCTGCAAAAGAAAGCGTTGCACTCCTCTCAGCTCACAGGTGTCAACAGCACCGTTTTACCAGGTGCTGGCCTGGGCTGTGGGGACGTGGACATTGAGTCTCCGCTGGGGAATTCACAGGACAAGGGGGACAGTAGAAAATAAAAGAGAGAAAACAAAAACCTACTGTGTGTCCAGCTTCCAAGGGCTCAGGAGAGAGGCAGGGCAGGGAGGGACCAGCAGGGAGCCTGGGGGCAGGGGTGACAGAGGTGACCCAGGGGCTCAGATCCTCCGCAGGACATCTGGAGGAAGAGGGTCAAGAGCCGAGCCCTGGTACTCTCATGCCCTCAGCAGGATGCCAGCCGGCAGCGGAGGCTCCTGAGCAGGGTGGCAGGTGCCCCCCTCGGGGCAGAACGCAGGTCCTCGGACCAGCTCCTGCTCCATTCAATGTACCCACCTCGTGTCCCGCCAGCCGCCACCACTGGGTCAGCACTGGGTCACTTGGGGGCCAACTTGTGAGCAAATGCACGTGGACAGGAGAACACCCGTGGGCATGTCCAGGAGAGTCGGGGAGGGTGCCAGGGGTGGGGACGTTTGGCCTGGGGCTTTGAGGGGTGAGTAGACGTTCCCCGGAGGGGCAGGGTCTGTGCCTGCCAGGGATCCTATGAAGCCTAGTCCGGACTCCAGGACCTGCACTCTCGGGGCGGGGGCCCTGGCTGGCGTGGGCAGGAGCCGTGGGAGGGAGGGAGGTGACGGCAGGTGTTGAGGTGGTGAGGTTCCCAAGGCCTTCCTGGAGGAGGCCGAGGCTGAGAATCAGGAGGCGAAGGACATTTCTGGAGGTTGGGAAGGGACCTGGGGCCAGCCCTGGCCAGGCGGGGAGGCCCTGCGCAGGCTCCACCCCCTGAGCCCTCCGCTGGCGTGGCGGGTCAGTGTTACCCTCACAGGTGTCCTGTGCCACCCACCACGGGTCAGGGGCCGCCCCGAGTCTGTCCCTGGATCTGCAGACGTTGGTCCCTGCCCAGAGCGTGGACACAGGCCTCAGAGAGAGCCCCGGGGAAGGACAGGCTGCTCAGAGGACAGGAGGCCGGGCAGCTCACCAGGCCCAGAAGTCGCCACAAGTCACCTCAAGTGAGCTGTGCACCGCAGGCTACTCACTGCCCCTCTCTGGGCCTCAGAGAGGTGAAGGTGGAGGACTAGATGACGCCTAGGGCCCTCTCAGCTCTGACTAATTCCTACTCAAGTGTCCCCAGGGAACTGGGAGGTGTCGGGAGGCAGCCCCAAAGGCCCAAAGGCAAGGCCTTCCTGTGTGGCTCCGCCCCACCCTCAGCCCTGGCCCTGGACCCTGGAGGGCAGTGGCTGGGCTGGGCAGGGAGAGGTCAGTCGTCCAGTCTGTGCTGCAGCCTCCCTGCCCACCTGGGAGCCAACTTTACCTAATATGGCCGCCGAAACAAACGGGCTAAGAGGAGCCACCAGGGGCTCCGGGGCTCCTCACCCCCAGAGTCTCCTCACCCCCAGAGTCTCCTCACCCCCAGGGTCTCCTCACCCCCAGGGTCTCCTCACCCCCAGGGTCTCCTCACCCCCAGGGTCTCCTCACCCCCAGGGTCTTCTCACCCCCAGAGTCTCCTCACCCCTCAGAGTCTCCTCACCCCCCAGAGTCTCCTCACCCCCCAGAGTCTCCTCACCCCCCAGAGTCTCCTCACCCCTCAGAGTCTCCTCACCCCCAGAGTCTCCTCACCCCCAGAGGCTCCTCACCCCCAGAGGCTCCTCACCCCCAGAGTCTCCTCACCCCCAGAGTCTCCTCACCCCCAGAGTCTCCTCACCCCCCAGAGTCTCCTCACCCCCAGAGTCTCCTCACCCCCCAGAGTCTCCTCACCCCCAGAGTCTCCTCACCCCCAGAGGCTCCTCACCCCCAGAGGCTCCTCACCCCCCCCCCCCGTCTCCTCACCCCCAGGGTCTCCTCACCCCCAGAGTCTCCTCACCCCCAGAGGCTCCTCACCCCCAGAGTCTCCTCACCCCCCATAGTCTCCTCACCCCCAGAGTCTCCTCACCCCCAGAGTCTCCTCACCCCCCAGAGTCTCCTCACCCCCAGAGGCTCCTCACCCCCAGAGTCTCCTCACCCCCAGAGTCTCCTCACCCCCAGAGGCTCCTCACCCCCCAGAGTCTCCTCACCCCCAGAGTCTCCTCACCCCCCAGAGTCTCCTCACCCCCAGAGGCTCCTCACCCCCCAGAGTCTCCTCACCCCCCATAGTCTCCTCACCCCCAGAGTCTCCTCACCCCCAGAGTCTCCTCACCCCCCAGAGTCTCCTCACCCCCAGAGGCTCCTCACCCCCAGAGTCTCCTCACCCCCAGAGTCTCCTCACCCCCAGGGTCTCCTCACCCCCAGGGTCTCCTCACCCCTCAGAGTCTCCTCACCTCCAGGGGCTCCTCACCCCCAGAGTCTCCTCACCCCCAGGGTCTCCTCATCCCCAGGGTCTCCTCACCCCCCAGAGTCTCCTCACCCCCCAGAGTCTCCTCACCCCCAGAGTCTCCTCACCCCCCATAGTCTCCTCACCCCCAGAGTCTCCTCACCCCCAGAGTCTCCTCACCCCCCAGAGTCTCCTCACCCCCAGAGGCTCCTCACCCCCAGAGTCTCCTCACCCCCAGGGTCTCCTCACCCCCAGGGTCTCCTCACCCCTCAGAGTCTCCTCACCTCCAGGGGCTCCTCACCCCCAGAGTCTCCTCACCCCCAGGGTCTCCTCATCCCCAGGGTCTCCTCACCCCCAGGGTCTCCTCACCCCCAGGGTCTCCTCACCCCCAGAGGCTCCTCACCCCCAGAGTCTCCTCACCCCCCAGAGTCTCCTCACCCCCAGAGTCTCCTCACCCCCCAGAGTCTCCTCACCCCCAGAGTCTCCTCACCCCCAGAGTCTCCTCACCCCTCAGAGTCTCCTCACCCCCAGAGTCTCCTCACCCCCAGAGTCTCCTCACCCCCAGGGTCTCCTCACCCCCAGAGGCTCCTCACCCCCAGAGTCTCCTCACACCCCAGAGTCTCCTCACCCCCAGAGGCTCCTCACCCCCAGGGTCTCCTCACCCCCAGGGTCTCCTCACCCCCAGAGGCTCCTCACCCCCAGAGTCTCCTCACCCCCCAGAGTCTCCTCACCCCCAGAGTCTCCTCACCCCCCAGAGTCTCCTCACCCCCAGAGTCTCCTCACCCCCAGGGTCTCCTCACCCCCAGAGGCTCCTCACCCCCAGAGGCTCCTCACCCCCCAGAGGCTCCTCACCCCCAGGGTCTCCTCACCCCCCAGGGTCTCCTCACCCCCAGGGTCTCCTCACCCCCAGGGTCTCCTCACCCCCCAGGGTCTCCTCACCCCCCAGAGTCTCCTCACCCCCCAGAGTCTCCTCACCCCCAGGGTCTCCTCACCCCCAGGGTCTCCTCACCCCCAGAGTCTCCTCACCCCCAGAGTCTCCTCACCCCCAGAGTCTCCTCACCCCCCAGAGTCTCCTCACCCCTCAGAGTCTCCTCACCCCCAGAGTCTCCTCACCCCCAGAGTCTCCTCACCCCCAGAGTCTCCTCACCCCCAGAGTCTCCTCACTCCCCAGAGTCTCCTCACCCCCCAGAGTCTCCTCACCCCTCAGAGTCTCCTCACCCCCAGGGTCTCCTCACCCCCAGGGTCTCCTCACCCCCAGAGTCTCCTCACCCCCAGAGTCTCCTCACCCCCAGAGTCTTCTCACTCCCCAGAGTCTCCTCACCCCCAGAGGCTCCTCACCCCCCAGAGGCTCCTCATCCCCAGAGTCTCCTCACTCCCCAGAGTCTCCTCACCCCCAGAGTCTCCTCACCCCCAGAGTCTTCTCACTCCCCAGAGTCTCCTCACCCCCAGAGGCTCCTCACCCCCCAGAGTCTCCTCACCCCCAGAGTCTCCTCACCCCCAGAGTCTCCTCACTCCCCAGAGGCTCCTCACCCCCAGAGGCTCCTCACCCCCAGAGGCTCCTCACCCCCAGAGGCTCCTCACCCCCAGAGTCTCCTCACCCCCAGAGTCTCCTCACCCCCCAGAGTCTCCTCATCCCCAGAGTCTCCTCACCCCCAGGGTCTCCTCACCCCCAGAGTCTCCTCACTCCCCAGAGTCTCCTCAACCCCAGAGGCTCCTCACCTCCAGAGGCTCCTCACCCCCAGAGGCTCCTCACCCCCAGAGTCTCCTCACCCCCCAGAGTCTCCTCACCCCCAGAGTCTCCTCACCCCCCAGAGTCTCCTCACCCCCAGAGTCTCCTCACCCCCAGAGTCTCCTCACCCCCAGAGTCTCCTCACCCCCCAGAGTCTCCTCACCCCCAGAGTCTCCTCACCCCCAGAGTCTCCTCACCCCCCAGAGTCTCCTCACCCCCAGAGGCTCCTCACCCCCAGAGTCTCCTCACCCCCAGGGTCTCCTCACCCCCAGGGTCTCCTCACCCCTCAGAGTCTCCTCACCCCCAGGGGCTCCTCACCCCCAGAGTCTCCTCACCCCCAGGGTCTCCTCACCCCCAGGGTCTCCTCACCCCCAGGGTCTCCTCACCCCCAGGGTCTCCTCACCCCCCAGAGTCTCCTCACCCCCAGAGGCTCCTCACCCCCAGAGTCTCCTCACCCCCAGAGTCTCCTCACCCCCAGAGGCTCCTCACCCCCCAGAGTCTCCTCACCCCCAGAGTCTCCTCACCCCCCAGAGTCTCCTCACCCCCAGAGGCTCCTCACCCCCCAGAGTCTCCTCACCCCCCATAGTCTCCTCACCCCCAGAGTCTCCTCACCCCCAGAGTCTCCTCACCCCCCAGAGTCTCCTCACCCCCAGAGGCTCCTCACCCCCAGAGTCTCCTCACCCCCAGAGTCTCCTCACCCCCAGGGTCTCCTCACCCCCAGGGTCTCCTCACCCCTCAGAGTCTCCTCACCTCCAGGGGCTCCTCACCCCCAGAGTCTCCTCACCCCCAGGGTCTCCTCATCCCCAGGGTCTCCTCACCCCCCAGAGTCTCCTCACCCCCCAGAGTCTCCTCACCCCCAGAGTCTCCTCACCCCCCATAGTCTCCTCACCCCCAGAGTCTCCTCACCCCCAGAGTCTCCTCACCCCCCAGAGTCTCCTCACCCCTCAGAGTCTCCTCACCCCCAGGGTCTCCTCACCCCCAGGGTCTCCTCACCCCCAGAGTCTCCTCACCCCCAGAGTCTCCTCACCCCCAGAGTCTTCTCACTCCCCAGAGTCTCCTCACCCCCAGAGGCTCCTCACCCCCCAGAGGCTCCTCATCCCCAGAGTCTCCTCACTCCCCAGAGTCTCCTCACCCCCAGAGTCTCCTCACCCCCAGAGTCTTCTCACTCCCCAGAGTCTCCTCACCCCCAGAGGCTCCTCACCCCCCAGAGTCTCCTCACCCCCAGAGTCTCCTCACCCCCAGAGTCTCCTCACTCCCCAGAGGCTCCTCACCCCCAGAGGCTCCTCACCCCCAGAGGCTCCTCACCCCCAGAGGCTCCTCACCCCCAGAGTCTCCTCACCCCCAGAGTCTCCTCACCCCCCAGAGTCTCCTCATCCCCAGAGTCTCCTCACCCCCAGGGTCTCCTCACCCCCAGAGTCTCCTCACTCCCCAGAGTCTCCTCAACCCCAGAGGCTCCTCACCTCCAGAGGCTCCTCACCCCCAGAGGCTCCTCACCCCCAGAGTCTCCTCACCCCCCAGAGTCTCCTCACCCCCAGAGTCTCCTCACCCCCCAGAGTCTCCTCACCCCCAGAGTCTCCTCACCCCCAGAGTCTCCTCACCCCCAGAGTCTCCTCACCCCCCATAGTCTCCTCACCCCCAGAGTCTCCTCACCCCCAGAGTCTCCTCACCCCCCAGAGTCTCCTCACCCCCAGAGGCTCCTCACCCCCAGAGTCTCCTCACCCCCAGGGTCTCCTCACCCCCAGGGTCTCCTCACCCCTCAGAGTCTCCTCACCCCCAGGGGCTCCTCACCCCCAGAGTCTCCTCACCCCCAGGGTCTCCTCACCCCCAGGGTCTCCTCACCCCCAGGGTCTCCTCACCCCCAGGGTCTCCTCACCCCCAGAGGCTCCTCACCCCCAGAGGCTCCTCACCCCCAGAGGCTCCTCACCCCCAGAGTCTCCTCACCCCCCAGAGTCTCCTCACCCCCAGAGTCTCCTCACCCCCAGAGTCTCCTCACCCCCAGAGTCTCCTCACCCCTCAGAGTCTCCTCACCCCCAGAGTCTCCTCACCCCCAGGGTCTCCTCACCCCCAGGGTCTCCTCACCCCCAGAGGCTCCTCACTCCCAGGGTCTCCTCACCCCCAGGGTCTCCTCACCCCCAGAGGCTCCTCACCCCCAGGGTCTCCTCACCCCCCAGAGTCTCCTCACCCCCAGAGTCTCCTCACCCCCCAGAGTCTCCTCACCCCCAGAGTCTCCTCACCCCCAGAGTCTCCTCACCCCCAGGGTCTCCTCACCCCCAGAGTCTCCTCACCCCCAGAGTCTCCTCACCCCCCAGAGTCTCCTCACCCCCAGAGGCTCCTCACCCCCAGGGTCTCCTCACCCCCAGGGTCTCCTCACCCCTCAGAGTCTCCTCACCTCCAGGGTCTCCTCACCCCCAGAGGCTCCTCACCCCCAGGGTCTCCTCACCCCCAGGGTCTCCTCACCCCCCAGAGTCTCCTCACCCCCAGGGTCTCCTCACCCCCAGGGTCTCCTCACCCCCAGGGTCTTCTCACCCCTCAGAGTCTCCTCACCCCCAGAGTCTCCTCACCCCTCAGAGTCTCCTCACCCCCAGAGTCTCCTCACCCCCAGAGTCTCCTCACTCCCCAGAGTCTCCTCACCCCCAGAGTCTCCTCACCCCTCAGAGTCTCCTCACCCCCAGAGTCTCCTCACCCCCAGGGTCTCCTCACCCCCAGGGTCTCCTCACCCCCAGAGTCTCCTCACCCCCAGAGTCTCCTCACCCCCAGAGTCTTCTCACTCCCCAGAGTCTCCTCACCCCCAGAGGCTCCTCACCCCCCAGAGTCTCCTCATCCCCAGAGTCTCCTCATCCCCAGGGTCTCCTCACCCCCAGAGTCTCCTCACTCCCCAGAGTCTCCTCACCCCCAGAGTCTCCTCACCCCCAGAGGCTTCTCACCCCCAGAGGCTCCTCACCCCCAGAGTCTCCTCACCCCCAGAGGCTCCTCACCCCCCAGAGTCTCCTCATCCCCAGAGTCTCCTCATCCCCAGGGTCTCCTCACCCCCAGAGTCTCCTCACTCCCCAGAGTCTCCTCAACCCCGGGGGCTCCTCAACCCGGGGGGCTCCTCCAGTCCTCTGCCTCCTGCTCCCTGGTGGAGCCCCGTGGCCTGTGACCAGGGATAGGAGGCCATCTCTTCTCACTGCTCCTGGGGTGGCCCGAAGTCAGCCAGGCTGGGGGTGGCACACCTTGGCCATCGCCCTGGAGAGCTGGAGCGGGACCCGACCTGCACCAGGCGCTGTCACCACCCAGACTCCTGTCTCTGAGCCCCGTCCTTTGGCAAAATGACCTTTGTTTGGGGACCCATCTCTTGGTCGGGGGCTGTCGATCGCCTGAGTTCCATTTGCATCTCGCGGTCCAGGCACAGAATGGCCAGAGGGCAGCACACTGGCCTCACATCCCCCTGGGGTCCCCCAGGAGGCTCCCGGCCCACTGCCCTCCAGCTGCAGTGACTCCCCTGTCCCCTCTGGGCCTCAGCTTCCTCAGCTGCAGCCTGGGGCACAGCACGCAGGGCCTGGTGAGGACCAGGAGCTCTACGCCCAGCCCCGAGCCGCGCCCTCCTCGTGTGCGCTGACATCACATGGGGATGCCGTGAAGGTGCCCAGGGCCGCGGGAGGGGTGTGGGCATGCCACCTCGTTGTCCCAGGACCCTGTGCGGGCACGGGGGGCTCGGCAGCCCTGGGGGGCGCTGGTGGGTGCGTGCTAGAGTCTGCAGTCCTGCGAGATGCTGGTCTTTTGATGTCTCTCTGAGAGAGTCCCTTTGGCACTGCACCCAGTCCTGCTCCCAGACCAGCACCAAGGCCCCGGGTGCCGGGAAGTGCATTCACGCACGCGCTGAACTCTGGCCCTCTGTTCCAGGGAGAAACTTATTTTTAAATCTTTGACGTCCAAATTCCAGAGGAAGAACAAATACTGCTTAGAGGAAAATTGGCTTTCTTCCTCCACCAAGCAAGCCAGTCTGGGGTACATTTTTATTGGCCTGGAACATTCCAAAGGAGGGTAAAGTTGTTCAGGGAAGGAAGGGTGTGGGTGCTGAGGGTCCTGGTGAATGGGTGGCCTGCAGGCTGGTGCCTTTCCCCTGCATAGAAATGGCTCCGCACGTTTTCTTCTGATTATTACAATAGTGATGTTTACAGAAAGTTATAAATAAGTGCAGATGACCTCAGTTCTTCCTACCAGACGCAATGCGGGGTCCAGGGCTTTCCACGAAGCAGTCGCGCACATTTCTTAGTGGCGCTGCATTGAGACTCTCTTCACAGAGGCAAATCTGCAGGAGGTGAAGGAACCCTTTGAGGGGACTTTGCAGTGGCACTTGGTACGTCTGTGCCTACTGCAGCCCCTACCTCTCTACTTCCAGAGCATGCCAATCACCCTGGGAGACCCCGTCCCATAAAGGGTTGCTCCACCCCCTGCAGCCCTGGATTTGTGTCCCGGTGTCCCGCCTCAGTGGAGTCTGGTGGCCCTGGCTAGTTCACACTGTCTCCCACCTCTGTGTTTTCACACCGGGACACATGGTGAGTGTGCTCATGGGTGGGTCCGTGTCCTGCCCTCCCAGGTCTGTGATGTCCTGATGCAGGGCTGTGCCGTCCCTAGCTGTCCTCCTTTGGCTGGAGGCCAGCTTAGTTGAGTTTGGACTTTACGTCTTCGAATGGCCCCGCTGACTTGGGCTCCCTGCTGAGCTGGCGGAGCCCCGCCCTGGCACTTCCTTCACTGCTTCCTAAGGACGTGGGAGGCAGCTCTGTGAATCTAGAGGCCACCAACAGCGTCTGCCCAGGAGTGGGGAGATGCCATTGGTGGGAAGCCTTCGGGGATGGGGTTTCCTCCAAGTCAGAATGTAGAGCCCGAAGCCCTGGGTGGCTGGGCACCTGGACCTTGACTCACCGACAGTCCCTTAGCAGAAGTGGGGGTACAGCCCGCTCTGTGGCCTCTGTGGAGGGAGCTGGCAGTCGGAGGACCTGCCTCTTTTCTCAGGGGGACTTAATGTGCGTAATGTCCTTTTCAGCTGAGTGGCCGTGTAAGTGGGGGAGGGGGGCTGGCTGGGAGAGGTGAGCATTTTCCAGAATGTGTATGGGGGTGGGCAGCGGTTTTCTGACCATGCCCTGAGTTGGGGCTACTGCAGCGGAGGGCAGAGGCCTGGGGTGGGACAGATGCCCACATGGAGGGACGCACCTCCCAGGCCCAGACTCTGGGGGTCAGAAGGCTCTGACGGTTAGAAGCCTGCTCCCCCACTCCAGCAGCCTCAGCTCACCCCTGCCTCAGTTTCCCCATCAAAAGTGGACATAACACCCGCGGCCTCCAAGGGCTGCACCAGGCATGCAGGGTGGAGTCCAGGTTCTGAGCCTGACACCTCCGCATGGTGACTGTGCCCTTGAGTCAGTTTGTACCTGACACTCTCCTGGAAGAGGTCTGGCAAGCTGCCAGGAGCCATGCCCATGGTCACCGTCTGGTGCCAGCATGCACTGGGCCACACGTATGGGTGTTGGACACTTTTCTAGGAGCCTGGGACACAGGTGAAAATATGTCCAAGTCCCTGTCCCCAGCAGGGCATGTCACAGCAGAAGGAAGACAGTAGATGAGGGTGCAGTACACAGGCCGAGGGTGGCCAGGGGCTGGAAGCTGTGTGGGGCCAGAGTGGAGCGCAGAGGGACGGCCATGTGAGCAGAGGCCTGGGGGTGATGCCTGGTGGGGCCGGTGACCTGGACAGTGAGCAGTGGAGTATGGGGACAACCAGTGCAAAGGTCCAGAGGTGAGACTGGGCTCATGTGCTCTGGGGACCTCAAGGGGGTAGGCGGCTGGACAGGGTGAAAGGGCAGTGGTGGGAGACCCCAGAGAAGGGAGGGTTGGCGGCCCCCACCCTGCTGACCCCGCCTGCTGGGCCGGGAGGACTGGGCTGTTGACCCCTTCAGACGCTGGGGAGGGGCGAGCGTGGGGTGAGCTCTTTTAGGAAGGGTCATTCTCAGGCCCCAGGGCTCAGCCACTGTTCGGAGCCCTCCTGGGCGCCCCTGGAGCGCTCTCCAACATTAAGCCCTTAATCTGGCCCTGGGTGAAATCGCTTCTTTATCACCCAGGCCATCTGCTGGCTCAGCGGGCTGGTAAATAACGGGGAGAGCCAGCTGAGGGCTTATCTCTTTTGTTCTGTCCAAATTCTGAGAACCGGCATTTGAATTTCCCTCGGAGAACAGGGGACGTCTAAACGTGATCTCTGCACAGCCCCCTCCTCCGGGGCCACCCGGAGGGAGTCACGGGATGGGAGGCAGGGGAGGCGAGGAGCCTCCTCACCCCGGGCTCCGCTAATTCTGTAAATGAGGCCCCGCGCTGCCCTCCGAGGGGGCTGGGGCAGCCGTCGCCTTGGATCAGGATTAAAACTGGAGAGGCCCCAACACGGGTCCAATTTAGTTCATTCTGCAGCAAATGGCACGGAGAGCTAGTGTCGTGGGATTGTGCCCCTGCGTGCCTGGGTGCTTGGCGATGGCGCAGGAATGCGCGGGTCGCGGGAAGGGGTGCGGAGAGGGCGGGTGCGGAGAGGCTGCCCGGGTCACAGACACCCCGCAAGCCCCCCGTCCCCTCCCCTTCCTTTCCCTTCCCACCCAGCGCTCACTGCTGCTTTGCACAAATGGGTTCCTGGGGTGAAGCAGGACGCAGTCGCCCTCCCCGGCTGTCCCCGCCCACTTGCATGGGCCTGGGAGACTCGCTGCGAGGCCGGAAGCGCTGGCCTCTGCCGCCACCTACTGGGTTGTGCCTGGTCCCCTGGCGCGCGCCCCCTGCAGGCCGTCGGCAGCAGCGCACCGAGTGTGCTGGCTCCGCTCTGCAGGCGCAAAAGGGCGTTTGGTGACCTTTTGGCTCCTGCTGGAGGCCTGGACCAGAAACACCCACGACCTCAGCGAGTCCGGGCAGGGACGCCTTCAGGAGGGTATTTCAGCTGGGGCTGAGGAGTGATTTGGCCAACAGAACAACAGAGAAGCAGCAGAATCTTCCAGGCCGAGGCCGGGCTCCTGTCCTGGGGCAGAAACCTTTCTGTTGCTGTGCCGGTGGTCAGTCCTCAAAAGCTGCAGCGGGGAGTGCTGGTGACCACTCCCTGCAGGGAAACGGGCTTGCACAAAGTGAGGCAGCAGGGGAGTGGCAGAGCTGGGTTTGAGCCCAGCCCACCAGCGGCAGAGTCCAGGCAGGTGGCCCCTCTGCTGTGCTGCAGGAGACAGGTCAATTGAAGGAAGAGGACAGCAGGACAGGTGCTGACCAGTGACAGGGTCAGAGGCTTCAGTCTGGAGGTCCTGATTGAGCAGGACAGGAAGGAGCCATCCAGAGGGCAATGGGGCTGCTCCCGCGGGGCAAAGGCTGAGTGGGCTTGTGCTGGAGGGCGAGGAAGGGGGAGGGCGGGGTAAGGTGCACAGCCACTCAGGGGTGGTATGAGGAGGGCAGCACCGGCACTGAACTGGAAGGTCCAGCAAGGAGCTGAGATTTGGCCCTAAGGGTGCTGGGAGACCACAAGCCTCAGAGCACAAGAACATTGGTCCCGAGGTGCCCTCCAGAAAGCCCCTTTGAGGGCTGGGATTGTGACTAGACGGCAGGGCACTTGCCTGGCATGTATGAGGCCCTGGGTTTGATCCTCAGCACCTCATAAAAATAAATAAAATAAAGGTATTGTGTCCATCTACAACTAAAAAACAATTAAAAATAAAGCCCCTTTGAGCTGCAGTTTGGAGAATGCAAAGGGGGCAGACGTGGAGTCAGGGAGGCCAAGGTAGAAGCTGCTGTGGAGGCCATGGGGACTTGGGCCTCAGTGGCATTCATTCACAAACATTGATAGAACATGCCAAGCATGGCGCCCAGTTTCCTGTGTTGCCAGGACAAATGACCAAAACTAGGGTGGCCTAAACCAGCAGCATTGTGTCCTCTGAGTGTGGGGGGCCAGGAACTCAGTATCAGTCTCACTGTGTGGAGATGGCGTTTGGGCTGGTCATGCCCCCTCTCGAGGCTCCAGGGGAAGGTTCCTCCTTGCCTCCTCTAGCTTTTGGATGCTGCTGGCTCACAGTCTCACCACCCCAGTCTCCGCCTCCATCTTCGCGTGGCCTTCCGTGTCAGTGCGTGTGTGCACATGTGTGTGCTCTTCCTCTGCCCCCCTCTATAGGACACTTATAATTGGATAATCCAGGATCCCCTGAGATCCCGGACCAGACCCACAGAGCCTGCTTCATCGTATGAGGTTGCATTTTCAGACCCCAGGGACAAGGGGTGTCTTTGGGGCTTGCTCACCACCTGAAGAGGCAGTCACAGAAGACTCAGCACCTCCCCGTGGGGTTGCTCACCTTCTGAACAGGAAGCAGGTGTGCGCACACAGCTTCACAGAAGGTGGGGAGCGGGCCGTGGGGAGGGTGCGGGCCCTGATCCTGTCTGGGAGCTTTGGGGCAAAGGAGAGTGGAGTTGAGTCCTAGACACGGTTCCTTGCAGAGCTGGAGGAGAGGCCCCGGAGCCGCGGGCAAGGCCTGGAGGGCTGGGGGCACTCTGCAAAGGAAGCTTGCAGTAGTGTGCGTGCTGGGTGCATGCTGGGTGCGTGCTGGGTGCGTGCTGGGTGCGTGCTGGGTGCTCAGGGCTTGGACGGTGTGTCCTGGCTGAGCTGAGACCTCCTTCCTCCTGATGCTCAGCCTTATTGTCCTGGGCTCCTCCTGGTGCGTCCCATGCCCCTCAGTTCAGCACGCGTTGCCCACACCAGGTCCCCTGGAGGTGGGTCAGGTGGCATACAGGAGGAGAGGCTCCCCTTTGTTGACCACCACTGTGCAGGTAGCACGGCTTCAGGGCCCCAAGGGGAGCCCTGGGGGTCTGGAGGAGGGAGGGTCGCATCTGGGGATTCAGCGTGCTGTCCTTAGTAACGTCTCCATTAGACACAGGTCACATGCTCCACAATCCACCCACTTAAATGTGCAGTTTGTGCCTTTGGCACATTCACCGCTGTGCAACCAATGCTAAAATCAGTATTAGATCATTTTCATTGTCCCCAAAATAAACCTGCACCCATAGGTAGGTCCCTAACGTGAAACCTGCACCCTTAATTCACTGCCAGTCCTGCCCCCGGAGGCCATCCTTCTGTTTTCTGTATCTACGGATTTGCCTGCTCTGTGTGCATGGAGGGGGACCCCAGAGTATGTGGCCCTGTGTGTCCGCCTGCTGGGCATCGTCTCTAGGGTCCATCCAGGTGGTCCTGTGTGTCAGGCCTTCATTTATATTTGTGGCCAAATGAGGTTCCACTGTGTGGAGAGACCACATTGATCAGCCGGTGGACATTTGGGTTGTTTCCATCCGGGGCTGTAGGAGAAGTCTCGGGCCCTGCCTCTAGAGGGCTTGTTCCGTGTGCACTCCCACTAATAAAGTGTTAACTACATTTTATTTTTTAACCTTTTACTGAAGCAATATTGAAAAGTACAGAAATCTTAAGTGTCCAGATCCCACAAATTAAACCCCCTGTGTAATCCACGTGAGGTCAAGAGAGTAGAGCGGGCCGTGGGTCCCCAGGTGAACCAGCCAGCTCCCACAGGCAGGCACCAGAGACTCCCCACCCGGCACCGCTTTGCTTGTCTGTAAACTGCAGTGAATCACACTGTCCCTTGTGACCTGGCTTTCCCCCTTCCATGTGCTGTGTGTGAGATTTAGCCTATCTGTGCTGTGAGTCCATTCACTCATGTGTGAGCTGTAAATTCTCAAAGCTCTACATAAACATTGATTACAAGAAATCAATCAATCCATCTATCTACATACACACAGAGACGTGTGTATGTGTGTGCACACATGCATGGATATGCGGGTGCACACTCAGGAGATCCATCTCAGGTGGTAGGTCCCTAAAGTGAAAGACTCCAGCAAGCCACCAAGATTCACTTCTGCAGCTGTTGGTGGCCTTCGGTCACCTCAGTTTGGGGCGGTTACAGACAAGCATGGTCTGTTAACCCCAAGACCGACCCTCAGAGGCTGGGTCTGCGGGGATCAGTTTTCCACGCCAGGAAGCGCAGGCTCCGAGAGGTCCCAGGACACCGCGCAGCGCACAGCTCCAAGGCGCTGGCTTGGCGCCGCTGATCGCCCTCCCCTGTCCCGCAGGCCGAGGAGGCGGGCGCGCCCGGTGGCCCCCGGCAGCCCCGCGCTGACCGCTGCCCGCCGCCCCCACGGACACTGCCCCCTGGCGCCTGCCAGGCTGCGCGCTGCCAGGCGGACTCCGAGTGCCCGCGCCACCGGCGCTGCTGCTACAACGGCTGCGCCTACGCCTGCCTGGAGGCCGTGCCGCCCCCGCCAGGTAGGCCGGGCGCGGGAGGGGGCAGGTGGGCCCGGAGCCCCCCCCTGTGGGGGCCGCAGAGCACCTGCGGAGGACAGGACTGTCTGGGCGTCTCTTCTGCCCACCGCTCACTGCCCTCCCGTGCTCCCTGGGCACAAGTCCAGGGACTTACCGAGCACCTCCCGAGGGCGGAGCCCACAGCCCAGGAGGCCCATCCTGGGAGGAGGTGAGCGGGGATGAGAGTCCCCTAAACACCCAGACTGAGGCTTTCCCTAAAAATATCCCACCAGGTTCCCCCTCCCCAGGTCCCACATTCCTGGGACCCCACCAGCCCCCTTGGCTCCTGGATCTATGCCCGCGTGTCTGGAGGAGAGTGGGTGCTCAGCAGTGCAGTGGGGTGTCTGGGAGGCAGGGGCCTGGGAGGTTCAAATCCTTCAGATTCCAGTTGAGCAGGGCTGAATGCACCTGCCGCTCTCGCAGAGCCTGAACCTAGGGAAAGGGCCCCAGGGCCGGGGCACTGAGGAGATGCTGTTGAACCTGACTCCCTCTCATGGGAGGGACAGTGTGGGGTGCTCCTGGTCTAAGGAGTTCCAGATCCTTTTTGGGGAGAAGTCTGGGGTGTGCAGGGAGGAGAGCTGCCAGGGGCCCCGAGCCAGGTGGGCAGGCAGTAGCCTGGGTGGGGTGGGGAAAATGTGCCCTAAGTGGGTAGGATGGGTGGGAGGGGGACAGCTCTGCTCCAGGCAGGGCCTTTAGACAGGTTGGGCTTTTGGACTCTCCTTTCCTGGAACCACCAGGTTCCCAAGGGCAGTAATTACAGAAGGAGGCTTCGACAGGGGGCCCACCTCTCCCAAGGCCCAGGAGACTGCGGAAGGCGGAAGTGACCACACCTTGTGTTCTTTGGGGTGAGGTCACAGCGATGACAAGGGACTCAGCACATTTAATAACACTCATTATTATGCTCGGCTACTCTGAGTCTGCCTCTGAGCAGTGACAGGGCAGGCGCTCAGGGACCAGCTGGCTCCCACCCAGCCTTTATAAGAAAGGTGGCACAGCACCCCCTTCTGGTGGAAGAGCACATAAGGCACCCGCCCCCATTGGGGGTGTCCCTTTCTGTGGAATGCGCCCAGGCATAGGGATTAGCCTTGCTTCCTAGGCCAAGTGCTTTTGAGCAGTGCACAAAGGATACAATGGTGCCAGGCATCCCCAAGAGCCTCCCAGACATTTCATCTCATCTTAGACAGCTCCATGGGTCAGTTTCATTTGCAACTGAGGACACAGAAACTCAGAGAAACTGAGTAACTTGCTCAAGATTAAACAGCAGCATAGCTGCTGAGGAGAGGTGCACATGGCTCAGAGGGCAGGGACGTGGGGGTCCCTGCTCTGACACCTGGGCCCCTGTGCAGGGTCCCACCCAGAACTTCCTCCCTGATGCCCTCAGCCTCTCTTCCTCACCTTCAGCTCTTCGCCCAGAGACCGCTCTCTTGGGGGACTTTCCTCTGGGGACGAAGGTCCCTCCTCCAGCCGCCCCCTCCTCCCTGCTTGCTGGCTGTCACCCAATTCGAGGGTCAGCCCCCCTGGGCAGAGTCTGTCTGCTTCTCTTCCTGGGGTGTCCCCAGCACCTTAAGCAGTCTCTGGGTGCATGACAGCTACTCGGATACTCACCATTCATTCACGGCCAGCAGCAAGAGCCGCTCAGCGTGGGTGGGTCATAAAAACTCCGAGTAACAGCGCCAACAAGGTTGCCCAGCCGTGACGGTGTGACGCGGGAGCTGAGGGGGGAGCAGCCTGTCCTGGGCACTGCAGGTGTCAGCCCAGGGCTGGGTGTGCAGGGCCTCTGTGGTCATGAGAGGGAGGCTCCTACCCCAGAGGCTGCCGGGGGAGGCCCCTGACCCTGTCCTTTGTCAGTTTTAGACTGGCTGGTGCAGCCGAAACCGCGGTGGCTTGGTGGCAATGGCTGGCTCCTGGACGGCCCCGAGGAGGTGCTACAAGGTAGCTGCGGGCCCCGGGGGGCGGGGTGGGGGCACAGCCATGCTCCCCCTCCTGCGGTGCCAGCAGGAACCACAGCCCAGGCTGTCTGTCCCTGCAGGCCCTCAGCCAAATGCTCACCCTCCAGATCCCCCAGCCCAGCTCAGAGGTGCCAGCTGTCACTCAGCTGTCCCACAGCCCAGGACAGAAAGAGGGCCTGGACGCTCCCTAACAACGGGGCCTCCTTCCTGGGTGGAGAGGGCAAGGCAGAGGCTAGGGCTGCTTCCCAGACCCTGCATCTTTAGGGGTTTATTGCTGTGCGTGGTCTGTGGGGTGAGCATGTGTATGAGTGTGCGTGTTGTGTCGGGATGTGTGTGTGCGTGTGTGCTGGGAGTGAGTCTGTTTCAGGGTGAGCCCGTGAATGGGTGGGTGTGAGGCGTGTTGGGATGTGTAATGGGTCGGCCTCTGGGTGTGTGCACACCTGTGGTTCCAGGTGGGGTGACAGCTGCCGTGAGGGGGGCGCAGGTGCAGGTGTGGGGCGCCTCGCCGGACAGGGTGTGGTGTGTGCCCGGCTCTGCCTCTGAGGCACTGGCGTGTCCCCCACAGCAGAGGCATGCAGCACCACTGAGGATGGCGCAGAGCCACTGCAGTGTCCCTCAGGCTATGAGTGCCACATCCTGAGCCCTGGGGACGTGGCCGAGGGCATCCCCAACCGCGGGCAGTGTGTGAAGCAGCGGCGGCCAGCAGGTGAGTGGTGCCCTGGGACTGGCTCCTGCTCCCCAGAGCCCCCCACAGTGGAGACGGAACCCTGCCCCTGGGTGGCCTCGGGGTCTATTTCTTCTCCTGGCGGAGCCTGGGTCTCCTCATGTAGAATGGCACCACACGCAGGCCGGGACTCCTGCCCTGCTCGCATTAGCTGTGCGCACGGCCGGCTGGCTCCCCATCTCAAGCCTCCCTCTTCCTAAGACAGGGATCGCACACGCACCGAGGACCTGCTGTGTGCCAGGTGCTGTCCTCAGCTCTCATTCAAGCCTCATAACTACCCGCGAAGTAATCACTACAGCTGCCGCCGTCCCCAGGCCAGCCAGGGTGGAGGCCGCAGGTCCTGGGCCCTGCTCTTAACCCCACGGGCCCTGCCGCCCGTCTCGCTTGGTAGCCATCTGTGAAGCTCGAGGACAGGGCAAGCCTCTGCTGCCAAGGTCCACAAGGATGGGGTCACATGGGGTCATTGCCTCGCACTGAAAATGCCAGCACTGGTCCCTGGTGATCTTTATGGGCCCACGAAACAGGAGAAAATGTCTCCTATCATGTCCACGTGACTCACAGGGGAGCAGAGGGCACAGCGTGGACGGAGGATGGTCGCCACCTCCCATCCTCCCCACGTGCCCACGTGTTCTGGCTACAGCCGGGCGGTGCCGGGGGAGAGGCTGGGCTTGAGGATGGGCCACAGAGTCGACACTGCCCGCAGTAGCCGCTCTTTGCGGAGAGTGGCAGCGTCCCGTAGCCCCTGGTGTGTTTTCAGGGAATCATTCCCGGAGGTTCGCAGTGACCTGGAGGACAGGTGTGGCACCTTCTTGGTAGGAAGCTGAGGCTCAGGTGGGGTGGGGGAAGCAGGGCAGGAAGATCGATCCAGGACTGTCCTTCCCCATGGTAACCCCGGAGTCCCCTCAGACACACTCACAGTGCCACTTACTTGTGTGTGAGCGTGTTTTGCAATGGCATTGGGTGAATGGGACGTAGAAATTCCACGGTGGCTGGTCTGCTTGGACAGTGGGTCTGCTTGGACAGTGGCTCCCAGGCTTTGGGTCTCCGGATCCCTCACCAGGGGGTCGCACATCGCGCTCCTCCCCACAGCGGGGATGGGGGCTGGTGGGCAGGCGTCGCACAGAAACTGAAGCCCAGACGCTGAAGATGTTCCTGTGCTTGTCATTTAAACATGACGACAAGCCCATCACATATTAAACCCAAGTATCATTTTTCTTACAAATAACCATATTTTCCAAAACAAAAATATATACAGCGAGAAGAGGGCACTGGGCCACAGTTGGGCCACGCCCTTTAGTTCATGAATGGAGAGGGAGATCTTCCTGTGCGTCTGCTCAGCTGCTGCGGTGTCACTCTCCGTGGGACCCGGGAAAGCTCTGGTGCACCTGGAGGAAAAGGAGAAGGAGAGAAGGGGCTCGGGCTTCGGCCTCATGAGCTCTGGAAGCAAGTTTGATCTCATTTTTTTCCAGATGGGCGATTCCTGAGACACAGATTTTACAAAGAATATCCAGGTGAGAGAAGAGGCCATTCCCTCCTTGCAGAGGGCATGAAAAGGGTCAGCAAGCACTGACCAGCTGTAGAGGGAAAATAAAAGCCCAGGTCTGAACCGTAGGGGACAGACAGGAAGTAGGTTTGGAAACATGGATGCAGCCATGCTGTCCGGTGGTGGCCATGGCAGGCTGAGTGGCTCCTGGACGACCTGGCCTCGTGCTGAAGGTCAGAGCCCAGGGCTGGATGTGCCAGAACCCGGGACTGTCCCCGGTTGCTTATTTGGGGAATTGGAAAAGGTGGCCAGCTCCGTCCCTCCCCCGCCCATCTAGTATCTGTGCCATCAGCCATTCTTTATCCACCGCCACCACCCACCCGCCACCGCCCGCCACCGCCCACCGTCCCTTCTTCCACCCAGCCAACCTCGTCATCAGGAATGGACACGTTACCAAGCATTGCTTATCATTCTGGGCTGGAGGTTGTCACTTGTCACCGTGACACAGTTGCTGTCAGCAGGCAGCTACTATCAGGAGGAAATCCAGCCATTAACAGGGCCCAAGTGGCCACTTGAGGGCAGTGTGACGCAGGCTCCTGACCGCACGTACTGGATACCAGCAGGACACCTTAGACCGGGTTGTCAAGGAAGCCTCCCTCAGGAGGGGACAGGGAGCTTTTGTCTAAAGACCAAGAAACAGCAGGCAGCGGAAGGGCCTGTGTGACAGTCCTGGGTGACTGCCTGATGAGCAGGGCGGTGGGTGGCCAGCGATGAGGGGTGAGGCTGGCCCTTGCTGAGCCAGGGGAGGGGCTGCAGGCAGCTGGGCAGCCCCCCCGGGGACGGGGCTCAGGCCAGGTCACCAGGCACGGGGAGGTAGCTTGGCATCACCAGTACGGCGAGGCCAGCATTTCAACAGGATGGGACACTTCATTTTGCAGAGGGTGACTCGAAGAACGTGGCAGAACCCGGAAAGGGGCAGCCGAGGAGCTTCCAGTAGAACAGCACCTGGCAGGTGAGGGGGGTTGAAGGCCAGGAGCCAAGCAGCGGTCATCAGCACGCTGGCTGTGGGGCAGGCGGGCGGAGGGCTCCATCTGCTGGTGGAGTTTCAGATCCCTCTCAGGTTCCCAGGGATCCCGAGAGCTCCAGCCTTCCCTAGTGGGAGCATTTTATGGCACTGGGGACCCTAAGCCGAGACCAGCAGGGTGGTGACTCCCCTACCAGTCCTGGGCTGGCAATACCTGCAATGTCCCCTTGCTTGTCCTGCCTGCCCACGCCTGCCCAGCAGTACCATGGAGGGCCATTGTCCCACAAGTGCTAGTACTGGGCCCCAGTTCCGGGCTGTCTGCTGTGTGCCAGGCCCAGTGCTGGTGTGGCCAGTCAACAATCCCAGCAGAGCCCCTGCCCCCGGGCTCACGTCCTGGAAGGAGACTGGACAGGCTGTAGGTGGGGCCATTAGATAGATGGCGGGGTGGCTGGTGACATGGCGCAGAGGAGCCAGCAGGGCAGGGAGCTGCCTCCGTGGGGTCAGGGAAGCCCTGCCAAAGGTGACACTGGGCCAAGACTGAGGACGAGAAGGTGCTGCGTGGGGACAGCTGGCTGGGGAATCCCTCGGGGCGGGGGTCTGGGCTCCGAGGAACCCAAGGAGGCCGCTGGGCGGGAGGGAATGTTGTGTGGAGGCTGCCGAGAGGCGGCGGTGGGTGAGGTGAGGTGCTGCCCCCAGGTGCTGCCAGCCGGGAGCAGGCACAGGTGCCCCCGGAGGGCTGTGGGGTCGGCCACCAGAGGGTCTTCACCACGAACCTTGACCCCTCCCTGCCCCGGCCCTGGGAAAGCCTCAGCCCACGGGATGGACAGTCCACACGGGGCAGGAACTTCCAGGTGTCCTTGAAAGGAAAGCAGCAGGTTTTAGGTTCCAGAATATTCAGGGCTGAGTCCTCCAGGAAGGTCTGGAGCCTGGGGGACCCATCAGGGTGTCCACTGCCTGCTGGTGACAAGAACCCTTTCTGGAGTGTCTGACGCCAGCCATGCCTGCGACGTTTCACCAGGGAGTCGGGCCGAGGATCAGTTGAGGATGTTTGTGGAAGGAGGGGCTGGGGAGCCAGGGGCCTGGCCTCAAGTTCCGCTCCTTCGCCCTGTGACCTTAAGCTAGTGACCCCACCTGAGAAACGGGACCGATGTCGAGGTTGTGCTTGTACCTGAGTCAGAAGGTGCCCCCAAGGCTCCCCGGGAGTTAGAGTCACATCTGGCTGGAGGTGGGGTCTTTCTGGCTTGTGCTGGGCCAGGGAGGGAGGGACGGGGCAGGCTTGCCGCCCCTCCAGCCTCCACCGCGGCTCACAGTCCTCTCTGCTTCCTTCGCAGTCTCGGCCCAAGAACTTTCGCCTCTTCCCACCAAGCCTCGATGCAGGAAAGTGGTTTGACCCCCAGAGGCCACTGCAGAGCACGACCCCAGAGCTCCTGGCCCCCATCCCAGCTTGGCCCTGGCTGAAGCGGTGACTCAGTGGGAGCCCCTGGCCAGCTCTGGGTCCCTGCTCACCACCCTGGACACAGGTCCCTGCAGCGCCTCGTGATCTCTGCCTGGGAAGGCGTCTCCGCGGGTGTGAGGCCAGAAGCCCCTCCCCAGGACAGGGCTTTCCGCAGATTTCTTCCAGGTGTGACTCTGGCAGGCACATGCCCCTCCCAAGTGCTCTCCAAATAAATCCGCCTTGATAGAATGGAAATGAGCTTCCCGCTCAAGCAGATTCCCTCGGGGACCTTACAGTGGATGCCTAATTCGTAGGAGCCAGCGGGAGGGGACTCAAGGAGAGCAGGACACAACGCTGGGTGTCGGGCGGTTTGTAAACCTTTGCCCTGTCCAGCTGCTGTGGGGCAGGCAGGGCGTCCTCAGGATGAGATGTCAGCTCTGCTCCGCTCCTGGGGTCCGGGAACCTGGGGGCCACACAGCTGCCTGCTGCAGCGTGGGAGCCTCTGCAGGAGATCCTGGGGACAGGGCAGCTGAGAGCCACTCACCAGGAAGATTCTTGGGGGAAGCCGCAGGGAGGGGAAGCAGAGCAGGATCGAAGGTGGGCACTGAGGGTGAGGCCAGGGCTTCCCCAGGGCAGCTTGGTCTTCAGGACTCAAGACGCCTGACCCCACAGGCTGCCCCGGGTGTGCCGCCCACAGAAGGACCCGGGGGCTCTTTGGTGATCTGCTGTCACTGCTGACATCTCTGGACTTAGAAACCTAGTCATCTCGCAGACGACATGGGCGACCTGCGTCACCGTGGAGTCGGCCGTCAGGGTTGGGCCAGGGAGCCAGAGTGTTTACAGGCCCCGGCACCCATCCGTGGGGGGCAGGGGTGCCCCAGGAGCCTCTGCTGGATGAAAGGACTTCTCCTTGTGTGTGTGGCCCCTGGGCTTCTGTTCCTGGCCCTGATGGCCCTGGCTGCCATCAGAACTCCCAGGGGCATTCGCCAACCCCAGGCTAGTGGGTTCAGACCCTCCAGGACAGAGGACACAGTGAGTTAGCAGTGGCCTGGTCATGCCCTCTCATGTCCCCACGGAGGTCATGTGCCCGATTCCTCAAGGCCCCTCATGGCTGGAGTTGACATAAACCTGGCCTTCCCAAACGGAGCTGTTTCTTCCCATCAACCTGAAAGCCAGGATCGCCCCCAGGCACAGTGATGAATGTCCCCATCTGCCCAGGTAGAAGGTAGATGTCTTCCCTTCGTGTCCCACACGCAGAACCAGATGATAATCCTTGAGCCCCACAAGCCCGCTAATGCTCAGAGCCGGGCAGAGGCCCCGGCCTCCCTCATGCCACCCAGCCTGCAGATCCTCCAGGACAAGAGCGGTTTTGTGGGAGGAAGTACGTGGGGTGGCGGGAGGTGTGCATCTCTCAGACAAGGACACTGTCACCTCAATCTTAAAGGACTCACCCAAGTCACAAAGCCAGTGAGTACCCAAGCCTAGGTCCCAGCCTCCCTTCCCTGCCTCCAAAGCCCAAGGATCAGGGGGCAGGGTACATGGTGATGAGCAGTCCTGCAGGGGCCCTAGCATCCAGGGGAGGCCAACTCTGTCCCCTCTTCCTGAAGGGGGCTGCCCACAAGATGTGGTGAAGAACAGCAGACAGAGCTTGCTCCACCACGTCCAGTCCTGGCCTCAGCAGGTTTCCCCGCTCAGCCTCCGTTTCCCTGCTGTGAAATGGGCGTGATGAGAGCAGCTGTCTTCCAGAGTTGCTGGGGACGGGCCCTGAGGGGGGGCGTAGTAGGTACTCAGGACGGGCTCAGGTATGATCACCCACCTGGTACGCAAGCACCAGTCCTCTTGGGCCTCCCAAGACCTGCCAAAGAGGGCCTGGTCATCTGCACGGTCAGCAGAAAGCCTGCTCTGGAGCTGAGTCCCGTGTGGTCCTGCTGGGCCCCAGCTGTGTGCCCTGGACGCAGGGGTCAGTCCTGAGCCCTCAGTTTCCATCCCTTGGAAGAGGGAGCTCACAGCTGCCGTGACCCCCACAGGCCCCATGAGAGGAAGGGGGAAAACAATGGGGACTTCCAGGGCCAAGAGGCCGAAGAGGGGGACAGAGGGGCACTGGGGCCCCACCAGGGACCAGACAGGATGCCGAGGCAATGACAGAGCCCAGCTGGAACCAGCTGCAGGGGTGTGGTCAGGGCCCTGCGTTGGGCTGCTGGGGCTCAAGCTCAGGCTCTCAGAGTCCGGGCACTCTTTTTCATGTCTGCTACTGTCAGTGTCAACTGGCTCAATCGTCATACTTCCACAGTGACACGTTGCTGAAGTCAGGGGGTCAGACTTCACTAATGATAAATTCACAGGACATGCTGAGGCACGCCAGGGACAGGTGTACCCTCCACTCCTCTCCTGATGGCCACATCTTGTGCAAAGGTCTCTCACGTCGGAGCGGGAGCGGATGGCAGTCGGTCCCCAGAGCACCCTCACACGCCTCTGCTGGCCGTCTTGATCTTACCTGACGAGTGGCCATCGCCAGGAGATGCTGACTGCACTGTCACCTCCTCCTGGCTCACAGGGCTGCAGGATGCTGAACTGGCAGCAACCGGCCCTGGGCTGCATGGCCAGCACCTGGTCAGGCTGGTTACTGGGGTGGACAGACGGCCTCCCATCCTCCCACACTTCCAGGAGCAGGAGAGGCCAGCCTCTCTTCCCCGAATCCCCAGCTGGAGTTTCCTGGAGAGGCCAGGGCTCAGGGAGGGCGGTGGAGGCGGGGTGGCTTCTCCGTTGGCCTGGGCACAGTGCAGGGCAGTGGGCCAGGTCATGGGCTGCGAGGACTTCATGCCTCCTACTGGCAGGGCCTCCGAGCACCGCTGCAGGATGGCCCCTGGGTGCTCCTGGCCCCCAGCAGACAGAGCAAGGAGAGGCACCAGGAAGCTGGGAGAGAGTGGGCGAGCCAGGCCCCGCTCCTGCCCGGTCCAGGCCAATGGCCTCACCTGGCCAAGGCCTCTGAAAAGCAGCTTCCCTGCAGGAAGAAACTTAATTGAATGATCCCTTTGTGCCCAGGTCAGCATGACCCGGGCACATTCCTGGGGTTTTCCAACAGAGCTGTCAGGATTAACCCCCACACCCTGTCTTTTTTCTAGAACATTCTCACAGAGATCTGTAAGTTGGTCTAAGGAGAAGGCAGGTGGGTCCCCGTTAGGGGGCCACAGTGCAGGAGAGACCCCACCTTATGACCCCCAGGGAGGGCTTTCTCCATACCTGGGGGTAGGTGCCTGGCCCACAAGTAAGGAAGGCTCAAAGTGCCCCCCCAGGCACCAGGAGCTGCCACCAGAGTCACCCCACCACAGCCTTGAGGCCTGTTGGATGACGGATTCACTGTGTCCCTGTAGTTCAACTTACCTTCCCGAGTGGGAGGCGCTGAGGCTGCAGAGAGGTCCAGGAAGACACTGTGTTTGGGCGCTGGGCCTCCAGGGGGGGCTGGGCCTCCAGGGGGCTTCCAGAGCAGGGCTCAGGGCTACTGTCACAAGTGCCCCCACCTGGGTGGTGTTAAACAGCAGCAACGGAGCAAGGGCTCTGGGGCCCGGCCCTGGAGTGGGCTCTCACCTGAGTGGTTCAGGCAGCTTCTTGGACTTTCAGACACTTCTCTTCCCTTCTCTGAGGCATGAGGATGAAGAAAACGTCACTGTTCACTGTGACGACCAGGGATCAGTTGAAATCCCACAGTGAAGGGCATTGCCCAGCCCTGGCAAGCAGAAAACGCCAGGCACCGGAGTCCGCGTCTGCTGGCTGTGTGAGCGGAGGGGGCACCTGGAGCTGAGTGGGTGGGGGTCACCTCCTACCTTTTAGATGCAGAGGAGGAAAGGGGGGGAGAAGAGAAGAAAGAGACAGAGAGAAGAAGGAGAGGGGAGAGAGGGAGGAAGAGGGGAGAGGGAGGAAGAGGGGAGAGGGAAGGAGAGAAGCCACTCTGCACCCCCTGTCCTGAGGTCCAATGCAAACTCCGAAGCCCCCCGTAGGCAGCTGCCCCTGGTTTTTGTCTTAGGCCAGAAGCAAGGGGCTTCTCTTATATGCAACAAAAATCAAGGTGAGTGCTAAAGGCACCTGAGACACTTGGCTTGGCCTGTCTGGCAGGCTGAGGGTCCCAGGGAATCTGTCAGAGCCCAGCCACCTTCCCCCGGAGGCCAGGGAAATCCTGCCCCAGGCCCAGTGGCCACAGAGACAAGCCTGCAGGCCCAGGCATGGGGCGGTGCAGAAGCTCCTCGGTGGCCATCTCCTGCGCCTACAGGAGCCTTCACAGCCTGCCCAGCTGCACCCCATGCCCAGGCCTCCTCTCCCTGAGGCCCGGCTTCTGGCAAGTTCCACATTCAATCCAGGGACCCGTTGGACAGGTCACACCCTGCCCAGTAGGCAAGGAGCGGCTGCTCCGGCCAGCCTGTGAGGAGGGAGAGCAGAGGGAAGCGGCCATCGCGGCCTCCCAGCACTGCGCCCAGTGCCGCCTGCTCAACACCAGTCTCCCCGGCCACCCCCACTGCTCCCTGTCTGCCGAGGCATCGCTGCCACCACAGATGACCAGTCCAGGACAGTTCCTGACCTGAAACCCACGAGGTTCGTTCTGACATGTTCAGCTACAAGCCCCTGTGGAGGTGGCGCCCTGAAGCCGTGTGCCCCTTCCCCAGTCGCCCATTCCCCTCTGCCCTCAGAGTGTGCTAGGCGGGGGCGGGGGGCTTAAAGCAAACCTTTGGTGTCACTTTCAGCACCTGTGAGCGCTGGAACGTGCTCCCAAAGCTGAGGACTATCACTTGGTTGGTTTTAATGTAACTGGAAGGTCCTCAGCACAGGACCCCTGGTTTGGAGAGTCCACATGGAACTCTCCAGGACACCATGCCATGTGTCCTGGGGGGACTAGGACGGTCCCAACCTAGTCCCAGTCTCACTTGGTGGTCGGTTCACGAGAGCAGAGCTTCCCACAGTGAGGTTCCCGCAACCAGCAGCGCCAGCCCCAGGTGAGATGCAGAGTCTCAGGCCTGTCCAACCCTGGGCCTAACACCCGCCCGCAGAGGAGAGAGGCCACCTGGGGAAGGCTCCGCTCTGGCGTCCAGTAGCGTGGCTCTGTGAGCAGGTCTGGCTCCTTCCCTGAGGACAGAGAGGCTGGTGGCAGGCAGTGCCACCTGGTGGGTGGAAGGGTACTGTCAGCCGGGAAAACCCGGCTCCTCTCCCTGCCCAGGGGACCCCCCCCCATCCCAGTCCACAAAACAAGCAAACGGTAGCACCGCCTCCAGGCCCCTGCGAGGGGCGGGACAGTCAAGAGCGGAAGCAGCCCCTTGGCTCCCAGGGCTGCCCGAGGTGTCCCAGTGCGGTGCCAGTTTTTGCTCTTCCACCTGAACAGGGAAGGCAGGGGCACCGTAGGAGGCCTGGCCTACGTGCATTAGGGACCCCGGGGCGGGGGCCGGGACGACGTCTGCCATGTCACCAGGAGCTGGTTTGCAGGGTAGGGGCTGGGGGAGGATGGGAAGGTGTGGAGGCTGCCCCTGCAGGTTTGGGAGGGCAGGGTTAAGGGGCCTTCAGCTTGGGGCCCTGGGTGGCAGGGAGTCCCCAGGCAGGGAGGCTGTAAGACAGCAACCTGGAGGAGACGGCAGGAATGAGCCGTGGTTGCCCTGGGTGACGCTCTTTAGATGCCTCTGGAGGGGCCGCTGAGGACTTGCTCCCCAGAGTCTCAGAGGACAAGAGGGGACCGCTGAGCTGGAGGGCTGTGGCACCCCTGGGAGCCCTGACAGGTTCTCTCCTGGGCCCAAGGGGTCAGCAGCCGCCCAGGCTGGGGCCCAGCCGGATCCCAGCTCAGCAGCAGTGACCGGCAGAGGCCCAGGACAGCAGTGTAGCTATGGTGTGTTCGCTTTTGTTTTTTCTAGAAAAAATCAGAGAGTTTGGAGCCTCCTCAGTACCCACCACAGGTGTGGTGTGGGCACTTTACCAGAGCAAAGAGCCAGGCGGCCAGGACTGAGGATGTGCCCAGGACTCCAAAGCCAACCAGAGACCCCACGGCCCAAAGAGCTTGAGCTTCCACGGGACCACAGGGGCCGGGACGGAGGCCCATCTCGGAGTGCAGAGGAGTTTTTAAAAAACGAGTTATTTGCCTCAGAGGCTGGGAGGGGCCGGGACACTGTCCTGAAAACTGGTAAATAAAGGGCAGGACTTTGTGTCTTTCTGCCCTTCCCGTGCCCACTGCTGACACGAGTGCTGCTGGAGGAAGGTGTCCCCAGGCACGCAGAGCTGTCCTGAGGGGCCACGTGCCAGGCAGAGTGATGGCCGACGAGGAAGTCCACGTTCCAGTCCTGGCCCTGCAGGCGTGTCTGCCCACGTGGCAAAAGGGGCCGCGCAGGTGCAGTGGGGGTCAGGAGCTGGAGGGACACCCCTGGCCATTGGGGGCCCAGCGTGGTCATGTGGGTCCTTCCAGGGAGAGGTGGGGTCAGCCGTGGGCGAGGGGAGCGGAGGTGCCCTGGCTTTGAAGAGGGGGGCCCCGGGACCCAGGCCCTGGAGAAGCGGCAGAAGAGCAGCCAACAGACCCTCGGGAGCCGGCCCACCCCATGCTCCTGACCTGAGCCCAGGGCGGCTGTCCCGAGGCAACCGGAAGAGGATCATTGTGTTGTTTTAAACCAGTTTGTGATCATAGGTCCCGGCAGCCACTGGGGAGCAGCCGTCGGGAAACCTGGAGGTTGAGGGAATGTGAGGGACACTCTGGGTACCAACAGGCCTGAGGCCGTCTTCTCACTGTCAGGAGACCCCCAACCTGGGAGGGAGGGAGGGGAGTTGGGGATCGGCACCCAGGCTCCCTGCTCCCCAGCAGTGTCCCCAGGGCCGCCTCCTGCCAACACCACTTCTCTTAAGCCGCGCTTCAGCGTTAGCTTCAGGGGACCCCAGGCGAGACCATGCTGGGCGTGAGGAGTGGGAGGACAAGGCCAGCGTCAGACACCTGGGTCCAGCAGACAATGCAGCCTTTGCAGTCAGCCTTGCCCACGGTGCCAGGCCCACGTGGCACTGGTGGCTGTCGCCAGGCGGCCAGACAGACAGGTGGGGCAAGCGTCACACCCCCCCTGGGATGGATGCCTGTGGTGCTCCCTGCTCAGCAGAGGGCCCTCCTGCTTCCCGCCCTGGCCTCTGCCCTTCTCGGGTTTGTGACTCTTTTTGCTTAACACACCCAGATACGGTCTCTGATGCTTGCAGCTGGGACATTTCTAACTGACCAGCCAGTGGACCTGAGAGGTGTTCTCTGGCTACTGCCTGATGCCCCGTGCAGAAGCATCAAGCAAGGAAAGTTTACCTTTTAAGTTATCCTATCTCTTGATGCCAGCCAGGCCACAAAGAAGCAGAATTGTATTTTTCAACTAAAGCAAATGTGTGAAACTCTTAAAAATCCTCAAACGTAGAAACTTTGGGGAGACGAAATCTGCTCCCAGGAGCAGCTCTAAGACTCAAGGTCAGGGGCAGGTGCTGAACTGGGAGTCTTCCCTCACCTTCCTGTCCTTAGAAGCCCTGGGGGGTGGGCAGTCTGATTCTTTTGATCGAGTTAGTAAGAAGTGACCCTCAGGGAGTGGGGCAGTTTGTCAAGGACTCAGGAGGTCAGTGGTAGGGGTAGAAATGGCCCAGAGTGGACCTAGTTCCTAAATGTCCACATCAGCCCTTCTATCTGCCAAAACCCCTTATGCCATCTTCTCCCCACTCCCCAACTTGGCCCAAACACCCGTGGAAGACCCTGAAGCTTGTGGGGCTCCAAGAGCCCCATCCCTAGGTAGTTCCCAGCAGCGGGACCCCATGGTCACGGTCAGCACTGCAGACCACCTGATGCCTCCTGGGCGTCAGGAAGGGTACCCACCCTCTGCCATCAGCGAACACAAGTCTACAAGAGCTGTGGCTCCCCGGAGCACCCCCCAACCCGCCCCCGCACACCTGGAAGCCCTGAGGATCCACCTCGGCTCCCTGGGGCCAGTTCATTCCTGTCACCTTCGTGAGCACCTGCAGGCTGTGCTGACTGACCCCTCCAGGGAGAGGCTGAGGCTGGGAGGGTGAGGGGCACAGCCAGGTCGCAAGAACACGGAGGAGTCTAGCTGGGGCCTGGCTCGCCCTCCCCAAAGGCTTTCCCATGGGAGGGTGTGACGCAAGTCCTCTTCTGGGGACGGATCAGAGGGCCACCTCTGAGGGCGTTGCCTCCAGAGCCAGCCAAATACCAAGCTGGCTATCATTTCCTGTCCTCACCGTGGTCCAAACAACAGCCGTGGATATGGAGCAACCCTCCTGGACCCGGGTCTCACCCTACTCCCTGTCGTCCAGCCAGGCTGGACATCACTGCTTTGGAAGTCTTCCCTGGGCCTCCAAGCTACACGGACATGTCCCTTTGTGTCACCACAGGGCCCTGCATGGTGACATCGGAACCCTTGCCATGTGGTTCTCAGAGCTCTTGGAGGGTGGAGACCCCTGTCTCAGTCATCTGACCCCAGTTTCTAGCTCGACGCAGCACACAGGGGAGATTTCATGGGCACTTCGGGGCAGTGACCGGCTGGGACTGCCTTCCTCAACGACCTGAGAATCCCAGTCGCACTCATCTGCCCCGGGCTCGGTCCCGCTGTGGCGTCCTTCCATGCTGGCAGGAGGGGACACTCAAAACAGGTGGTGGACGGATGGACAGGTGGAGCCCCTCATCTGAGGCAGTGTAGCCTGATGGTTAGGAGGACGGCAGAGGCCGGGATGCAAAACGTGGCTTTGCCTCCTCTGACCACGTGGCTTGGTTGGGTTCCGCGACCACGGCAGGTCTCGGACCCTGGCTTGAGTCAGGTTCCCGGAAGAGGCCCTGAGACAAACAGTGACGTATTGAGGAAGTGTCCCCAGCGGAAGCTGCCTGGAGTGAAGGAGGTGGAGTGGGGCGGGTCACAGGCCCAGGCCGCAAGCAGGTCAGTTAGGCCTGGGCCAGGCGTGTCCCCACCAGAGTTGGGAGTAAGTTCTCCTGCCTTGCAGGAAGGAGCTGAGCGTGGGTCAAGGGACGCCGGGGGCTGCAGCCTTTGCTGCCCTTCTGATCCCCACTTCCAGGCAGAGCAGTCTGGGAGCCCAGGGTGACCTCCAAAGCCCTGGGTCTTGGTGACAGAGGGAGCATGACTGTGAGGAGGCCCTGGCTGCTGCCACCAGGTCCCCGCTGTAGAACCGGGATACGAGCACAAGTACCATCAGCCATGAGGACTGAGGGCAGGGGAACCCAGAGCCAGGTCAGAGGCACTGGTCACTGATGTTGCTCGGGCCCGAGGCCCCTCCACTCTGCAGGCCCTCGATAACTGTTTGCTGGATGAACGGGCCAGCTCCCTGCTGCTCGACGGGGCTCATGGTTCACCCCTTCGCCACCCAGACTGTCCATCCAAAGTCTCTTGTGTCCAGTGGGCCTGGAACAAATGGCATCAAGACCCAGCTGAGGAGGGAGCTGACCCCTGTGGCAGCTGTGACGTCTCGTCCTGTGCCCCGGGAGCATGGGGCCTTCCAAGGTGCCTGAACGTGGTCATGGCTCTGGCCTCCTTCGGGTTCACCAAGGCCAAGATGTTCTGCCTGTGGCCACAGCTTTCTCACTCAGTGACAACTAAATTTAAAGCACCTACTGTGTGCCACGCTCTCCTCCCTGAACTGGGAATTAAACTGGAGACAGATTCACCTGGTCCAGGTGGAGCTGACCACCCTGGGGGACAGACCAGGAGCAGAACAGCAGGTCTTGTCAGTGAGCAGAAATGCTCGGGAGGACACAGCAGAGGAACTGGGGCCGGGAGATGGAGGTGGGTACTGCTTAGCTCTAAAGTTTATTTTGAAGTAATTACTGATTTATAGGAAAGTACAAAGATTGGACAGAGAAGTCTTGGGTACCCTTCCCTCAGTTTCCCTGGGAATTACATCTTACCTGACGGCCGTGCCACATCAGAGCCAGGAAAGTGACCCTGCTGCTGCGTGGGTGTGCGATCTCTGCTGTTTGGTCACTTGCAGAGACGCGTGTGGCCACCACCTCCAGGACGCAGGTCTGTCCTGGCACCACGCAGATGTCCCATGCTGTCCCTTCGTCACCACACCCTTGCCATCCCCACTCTGCACTCCATCTCTACAATTCTGTCATCTCAAGAACATGATGTGAGCAGAACCTGCAGTGTGTGACCTGGAGACTCACAGATGTCCTTCGCTGGACTCCCTGGTTTCTGCAATGTCACTCTCCCTTGCTCTCTCACCCTCTCCTCCTCGGCCCCTGAACACTTCATGGTGTATTTCCTGAAGCCAGGGACATTCTCTTACATAACGGAGGAGCAGTGTCACAGTACAGAAGCCACGTGGCACGATGCTGGCACCTTCAGACCTTACTGCAGCCCCCTGCCCTTCCCGCTAACCCCCCTGGTGGCAGAAGATAAAGACGTATTTTCCTGATCCAGGATCTGATTGAGGACCGTGAGTCGCATGTGATTGTGGGGACTTGTTAGTCCCCTTGGATCTGGAACATTCCACCACCTTTCCTTGAAGGAAGGAGGCAGTTCTTTCTTGACACCCTTGATGAGACGCTGGTGGGGCAGAAGCGCCGTGCGTCCCCGTGCCTGGAGCCAGGGACATACACATCATTTGTTGGTGCCCGAGGACGGCAACATGGGTCTCTGGGTCAGGCTGGGTCTGCCAGGCTCCTCTAAACACGTTCCAAACAAGGTGACTGTTTCCCACAGTGGCTGCCAAGCACCTGGGCACACTCTCCGCGCCCTCCCAGATACCCGCGTTCTCCTTAAGCCGTTTGCCTTTCTCCCATGACACAGCTTCTTATGGACAGGAATTTCCCTGGAGGGACACACAGGACGAGCAAGTTCCAGTCAGTGGTCAGGCCAGCAGCAGGGCAGCGGGGTACGTTCTTCAGTTGGGGTGCTGAGGAAAGGCTTGACGCCCAGGCCTGAAAGAAGGGAGGGTAGGACCCCAGGAAGAGCTTGGGGAGAGTGCCAGGTGGAGGGGCCTGGTGCCCCACGGGAGGGTGGCAGGACTGAGCTCAACTTGTGTGACAAATGGCCAGACAGGGGCTGCAGCAGAGGGAGGCTTGAGGGGTCTGTGGCCAGGATGAGCAGTCTGGCTTCTCTGCAAGGTGACGCCGTGTCCAGGCTACTTTCAAAATATTTTATTAAGATAAAATATACAGAACATAAAAGTCACCACTTTTACCAACTTGGACGATTCAGTGGGCTTTAACCATGCCCTCTCTCCCCTTCCAGAACATTCTCATCACCCAGAGGAGCTTCTCCACGTCCCCACATGGCCCGCCCCAGCGGCAGCAGGCCGTGCACTACCCACTTCCCGTCCCTGTGGACGAGTGTCCCTCGGTTCTTGTCAACGGAAGCCTGCGGTCCAGGTCTTCCCCATCTGGATTCTCTCAGTGTGACCCTTCCGAGGCTCGTCTGCGTTTCAGTGCGGGCTGGCACCTTGGTCCTCCCGAGGCCAGGGAGTGTCCTCCACGTGGAGAGACCACTGTGTATCATTTGGGTTCTCGGTACACAATGCCTTCTTTTAAACTGAAGCTCATAAAGGGCCACCACTCTGCGGGAGCCACGGGGACAGTGGGACTACCCTTGTGGGACAGGGCTCCGAGGGCCTCTGAAGAGAAACCACGTTCCATTACAACCCGGAGGGTGAGCAGGAGGCAGCGGGGCCAAAGGACAGGTCAGGCAGGGGCTGCGGGAGGAAGGGGGCTTGGGTGGCAGGGTGGACAGTTGGGGACAGAGTCTGGGAATGAGGCCTGATGGGCCGGGGGTGACAGGATCCAGTATGTGACGTGACCAGGGTGCCAGGACTTTCAGCCACAAAACAGATACTTCCGCGAATGGGGGGGGGGGGGCAAGAACTGGCGGATTTCAGCAGGACCACCTGGGGCCGCTGTGCTTTGGATGGGAATTCTCTAGCTCTGGGAGACGCTTTTGAACTTTCAAAATGAGAGTGAATTTTCAAAGGGGTCAAATTTCCAACAGTCTAATGTCCGGAAAAGGTGAATCTGCAGAGATAGTGAAAAGATCAGAAGGTGCCAGGGGTCCAGGAAAGGTGGGGCAGAATGGGGGGCGCGGGGGGCTCAGGGCAGTGACTACATTCCCTGCGACACTGCAGTGGTGGGTGCGTGTCATAACCCACCAAGTGGGACCCTGAGGGAAGGAAACAGTGGACTTCTGTAGGCCATGTCCATCACTGGGATGCTGTCTGTCACACACACACACACACACACACACACACACGGACGGACGCTGGGCGCCGAAAGGAGAAACTCAAGGTGAGGCACACAGGAACTCTGTATTTTCTGTGCAAATTTTCTATAAACCTAAATCTGCTCCAAAAATAAGGGAGCCATTTATATTTCACAAATGCCAAATTATTTAGTGGACAAAATCCTCCCAATCAGCCGTTGGCCTGGGGAAGGTGTGTGAAGAGGGGCCCTGGAGAAGGGCAGCGAGGAGTTGATTCTGCCCTCTCACCCCACAGGGAGATCTCCAGTTACATCTCCACCTTCTAGAAGGTTCTGCCCAAGGTCACTCCTTCCTCCTCTGAACAGCCTTTGGTAAATAGACTTATTCATGTGCCAGGTGCCAACCATTATGGTGGCTCCTTGAAGGTGACAAGGAGCCCCAGGCCTGCCCAGCCCAGGGGAAGTGCCGGCCAGTGGCTGCTGGCATCTGCTGCTCTGTGGGAGGAGGGGGAGGCCAGGCATCCCTGCTATGTTGACCTCGAGGTCTCCGTGTCCCTGGGCCCTGGCATCATGTTCCACAGGCCTGTGGAACATGATGTCCCTCCTGGTGGGAGGGAATGAAGCCCCCAGAAGCCCACCAAGGTCACAGCTGTGGGAGGTGCTGGCCCAAGTCTGTCTGGAGGAAGTGACAATGGAAGCGTGAGGCCTGGTACCTGGGGGGCTCTGGGGCTGACCTGAGTTTGGTGAAGATGAGGGGCTGGTTCGCATCAGGGGTCCCCTAGCCTGGGGCTGGCTTTGCCCCTCTCTGCTTGGAGTCCTGTGCACAAGCCCCCCCCCCTTGGGGTGCCCTGTTTACTTTTCCTGGTGGCACTGCTGTACAGTGGCCTCCCAGCTGCTGCAGTCAACGGTCACTGCCTGGGTGGCTGGCACTGCAGATGCAGTGTTCTTCCTCAGTTCTGGAGGCCAGAGTTTCAAACCCAGGGCTCGCAGGGCCAGCTCCCTGTGCGGGCTCCAGGGGAGGCTCCTTCCTGCCTCCCCCAGCCTCCAGCGCCTCAGTGCCCCTCGGCTAAAGCCCGTCACTCCAGCCCTGCCTCCACCTTCACGTGGCTTTTCTCCTGTCCCTGGAGTTAACTGTCACCCAGTTGAGCCAGCCTGCCTGCTGGAGGTCCTCGGCAGAAGTACATCCATGAAGACCCCTCCCAGTAAGGTCACACTCCGTTTCCAGGGATCAGGATGGGGCACACGTGTGCTTGCTGCTTGAAAATATGTGTTGAATGAAATGCACTTTACCTGCAGCGTCCAGGTCTCTCCACCTGTGAGAGCCTGGTGCTGAGCACACAGTCCTTAACACAGAGGGCCTGTGCGGGAAGCCAGGGCTCCAGCTAGCTCTCACACCTGAACAGGCGTCTCAAACCACCTTTGTATGGTGCACCCTCCTGAAAAGGTCGCCTTCAATGCCAGACTTGTGAGTGAAGTTAATTACCAAATAAATTCCAGGGGCCTCTGCGACAGGTGCCTTGTCAGGAGACAGTGGTGGGTAATGGGGTGACACCACCTTCAGAGAGAGTGAGCCGGGGTTGACGAGCCAGGCCTCCATGCCCGCGGTGCCCGTGGCAGACATTTCAGGAAAGACTGGATGCCTGCTCAGGTCCCGCCCGTGTGCCAGGCGGGGTCACGCTCAGCTGCCACCCTCAGGAAGTCCAGGCAGCTGCCATATGGGAGGGATTCCTCCAGCGTGACCTGTAGAATTCTCCAGACAGAAACAACAAACCAGCAAACAAACTCCGAGAGGAAGAAGAATCTTGAAGATGTCCGAGACGACCATGGACTCTATAGGAGGTGAGAGGCCAAGAGGGACCCTGAAGACAATTACAGACGGCAGGTGTGACGGCTGGGCGCAGGGGCGTTGGAACAACCCTGCTCGTTTCAAAATCAAAGTGAAAGAGGAAGGCGAGGAGAAGAGTGCTTGCCTCAAGAAGCCTCAAAGGAGGCGTGAGAGGGGCCGAGAAGCCAGTGGACTCACCACGACTTAGCAGAACCCGGGGAACACCAGCAGGCACCGAGGAAAACGGCTCAGGAAAGACGCTGGAAGGGGACGCGCTTCTCTTGCCTTCCCGTGTCTGACCAGCAGTCTCCACTAAACAAGGGCACGAACCCCGTACCTAGAAAGTCAGGGTGAACAGACGCAGACCTATTCACAGAGAAAACACCAACAATGTACAAAGAACGCACCAACTTCGTCTGGATTGGTTTTGGTTTGGGTACTGGGGATTGAACCCAGGGGCACTCAACCCCTGAGCCACATCCCTGGCCATTTTTTTGTATTTTACTTAGACACAGGGTCTCACTGAGTTGCCTAAGTCCTTGCTAAGTTGCTGTGGCTGGCCTTGAACCCACCATCCTCCTGCCTCAGCCTCCAGAGTCGCTGGGATTCCAGGAGTGCTCCGCCAACACACCAACTTCTCTAGTGCCATCAAAATGCTTAGGGAAAGGGCTCACAGGTCCATCACCGGCTCAGGAAAGGCACATGCAGCAGATGTGTGGCAGGCTGCATTGACTAATCACCATGCAAAACCCGTGCCCATCAAGGGGTGCCCGGTCACAGCTGCGCTCTCTGGGGTCCACTCCAATGTCCTTGTTCTCCACCCCAATACCCACATGGAGAACTCCCTCCTGCATGCCCGGGCACTCTCAAGCCTTGCCATCTCCGGGTTGGACAGGGACCATGGTGATGGGATCTGAGAGATGGGAGTTTCGGGGGGAAGGCGGAGGCCGGAGTCCTACCTGCCGCTGTGGGTGCCATGCCACCTGGAGAAGGCTCCCTGGTCAGCACTCTTGGGAAACCCTAAGTTCCTGGCCCCCAGGAGTTCTGTCCCGGATCAGCACTAGCTTAAAATCATGGGGTGCTCGTTGGAAAGACCCTGAGAGCTCACCCTGTTCTTTTGTGTTAACCACAGACTCTCCTGGGGACTCGCCAGGTCAGGCCCTCCCGGTGCAAGCTTCAGCCTGACCTGCGTGGTGGACCTGAGGTCGGTTCTGGGCACCTCCCCTTGACCCCCCAGAGCCCTGTCTACCCTTCCCCACTCCTGGCCCAGGGAGCTGTGTCCCTGGCTCCCTTGACAGCTGGCTTTGGGTCAGAGCCATGCCCTCCAGGGACATTCTCGCATCCACACAGCTGCCCTCTGCAGGTGACTGCCCTCCAGGCCCTGCATAGCAGCCACTCTCCCTACTAATGACCTGAGTCAGGTGCACTTGCTTCCGCTCTCTGTGCCCTGCCCTCCTTTGGAACCCTGTTTCTCAAACTCTGGGACCCTGATTCATCCAGATAGGTGGTGACATCCTTATTTTATGGATGTGAAAACTGAGGAGCGTGGAGGTGAAGAAAGTTGTACAAGGTCACACATCAGAAAGGAAAGGACTGGAATTCCAATCTGGCCCACCCAGCTGTACAGCTCTGCTTCTAGCAGGAGCCTGCCCCTTCCCTAAGCTGGGGGGCAGGTGGTGGGTGCAGCCCGTGCAGGGACCTCTTTAGTTTCAGTTAAAGGGGGAGATGCAGGAGAGACACCAAGAGCCACCAGAATTTTCCATCAGGTGGAACCGGGCTGGGTGGCCACCCTTGGGGAGCAGTTGAAGTCGGTGGCAAATATTTGCTTAGAAGGGGCCACTCAATTGCAAGGACAAACACACATGTCATCTCCCACAGCACCTCCCTCTACAGATGAGGACGCTGAGGGCAGAGAGGGGCATGTCCTTCCCCAAAGCCACCCTCGACTCAGTGGTGGGTCTCATTGTATGGATTCTAGTCCCATCTGAAGCCAAGTCACTTGGCAGCAGGAAACTGTCTACACTGCACACCCACTGTCATGCCCTGGGGGCCATGTGAGTCCAGCGGCTTCCTTGTGATGGCCTGATGAGAACATGCTGTATGCCAAGTCCTGCCCCAGCCCCGTGCCACACTGCCCCCCGGACCCTGAATTTTATCAGGAAGGAGGTACTATCCTGGTGGCCATTGACAGAGAGACTCAGGAGACCTCCCAAGGCCCACTGTTAGCAGGCACCAGAGACCCTCTGCAGATGAGGACAAGGGCCATGTTGGCTGAAGGCAGAAGTGGTCCTCCAGCTTCCTGCTGCTGGGATTCCCTCCCGGGGCCCAGGGGATGAGGTCTCAGCTTTGTGCTCCATGTCAGTTACAGGGGAGGCCAGGTGGCTCAGAGAGGCCAGGTGACTCATCCAGAGCCACACAGCAGCAGGTAGGGATCTGACTCAGCTCCAGGCCACGCTGCTGCCCATATGCTATTGGCTCCTCAATAGACTCCCTGTCCTGCCCTCACACATACTCATAGGGAAGACTCAGGGTGGGGAGGTAGGAGAACAGGACTTTAAACCAGACTTGGCCCCCAGGTGTTTCTTGTGATCTGACAAATTTGGTAAACAGCCCAGGATCTGAGGCCCACAGCTGCTCCCTGGGCCGCGGTCAGTCAGCTGCTGCAGTCCCCAAGGGATCAGGGGTCCCCGGAGCACTCGCGGGGCGGGGCCAGGGATGCCGAGCGCCGCCCCGTGCGCATCCCCGCCCAGGGGCGGGCCCTCACCTGGGCGGGCAGGTAGGTAGCTACCTGGTAACCTGGACTGGCCCCGGAGGCTGGGGCGCGCACAGCCGGCGGCGGCTTCGCTGGGGCCCGGAGACGCAGGCAGGGGCGGCCGCCGGCCCGACGCGAGGCCGTCGGGGACTCCTCCCGCTCACCATGGCCGAGAGACGCTTCAAGTTCCTGCAGAAACTCGCCTTCTTGGGCCAGGGCCACCAGTACCAGGCGCTGGAGAGGGACGAGGTGGAAACCCTGGTGAGTCTGGGCGACCCGGTGCGGAACGTGCGTCCCGACCCCGCACCCGCCCCAGTCCCCCTGCGCGCTGCGCCCCGGGCTCTGGGATCCTGGGCGGCTTCCTCCCGGGCTCTAGAGAGAAGCTGTCCCAGCAACAGCACCGCGCGAGCCACCTGCCCCGACAGCCCATTTTGCGGATGAGAAATGGCCGAGAGCCAGGGACCCAGCAAGGAACCTAAGCCAGGTTTCTGTGATTTCAGAGAATTCACTTCTCCGTCTGCAGACCCAGTCTGCTGGTGGGTTGTAAAAAGGCTACAGGAACCAGAGGGCAGAGGGATTAGAGGAATCTTTAAAAGGAAAAAAAAAAAAAAAAAGCCCAACTGTTGAGCAATAGTAGTAAAAATTAAAGTGACCTCCCGGCTTCTCTTCCTATATCATGAAAGTGCTTTTAAAAATGTGTGCGTGGACTCTGAGCCTCCAGGGGCCCCTCAGATAAACCAGCAGGGTCCTAGGCCCCAGAGCTTCTCAGGGGGCCAACTGTCCCAGCTGACAAAGAAAGCCCTTCCTGCCACCAAACTCCGAGAGGCCTGGGTCCACCCCTTCCCTTTGCAAGCAGAGCACCTTACAAGATCCAAGGGCTGAGTTTAACTGGCCATTCAACACTGAAGCTTCTGGAAGTCCCTCCCTGAGCTTGCTCAGGAAAAGACCCTGTAGTGGCCTTCTCACTAGTGAAGAGAACCTCAAGGTTAAATTTAATTTTTAATAGAAAAAAATCTGCTGAAAAATATTTGCAACATTTAAATTTTTTTCTCCCAAAGAATGCCAATAGTCAATACATTTTGGTTGCATGATCCTTAAATATGTGTTCATTTACAAAGAGTAGGTGGTAAATCAGTGTTGCCAAGAGAGATCTGGTGTTAGGGTAGTAAGGACTGCAGACGGCGGGACCCAGTCACTCTTCCTGTGATGAGGTGCGTGGGCATTGATAGGAACTGGTGTTGTGGCAGTGTGCCAAAATCATTTCCCAACCACAACATTCTGTTGAAGGAGTTTGAAGTCATTTGCCAACACGGGTTGCCTTTTCTACTTTTCCTAATTTTTTCCCCCATCTTTTGATTTTAGCATCTGGCTGGGTATTTTGCAAGAACTCCTGATATTAGCTGGCTGTGATCAGGTTGTATAGGATATCCAGGAATTCAGGTACAGGGACAGTGTAACCCAAATGGAAATGCTGGGTTGATCTCTCTGCCAGGTGGACTTCATTCCTCCAAAGCTTTCCAGAAGGGTCCCCCAAGGTCAGACAGGTCTCCCACCCAGCTGTGGACCCGGGTTCAGCAGCATCCTGAAGGACCCAGAGAGCCTTGGGTCATGGGATAAGTCACAGTGTGGAGTCTCAGGGAGGCTTGGGAGGCGCAAGGCCAGCTGAGGGGCAGGTGTGCTGTCTCCAAAGGTGCTCAGCTCATGTGAACACAGGAAACCCCAATAAAGGGGAATGGGGAGGGTGATGAGGGAGGGAGCTGGGAGGCACTGTCTTGCCAGGTCACGGCTGCTCCTTAGCTCCCACACTTGTGCCCTCTGAACTCTCTTTCTCAAGAAAGTTTGGAAAAGAAGTGTTGTTTTCCAAGGTGATCCCAGTCACTGTGACTTATGAGCACCTAACACATCACATCCTGGATGCCTCTGAGCTGCCCCTACACCTCCCAGCACTTGGCTCAGCTGGAACAGGAGCTACCCCTGAGCACTGGCTGGGGCTCCTCGAGGGCCGCTGCCTGCAGGTGACGTTTATTGCAGTGTGTGTGGACACTGAGGCTCACAGGTGGGCCAGTTTTCATTCCCACTAAGTCTTGGCCAGTTTTGCCAGGCTCTGGGCTGCAGGTGTGCACAGAACAAAGTCCACTGGGGAGGCCAACCGTCTGCAGAGAAACCAAGAGCTGTTTAATTTCTGACCTGGTGGTCTTGGCTGCAAGGAGAATTTAACAGCAGAGAGACTGGATAGTGCACAGGTGGCCAAGACAGGGAAGGTCCCAAGATAGAGGCATCGGAGGCCGAATTTAAGCACCGTCCTCCTGACTCCAGAGACGGCTGCCCCGGCTACATTCAGGGTAATGAAAAGGAAGGTGTTTAAGAGACTCCTTGATTCTGTGAATGGAAAAAGCTTCTCTTTGCTGACCTGACGTTAAGGGAAGGAGAACGTTGGACCAGAAATTCCTGCTTCCGGGATGACACACGGTGCCAACTCTGGGGAAGCAGTTTCTCCTTCAGGGCTCCCGTCTCTTCCCCGAGGCAGGCTTGGCTGGTGCCTGTGCTGCCCTCCGGGCTGCTGAGCCCATTCATCCTCCTGGGCACTCCACAGCAGGCCTGAGTTCCAGCAGATGGACACCTGCCATGGCACCTGCTCATCCAACCCAGATTCCCAGAACTTGCCCAGGGATGGGTGCTGAGAAAGATGCACATACTCCCCGCCCTCAGGGCATCATCCAGTGGACAGGGTGGGTGCCGAGCCACAGGTGACAGTTGACCACAGTGGCAGGTACCTAGGAGCTGTTAAGGAGAAGTGATGTTTAGGATGAGTAGAAGTGGGGAGATGGGAGGTGGCACGGCAGGTGGTGGAGAGTTGGAGGGAGACCCAGCTGCACACGTGGCCCCCAGATCCATGCTAGGAAGAATCTGGTCTTCATCCATAAAGCGTCAGGACCTCAAAGGGCTTTAAGTCAGGATGCGGCACTTGTCATTCAGAGACGTGCCATACATTAGGACATCAGGAGCATGTTACAGGCAGAGCTGTGTTTTACGAGATTTCACACCCGCCGCAGGGAGACTGCACACACATCCTTAGCCTGGCCTTGTCCACACTCAGCAGGAATCATTTGTGATTCTCAAACTTGTGGACATCTTAAGGAAATGGCCTACAGGCCCCAGCATTGTCTTAGATGCATTGAAGTGTGGCTTTAATAAGAATAGGCAAAAACCTGCAATAAAAATAGCTACGTGCTTTTAACTCAGCTATAAAATAAAACCAAGTTTATAATAAAATCATAAACTACAAACATAACAACCTTATTTAAGGGGACTGGGGATCTACTAAAATCCCATCGGTGATGTTGATGTTAGGTGGCTGGCTTAGTTATGTAGTGCTGGATACCAGGTTATCCACCATGTTGCAACCTGTGTTATCTCTTGGGAACCGTGGGCTCCGTCTGGATGCCGCCTGGCAAATGCGCCTGACCCTGGGGTCTTACTGGCTAGGGCCATAGTCTCTCCTGAAGGCCACTTCCAAGCTCACCCCGTGGCCATGGGCAGGCCTGTTCCCTCGCACATGGCTGCCTGTGACACGGCAGGTGGAATCTTCAAGAGGCCGAGAGAGCATCCGTGAAGAGATGGGCACCACGGCACTTTGTAACTCGGGGAGGGAATGAGGTCTCCTGACTTCTGCCGTCCTCTGCTCGTTGGAGCTAGTCCAGGCCCTGTCCACCCTCAACTGGAGGGTTCCACGCTGTGCATGCATACGGGGTGGCCAGGGACAGGTGTTTAGGGCTGTCTCAGAGGCAGACCTCCACAATGTGGAAAGAAGTATTTTTTGGATGATTTAGATAAAAAAGCCAAGCACGCCCGACCTGGAGTCTGCCCAAGCTCTCTGCTGTTGCTGGTGTTTCTGTCGAGCTCTGCTCTTTATTTGGACTCCTGAATCTTGACTTTGATAACCCTCCTGCCAAGATCATCTGTTTTCATGTTTATGCACAAAATCACACTTAAATAGGCCAGGAATTCGTTTGCTAGTTTGGGAAGATCACCCTAAGTCTTGAACCCGCTGCCTGTCAGCAGGCAGCCTGCTCTGAAAGGCCACTTGGTCACTGCAGAACCGGCAGGTCACCAGCAGGTGAGGAGAGCACTGGGTGCCCCGAGAGTGCTTCTTCTCTTGTGCTTGGTTGTGCTTTACTCCTGGCGCTCAGGCAGGGCAGGGTTCTGTGTGAGGCCTGGACCTGAGCAGGCCCCTGCTGGGACTCCGCCCTCCGCATTCAGGTAATTTACACTTGACTCACCAGTTCCACAACTGAGCTGTGGTGACCTGATCCTTCTGCTGGCAGCCTGTGTGGTTGTCATGGGTGTGAGTGTGTGCACTGTGTCGCATCACGGTTCTGAGTTATCAGCTGTGCAGCCCAGGAACTTCCGTCAGTGGGGTCTTGGGGAGCTCGAGGGAGGGCCTTGATGGGTGTCTGAAGGCCTCCGAATCTGCGCTCTCTTCCACTGAGGATCGGCCAGAGAGAGTCAGCGGAACGCGCATTCAGGGGCCTCCCAATCCCAGAGCATTTGCAGGGTGTCTTGAGGGCTAATGTGACTGGTGGTCTTGGCAGGGGCTGTAAGTGGCATTGTCAGGCCTGGACGCAGCTGCCCAGCTGGGAGGCAGGAACACGTTCCCAGCCACTGCCTGGGGCACATGGAGAGGAGAGAAAGGGATGGCCAGGCCTCTCTCCTGCTGTTCTCCCCGGGTCTGGGGCCTGATCTCCGTTCCTATAAGGATTCCAGCATGATTGGATTGGGCTCCACTGTAATGACCCCGGTCAGGCCCTATCTGCAGTCCAGGCATCTCCTGGGGTCCTGGGGTTAGGCCTCCTGCACAGGAATGGGTGGGGTGGAATGACAGCCCAGGACAGTTCCTGGGAGGAAATATGTAGAGGGGTGTTTGTCTTGGGGGGCTACGGCCACAGTGGGAAATGGGTGGCTTTCCCTGGTGGCTGCAGAGCCTCCTGAGGTCATGCTTATGAAGTCCCTGATGTGCCCCAGGTGCTTGGTGGGGACAGCGCTGGTGGAACAGCATTGCTGTGGGTTTCTGTTGGGCTTTGTTGCCCAGCTGCGGGAGGAGGGCCCAGCAGAACACACGTGGTTTGGCCCAAGGTGGACCCAAGTACAGACAGGGACAAAGTGTGAGATTCTTGAGTCTGGAGGGAAAGAGACGTGGACGTGGTCACGTGCTCTGGTCCAACCCCGACACCGGCCTCCCTACTGGACAGTTCTGATTGTTCCACGTGCTGTCCCAGGACAGCCCGTGTGCTTCCCGGGAGCTCCCCGTCTTTGGCTCCAGCCAGACTGATTTGGGGCTCCATAAATGCAGGTTGAACCTGAATCTGGGAGAGGACCTGCCGAGGGCACAGTGCAAGTCCTCGAACCCCTTGGCCTGGATCCCCCTGGTGCTGTACCACCCACCCTTGCCGCCCGCTTCCGCACACAGATTGCAGACAGGGGCTCCACTGCCCCGGGATTTCTCCCCGAGGGTGCCTCTGTGTCCACAGTGGAGCCTGAACATGCGCCACTGTCACCATCCCGTCTGCAGACTCCACCCACGTGCTGCTCGATGACAGCAGAGGGACCATCCAGGGTGCATTGCCTGTGCCGTCTGTCTCCCACCCTCCCCTGGGGCACAGTAGTCCCATGGTCTTCCTTGTCTTTCATGTCCTTGACATTCTTGAAGGTCACAATTTTGCAGACTGTCCTTGTGGTAGGACTCGGGCTATGCATTTATGGTGGAACTGTCATAAGGTGGTGCCATGTCCTGCTCCTGCCTCTCAGGAGGTTGGGACGCTGTTGTCCCCAGCCCTTGGCTGAGGTGGTATCTGCCTGGTCCTCCTCCCCAAAGCTAGTGTGTCCCCTTTGCACCGTAACATCTCAAGGGGAGACGCTGAGAGTGTGCGGGTGTCCTGGCCTAGTCTCTTCCACCGCTGTCTCCTCGTGCGTGGAGGGCGCTTGCCTCACACCATTGCTGTCAAGTGTTGCCGAGTGGTTTCCAAATTCCACGTCCCTCTGTTTGCTCTCGTTCTGCTCTAAGAAACAGCCCCGCGACGACAGCCATTCACTCGTCACATCACTGTGAGCCCACACCCTCTTTGATTAAACAAGGTCTGCCGCCGTCAGTATGTATTCAGTGTGCTCACAGTGTCCCTGATTTGGCCGGCAGATCCCCCTCCTGGCCCTCTCGACTCTCTTGAGCACTCTTTGCACATATCATTTCATCCCTTTTGAGATACGAGGAAATTTCAGGTTTCCTGTGTCCCTTCGCTGCCCCAGCGGGGAAGTCGGCCTCTGCTCCCGGGTGCTGGAGGGAGCCTGTGCAGAAATCCAGAACGGTTGCACGAGTATCGGCTGCTGATGCCTCCGGGGGCTGCCTTGGCCTCCGGGCCCTCTCAGGGGCGTGAACCCCGTCAGGCCTGTTTAGTTTTGTATCTTGCTTCACTTTGGATCTCGACCATCGATTCCAATCCAGTAACTGAGTCCACTTAGGCTTCTGGTACGTTTGTAACTCCCTCCGCTGGATCCCAGCTGCCACGGGGCTCTTCCTGTGTGCACAGCCTCTGTGTGTAACCAGTTTCCTCATCCTGCCGACTACTCATCCATCCCCAGGGACACTGGCCACCACAGCTCAGCCTCCTCTTGTCCCTCCTCTTGTCCTCTCCGAGCAAGACACACACTATGGACTCCCTCCGCCCCGTGGAGCGTTCTTTGCTCAGGCTGGTGGCCCAGGGGCACTCCTGCCCCATTTGCTGCATTTTGGATCTTGTTCCCCTAAAGAACCCCTGGGCAGCCACCCTGAGTTCCTTGAGGTGCTCTTCTCCCTGCCTGCACCCAGGGCTGCAGCTCAGCAGGGGAGGATCCCTACTGGGTGCTGGGGACCCGAGGCTGCTCTCTGCCCAGCATGCCCTCTGCCCTCCGGTCATGGTCCTTACACACTCTGTCCCTCCCGGAGCCCTTTCCTTCTCTGCCCCTCTCCCAGCAGCTCAGCCTCTCCTGGATGGGGGGCCTCTGCCCCTCCTCCCTTGGTGCTGCCCCAGGCGTCACAGAACTGGTTTCCCCCTTGGAATCGCAGTTCACACTTGTGGCTTGGGTTCAAGAAGGCACAAAACACGGGGCTGGGGCTCAGTGGTGGAGCAAATGCCTAGCATGTGGGGGGCCCTGGATTTGATTCTCAGCACCGCATATAGATAAATGAATAAAGTAAAATTACATCTAAAAATGCATAAGAAAAAAAAAAGAAGAAGAAGAAGGCACCGGAACAGTGTCCTCCAGTCTCTGCCCTCGACCACACAGCCCCGAGCCCAGAGACAGCCCAAGTCGCAGCATCCTGTGGATTCCGTCCAAGGTCGGCCTGCAGAGGCCTTGGCCTGCTGCTCTGCATAGGCCAGTGTACTCGCGGTGTCCTGGGGCTGCTTCTCCCCCTCCACCTCCGGTCATGGTTCCACACTCGGGAAACGGGCCTGGCAGTATCCACTGAAACTGGACCCTGCCTGCCCTGTGGCCCAGCAGTGCCCAGCCGGGAATGTCCCAGGGGTCGTATCCACCAGAACGTTCTCCTGGGACTGGTCATGGCCGTGTGGGCTGTCACAGCCCAAGCTGGAAAGCCACCTATGTGCCAACCACACGCAAACCACTTGATAAACTGCGGTGTCCCCGTGCAGCCGAAGGCGTGGGACCCTGATGGCAGCAGAGAAGGAGTGAGCCTTTAATGGCTACACCCGGTGGGTCTCGCCAGGACAATGTTCAGCAAGAGAAGCCAGTTCAAGAGCACGAGTCTGACGCTTGCGTGGACTTCCAAGGCAGCAGAGCAGACCCTGTTGACAGAAGTCCCAGTGTCAGTCACCTCTGAGGACAGCAGGCAGGAGGGCAGCGTGGTGGGCGGGGGAGGCTCAGAGAGCCGGTTCCTTCCGGGGCAGACAGGGTGGTTTTCCGTTGCTGCTATAGCAGCGCCACAACTTCGGTGGCTTAAAACAGGACCCAAGTGCTGTTCTGGAGGATGAGGTCCGGCTGGGTCCCCAGGGCTAACACGGAGGTGTGGGTGGGACGGGTCCTTCTGGAGCACCCGGGGGGCCTGGCTCCTGCCTTCTGCCGCTTCTCCCCAACCCTCCTCTCCCAAGGACGTGGTGACACTGCCCCAAGCCAGGACCCTCTTCCTCCCCACCGTCCTCGATTTCATCAAGAGTCCTTTTCTCACGCCAGGCGACACGTTCCCAGGGTCCAGGTTGCTGTGCCTGGGCATTGGGGTGGGAGGGGCTCGGAGTCCAGCTCAGTGTGTCTGTCTCCCTGCCTGTCTCCTGTCTCCCCCCTTTGGCTCCTCGTGGAAGACCCAGGAAGGCCTTTCCCCTCCATTTCTCCCATTTCCACAACACCCAACCCACCGAGAGGCGCCTCCTGTTTCCTAGAGCAGTGGCCGGAGCCCCCTGGGGCACCCACTTCAGCATTTCTTCATCTGCGAGGTGGGCAGAGACCACACCTGCCTTGAGGGAGGGGGAAACAGGTGGTCAAGGTGTCTGGCACCCGATGTCACCTCCTTAGTGTCAGCAGGCCTGGGTGGGGTGGCGTTTTATGGCCATGACCTTCAGTTGGCTGCTGTTCTGCCTCAGGCCTTCTCCTTCCTTATCTGCCCGGCTGCTAGAAGGACTGTGGGCACCAGCTGCCTGGAGACGTCACCCACCCATGGCCTCTAGGGAGCAGAAGGGCCTCCGCCCGGCTTGGTCCCCAGGGTGTTCCTGGGGCCGCGGGCCCTTCTCTCTGTCCCTGGCCTGCTGCCCAGCCCTTTCTCCTCTCCAAGACGGAGGCCCTCAAGGGACCCAGTGGGTGGTCTGAGTGTGACTTCAGCCCAGGCGTCCTGCACTCAGGACACACGGAGGGCCCTGGGGGATTTTCCACACCCTGTGGCCGCTGCCTGCTCCTCGGTGGGTCTGGTGTGGGCCATGGCAGGTGCACCTTCACAAGAGACCTGCGGCAACTGTGGAATGCTCTGAGTGCCCAGAGGACCCGTTGAAACGCAGGCTGCCAACCCAACCTGCAGCCCCTGGAGGATGGGTCCAGGACGGGGCCCAGAAAGCTGCATTTCTGAAAGGTTCTAGGTGACGCTGGCCTAGGCCCACACCGTAAGGACCACCAGAGTGACATAAAGCTAGGCAGCTGGCAATGTGTGCAGTTGGCAGGTGTGTGCAGTTGGCACATGTGTGCCTGGAGGAAGGCAGGTGTGTACCTCGTGGGTGCACTTGTCCTGAGGTCTGCAGTATCCCGCTCAGCGAAACCTCCGGTTGCTCCTGGTCATTATGACCCTGCACTGCCCTCTTCCCGTTCATGGACCTAACAGCTGAGCATTGAGCAATTCTTGAAGGGCCAGGCCGTGTGGCTCCCAGGCTGGGCTGCTCTCTGCCTCACCGCTCCTTCCAGAACCCGGGCCGAGCACTCTGGCCAGCCAGGGGCCCTGAGTCTCCCAGGCCTTGACTGCTTCTCGGCACCTCCCCACCTGTTCCTCCTGGGACAGAAGGTCCCTCTTCACTCCTCCCGAGCTTTCCCTGGCCCCCTTCCACCTCCCAGGTCCCTGGATTCTGTGACCACAGTCGTGAGCATCTCTCAGCTTGCTCACACCTGTGTGGCCCGATGGACACAGGACACACTGTCACATCTGAGTTTCAGATAAATGACAACTAGCTTTTGAGTATACACATGTCCTGTGTGGTATTTGGCACACCTTATGCCAAAGAGTCAGAAAACACTATCTGTCCCCAGGGCCTGCGGGGGGCCTGCTGGGCTCTTGTGTGCTGAGCCTGCCACCCTGTTCAGCACTCCAGTGAGCTCTGGCCCTGGGTTCTGGAAGGAGCAGTGAGGCAGAGAGAAGCCCAGGCGCCTGGGAGCCACATGGCCCTGGCCCTTCAAGCACCTCTGGCTCCTAAGTGCCCTGCACTGGGCTCAGGTGTCCTGTTTACTATTTCCCATCCCATGGCCTCTGTGCTGTGGTGACCCCTCTGTGCAGAGGAGGAAGCAGGTGGCGTGAGGATTTAGAAACGCATCCCTGCAGCAGCGGCCACCCCAACTCCCTGGGGTGTAAGTCAGTGTCCAGGGGCATGCAGTCCCTGAGCAGTGGGAGGGCAGCGGGCCGGGCAGGGGAGGCCGCTTGCTGGGAGGCCCCCGCACAGCTCGAGCTCCTGCCAGCCAGCCGTCTGTTGCAGGGCTGCCTTTGCCCTTTGTGGTTCCCTCGGAGCCCTGAGCTGTGCGTGCTGGTGAAACTGAGGAGTCCCCATGTCCTAGATTGTCCCCTTGGGACCTAGGAAGGCCCTGCTCTGCTCTACCAGCCCCAGCTGCCCATGGAGTCTGTTTGCTGCAAACAAATAATACCTCAGGGTCATAAAGGGAACCCAGAGACCAGAGGGTCACGTAGGGCAGGTTCCATTTATATGAGAGGTGCAGACAGTTAAATCCTCACAGTCAGAAAATAGACCCACGGTTGCCAGGAGCTGAGGGAGGGGCCGATGGGGGAGAAGACTGAGTGATGGGTACGAGGTGGCAGGGTGAGGTGGCAGGGCGAGGTGGCGTCTGTGGCAGTGTGTCGAAGAGGGTGTTTTATCCTGAGAGTGACTGGAGTCTGTCCTGTGTTTCCAACTGTGAGGGGGTCACTCGGGAGGTTGTGCACCGCGGGGGGTGTGTGCACATGCACACCTGTGACATTCAGTGTCACTCTGGATACTGCATGAAAAGTGAACGGGGTACAGTTATGGCCAGAAAGAACTGGAAAGACCAAGAACAGGTGGGGCTGGGCCCAGGACCCCCCAGGGCGGTGGGGGCAAGAACCAAGCACTGCGGTTGGCCCCGCAGAACCGGGTCTTGAGAGCTGGGGAGCCTGGCTCAGTGCGACCCTCATCTTCCCTTAATGTGCAGGGAGCACATGCTGCTGATGTGAGAAGTAGCCCCAGGAAACAGGAGCCTGTTGAATAAGCCTGGTGCTCACCGCTGCGCTTCCTGGTTTGGGGTTGGGGAGGAGATGATTGGCAAGGAGGAAAGAGGTGCTTGCAACTTCTATTCCCACTACAGGAAGAAATTGGTCAATACCCCTCCGCCTTCCTCCTTCCCAGTTTGCAACAGCCTGCTGGAAGAGGAAGAGATGACTATCGTGTCCTGGATGGCCAAATACCAGGAAGTGTTGCAGAACCACCTACCCTGTCCTGATTCTGAGGTCCCTCTGTGCTATCAGAGCCACCCAGAGCCTCCGGATGTTCCCTGTGGTCTCTTCCCAGGTCTTTGGCACCCCACAGAGAATACGCAGACTCCCAGAGCGTGGCTGTGAACCCCGACTCTTCTCTTGGGTTGTTTTTAGTGTCTCATAGAACCAGGCTGTGATACCACCTGTAGTCAGCAGGAGGCACTCTCTACAACACGGTGTCTATGTGACTGAGATTCCCATTGGCTCAAGGTCCCAGTTCTATATATGAAAATTAACACCCTGCTCTGCGGCCTTGCGAGTTCTAGTCTGTTAAATAAGTTTGCTAAAAACAGATACCCCAGTAATAGCCCGTGACTGGAGGCAGCACGACTGTCCATCCACAGGGGAATGGTAAAGACGTGGTGATCTGCTCGCCAGGTTCAACACTGAGCACCCTTGGAAATGGGCAAGCCAAGGCTCTCTGCAACATCAGGCAGCACCCTCAGTAATGACCCTGAGTAAGAGGCCAGGCATGAAAGAGTATGTCTGTCACATGTCGCCCTTTCTGTAGGGTTCACACCCCAGCCAAACCCTCCTGTGGTGATGGACAGCGTGAGGGTGGTCTCCCCTCAGGTGGGCAGCTTCACGAAGCTGCTTCCAGGCAGCTACTGTCCGTCTCTGTAGGAGGCTGGTCACGTGCGACCTGTGTGTGAGATTCAAGCTGTTCAGGGACAGGCACTTCCCACGGGCATGCTGTGCTTTAAAAAGGCACCTCGGTGCCACAGGCCCCCTTGGCTAACAGTGACCTGCTCTTCCACAGATTGATGGGCCACGTGAGCTGAAAGCCTCCGAAAAAGAGAGGTCGGTCCCAGCTCTGCCACCCAAGGAAGCATGCAAGTGCCACAAAGAGGACTTGGCCAGAGCGTTTCACGTAAGAATCGATCCCCCCTCTGACGCTGGTCGTGACAGGTTCTGAGACTGAGGGCAGCACAGAGCCCCCCAGAGTGCTCTGAATTTCTTTCTTGCAATTCATCTTCGTTACACTGTTGGGAAGCCTCCAGGTGGAGTCTCATCAGTGCTACTGCCACTCGATGACCCTCACTGGAGGCCCAGTGTCCTTCCACACTCGAGGGTCTGGAGGCAGACAGTCAGGGCCACAGCACAGCGCAGGGGGGGCCCAGGTGTGGGGTCTCGGTGCCAGCTCTCCACCTCTGGAGTCCCCCCTCCGTCGTTATGATCCCTGGAATCGCCAGATACTTAGACCCAACCTCACAGGAGTCTCAGGTGCATTGGAACCCCCAGCCTCAAGACAGTGCGGCCCCCAGGGAGATCCCCTTGGGGGCTGGCTTCACTTCTCCCGTTTTCTTAGAAAACGGAACAAAAGCCGGGCAGGGTGGGCACACCTGTCATCCCAGCAGCTTGGGAGGCTGAGGCAGGAGGATCCCAAGTCCAAAGCCAGCCTGGGCAAGTGAGTGAGACCCTGTCTCAAAATAAAAATAAAAAGGGATGAGGGTGGAGCTCATTGGTGGAGCACCCCAGGCTCAGTTTTAAAGGGCACGTGTCACCATTTCAAGGAAGCTGAAAGTCACTGTTTCGGGCCAGTCTGTTCCCGAGAATCCAGAAGTCTGTCCTGAGTCCTGCAGGCGGTATTCAGAGGAGAGGAACTGTTTTCTTCCTCTCCTATATTTTCCCACCTGGAAAGCCCGATTGCTTTTCTTTCCCTATTCAGAAGAACCAAGAAGTCAGTCCAGTCCCCTGTTGCCACCACGTACAGCTTCCTTGTTGACCTTTTAAAACAAGGAAACTTTGCCACCGGCCGCCCATCACCACTGCCCCACGTTATCAGTGACTCTTAATTAGCTCTGTTAGTTTAAGGGACGAGCTCTCAGGAGCATCTGGCACCATGAATGCACAAGACGATCCTTTCAGCAAGTACTGCTGCCCGGGGCAGCCTCCACGGTCTGTTTTCATGACTCTGGTGGCAGTGGGACACGTGGCGTGACGCTCTCTATGGCGCCACCTGCAAGCCTACGTTTTAGTGTTGGGATCTCTCACGCTGTGTGCAGGGATCAATGTTCTCCATCTTGGAACCCTTTCATCTTGCAAGGTGGAAACTGTCCCTATCGAGTGCCACCCCACCCCCAGCAGCCGCCACCCTCTTCTGCCTCTGAATCTGACATGGCGGAGTCCTACTGTGTCCTCCTAGCCCTAGTGTCTTTAGTTACCTGACCCTTTCAAGGTCCATCCTTGTAGCACAAGTCAGAATCTTTAAAGCCAGCTGACACTCATGCGTGTGCACCCCAAGACCCCCCTTCCAGCCACCCGCCCGTGGGCAGGGGGTCGCTTATGTCTCTGTGTGAAGCGCCGTGTGCAGACCTCCCAGAGGCCCATGTCCAGTTTTCTTGGTGTTTGGACCTGGCGGTAGGATTGCTGGGCCTGAGCTAATTCTATGCTTAATTTTTGGAGGAAATGTCAGGTTGCATTCCCAAGGCTTATGTTTAAACTCAGAAAAGCCCTGCTTCTGCGCTCCTCCATTCACACACTTCTGCAGTCCCGTTGGCTGACGCTGGGGCCCAGTGCCATCTCCCGGCGGTCATTGTAGAAGGAACCCTGTGGTCTTTCTGAAAAAGTCTGTGCCTGTCCCTGCCCACTCTGCCCCATCTGCTGGGGTCTCTGAATAAGTCCCCTCTCTTCTGGGGATGACCCCACCCTCCTTGTCCACTGTGGAAGTGGCCGGCTTTCCCATGAGGTCTGCAGCTGGGGCTCCTCCGTCCTGGCGGGACCCTCCGTGAGCTGGTGCTGGGCCGGCCCCTTCCAGGTGGACTTGGACAACGGACTGTCGGAGTTTGCGGTGACGCAACGCAGGATGGTCCACGGATGGAACGAGTTTGTGGCTGACAACGCGGAGCCCGTGTGGAAAAAGTACCTGGACCAGGTAGGCCCACAGGTGCCCGGGCCAGGCAGGTGGGGCCTCCGAGCACTCTGTAAATATTGACCGAGGGTGTCTTGGACAGGCCCTGCCTGGGGCTGGGGTGGGTGCTCTACAAGATAAGCAGTCTCCCGCCCCCCTCCAGGCCGCTGAGCTGGCAGGAGGCGCCCTGCGTGGTGACCAGAGGCCCAGCACTGTGATCGGGAAGGATATTGATGACACTCGGGGCTCCTACTGTGGCCGGGCCCACTTGGTCCCCCTCCTCCTCGTTTTGCAGAGGGGAGAGTGGAGGACAGAGACACTGACCTATTTCCCAGGGTGTGTAGGGATGTCAGAATTGGGGAATAAAATCTCAGGGTGCCCTGCTCAGTCTGAATCTCATGGAGATAGACGAGAGGCAGTTTGGAGGTGTGTCCGTCTGTCCCACTGGACCTAACTACACTTCTTGACTGGTCCTTGTTCATCTGAGATTCACATTTAACTGGGTGTCCCATATTTTATCTGGCAAACCGACCCTAAAGTCACACAGAGAAGAAGGGGTGACGCTGACGACACAGCCAGGCTCTGGCTCCAGCACGCTGGGTCTTAGCTGTCACCTGGTGCTGACGAGGCCAGCAGGAAGTGGGACCAGGGGACAGAGCCCGCCATGGGCTCCAGGAGGTCAGGCGGCCCGTCGACAGGCAGCTTCCTAGAGGCCTCGGGGACGGGGTGGCTTGGTTGACCCCTCCCCACTCCCTGGTCCTGGGCCCCTGGGCTCAGCTGCTGTCCCACTGGCCCGGTGTCGGAGGCTCCGCGTTGGCAGTTCCGGGACCAGTCGCTGTCCTCACACCATTCTCCATCTCCTGTCCGTGTGGCCCCTGCTGCTCACTGGGTCACTCGTGGGCCCTGAGGGTGAGCTCCATGGACGCACTCTGGCACCAAACAGGTTCCCAGCCGGGCGGGTGGCGGCGGCCCTCAAGCCTCCAGAACCCCAGTGTTGGGAAGAGGGAGCGGGTCCTCTTTCCCTCCCACCAGCCAGCCAGGGCCTTCCAGGGTGACATGTCAGACTCCTTACAGCGAGGACCTGCTCCTCCTCACACCCTGTGGGCTCAGGCTGGCCTCTGTGGGCTGAGGGTGGCTGGGGCTCCGGGGGTCCTGGACTGAATTCTGTCTGTCCAGCTCCTGCTGTGCGCCAGGGGTCCGCCTCTGGTGGCAGGGACTCTCCACCTCCTGAGGCAGCCTTCTGCCGTCTCCTGGGTCACCACGGGGAATTGGGCCCTTATGGACCCAGTCGTAGGGCCCCGGGGTGGGTAGATTGGAGTGGGACGGCTGGGGCTGGCCGTGTAGCTCAGTGGAAGGGCGCTTGCCTGCCTGTTCCGTTTCTAGCACCAAAAAACAAAACAAAACCAAAAAGTCATGGGTTAGAGTCGGATGGCCCGGGTCAAATCCTGGTCTCCAGTCGGTAGCTTTGGGCGAGTTACTCAATCCCTCTCCCGTGGACCTACGCTTTTCCTGGTGAGAAAATGAGATTAATAAATGCCGCCGACGTCGTGCCGTTTACCAGGAAGCGGGCTGGCCCCCTTTTGTCTAGAATCAGGCTGCTCTCCGAGACGTGGGTCCCGGCCACTCAGTTCCTTTGATGCCTCGGTTGCTGAATTCCAGGCAGGGATCCTCGAGGGCACCTCGTCCTGAGCCGTCTCCCCGCCTGGAACACGGCGCTCCGTGGCCGGTTTGCTAGAGTCGGGGTCTGACAGAGCCGACCCACTGCCCTTGGGTGCTGTGTCCCTTAAGTGGCTCTCAGAGGCCCTCAGAGTGAGCCGGTGGTTGGTTTGAACACGGAGGACGTCCCCCTCGTGAGGAAGGCTGTAGTTCTGTCCCCTGAGGTCTGTCTTGGACCTGGTGGTGCAGGTCTCGGGGTTTTGTGGGAAGTTCTGCTGCTGTCCTGGCTGCCGACGGCACTTCCTGTGGTCAGCGGTGGGTGTGGGTTCACGGGCCCTGGCGGCGAGGTGTGTGGTTCTCTCTGAAGGTGTGAAGAGGCCAGCCTGGCCCTGGGAAGGAGGACGGGGCAGACTTCCCCTTGGATCAAGGCCCTGATCTGGGGCCACTCTCTGGACTCAGGTGGCCACTGTCCTGTACTCAGTCAGTGGTGACCTTTCCTAGTCAGTCTGGCTCTCCGGGCGGTCGCCATTTATAGATACCTACTAGGTGCTGGCCAGTGGGCAGGCCATGTACCCTCATGGCCACATTCGTCACCAGCCAAGAGCGGGCTGAGGCCTGGCGAAGTCGGGGGCTGTGGGAGGTTCTGGGTGGATCACGGCAGAGGCTCTCAGATTCCTGAGATCAGGCCCAGCATGCTACATGTTCAGACCAGTTCTGGGTCCTGAGAGGATGAGGGACCTCAGGACAGATGTGGTCCGAGTCCTGGGGAAACGGCTTGTAGCAGTCAGTGGAGGCGATGGGTTGGATCATAGGAGAATGCAGCTGAGAAGGGGAAACGTCTTTGTGCTGCTCCTTCTTAAAGAGTCATGACAGTTGGGGTGGCCAACTCAGGGCTGCTGGCACACGACCCCCAAAGAGCTCCGTCCCTCGTGCAGGGGAGAAGCACAGGGGGACCCTGGGGGTGAGGGTGGGCTTGGAGCCCTTCACACACCCCTCTGGCACGAAGCTGAAGCAATTCTTCTCTTGAGCAGCAGGAGTGACACATTTGATCCCATTTCCCTTTGTGCCTTGGCTGTTGGGAAGCCCAGAGTCCAAAACGTAGCCCAGCTTTAAACCACGGTGACCTGCTCTGACATTCGAACTCTCCTCTGTCCTGACCTTTGCCTTGCTCTTTCCCGTGTGTGCTTCCTGTCACTCCTCTGTAGCATGAGCCTCCGTCGAGTGTCTGTCAGGTGAAGGGGCAGACACAGAATCAGTAAGTGAACGTGCTTGGGGGAACTTTTTGGAGGACCTGTTCAGAAGGGGACATCATGGCAGCCCACAGAGGCAGTTTCAGAAGCAGATTGGTGTCCAGGCTCGGGTGCTTGTGATGTCCAGGCCTGGGGGTCTGTGTGGCCGTGGTGGGCCAGGCTTGCACCCTGCCCTGGGTCCCGACCTGGCCACGTGGAGAGGTGGAAGGTGAGACGGAGGCTCAAAGGTGGGGCCAGGGTCTGGCTGGGGACGGCATCAGGATAGCCCTCAGTGGTGGACTTTCAGGCAGGGAGAACCTGGGCTTGGGTGGCCCCTCCTCCAGCTCTCGGTCAGGGTCAGGAAGGCCCGGCCTTGCCTGAAGCCCGAGTCGCCTGCTGTCCTCGGGTGAGAAGCCCAGGTGGCCTCTGACGCAAAGAGTCCGCCTGTCCCTCTCGTGTCTTGCAGTTTAAGAACCCCCTGATCCTGCTGCTGCTGGGATCTGCCCTGGTGAGCGTCCTCACCAAAGAGTACGAGGACGCGGTCAGCATCACCATGGTGAGTGTGTGGCGTCCGGCTCCCAGCCGGGGCTGCCCAGGGCGGCCATCTCCGCTCCCAGGGGGAAAGAGCTGGCTGTGAGCCAGAAACACAAGTGGACAGAAAGAAAGCCGGTCCACGCCTGCTGTCCCCGTTCCGAGGCACGAGCTGGCTGGTCCTCCTGGGCGGACATGAGGTGGCTAGGAGGAGGGGGCGGTGGACGCTTTCCCCTGCCCCTGGGGTGGGAGGGCTGATCGCGAGCTGTGCGGGTCCACCCCACCAGGCGTGGCTGCCCCAGACCCACCACCCTGAGATAACCCCCTTTAAAAAGTAAGGTGCGCCTCGTAAAAGTTTTTATTCGGGTGAGAGTCACATAAACCCTGGGTCATTTTAAAGTGACTGATTCAGAGGATCATAGTCCACTCACTTCCTTGTGCAGCTGTCACCTCTGTCGAATTCCAAAGCTCTTTCCTGAACCCCAGAGGAGACCTGTCCCTATCAGCAGTCCCTTCCCACTGCCGTCCCCCCAACCTGGTGACCTCCAGCCTGCCTGGTCCTGGGGTCTGCCTGGTCCTAGGAATGGAGCCACGGTGTGAGAGCCGCTGCTGGCCGCCCTTGGTGGCTGGCACCCACTTTCTGTCTGTGCAAGTTGTTCTTTTAAAATCAAAGGCAGACCCGTCCCACGCAGCCCAGCTTCTGTGTAGGGGGCTGCGGTTCGACCCTCATCTGCAGGCGTGGGACCCGTCTTCCACGTGTCATTGAGAGCAAAAATGGCAGTTTACAAAAGAAGATGCCCGTGTCACACGATGTCATGTTGTGTCTATGCAAAAAAATCGAGATGGGGACCCTGAAACGGGTCCCCCAGGAAGTGGGATCTAGTGGGATTTTTCTGATCTTGGTGCAGGGTGGGAGGGGACCTTGTCTGTTTCCTGAATTTCCACACAGTGAGCTTAATTCATGAGAGCAAGTATGTCTGGAAGGCCCGGCCTCCCAGCCTCCCAGCCTCCCGGCCTCCCCGGCCTCTTGGCCTCCCCGGCCTCGCTCATGCCTGTTTCCTCCCCCCCAGGCTGTGCTCATCGTGGTCACTGTGGCCTTCATCCAGGTGTGTATTTCCAGTCCCTGGCAGGGTGACCTGGGCAGGGGGTGCTTGTGGAGTGCCCCCCTTTGAGCAGCGTGTCCAATGTGACTCCTGCCAGGAGTATAGGTCAGAGAAGTCTCTGGAGGAACTCACCAAGCTGGTTCCCCCGGAATGTAACTGGTAAGTCTGCTCATCCCAGGAGCCGGGGGGTGGGGGGGGCAGGGGAGGGAGGCTGGCAAGCTCGGCAGGTGCTCGGCAGAAGTCGTATTCTTGTGCTGTCCATCTGTCCATCGGGAGAACCATATCCCACCAGGAGTTATGAGACCTGGTGGCTGTGTGGCCTCGGGCATGTTGTTCAACCTCTCTGGGCCTCAGCTCCATCATCAGTGTATAAATCGGGGTTCTCAGCCTGGGGGCTACAGGGGCCGGAGTGGCTTTGGGTCGACCCGGGAAGCAGTGGATCACAGTCCACTCACTGCATGATGCAACTGTCACCTCAGGGGGGAGGGAGGGAGGGGCCGCTGGGTTCTCAAAGGGTGACTCTGAGGAGGTTCGGACCCAGGGCCGGGTACTCCTGGCCTGCAGGTCAGCCGCTGGCCTGGGTGACCCGGGAGTGTGAGCACGGGACGTCTGCTCAGCAGCCCCCCGAGCCTCTTGCCTGCCTGGACGCTCCCAGCTGGACAAGTGCTGTCCTGCTGTGCTTACCAACGACATCAGAGGAAAAGACTGTCCTTCCTGGGCTCAGTGCAGCGTGGTGCTGTAGAAGCTTCCGGAAAGTCCCAGACCTCACGGCCCAGCATCCCCGCAGCATGTGCCTGCCGAGGACTTCAGATGCGCTGGGTGACGCAGGAACAGGGTCTGAGTTTCACTTCACTGTGGTTCCGTCAGCACTGGGCGCCTCGGCCAGCACCGGCCAGGAACAGCCACCAGGGCCCTCCCTCTGTGGACTGAAAGGAAGCCTGCGGGCGAGGAGCGGGCAGTGGCCTCTTCTGAGCTGGACTCGTGGTTACCTCCTGGTAAAAAGCAGAGCTTCCGCGAAGGGCCAGGTCTCTCCCTCACCCCTACTGAGGTGGCCCGCGGTGCAGGCTGAGCACCATCCTGGACGGGCGCTGTTGCCTGAAATAAAGCGACGGGAGTCCACCCAGACCGGGCACGGACCTAGAGGACCCAGACGTGTGGCACCTCCCTGTGGGCTGAGGGGCAGACTTGGGGAAGAGCCTTGGGCATGAGTTGCAGCCCCGGGCAGCAGGCTGGACACTCTAGTGGGGGACAGCCCTCTCCCGGGACCAGCACTCCAGGGAGTGTGAGCGGAGACACAGGCAGAGGAGGACAGCGCCGGGCATGCGGGAGGAGAGCCAGCCCGAAGCGCTGCCGGGGACAGTGCCGGCCATGGGCCCCCTCGTCAGACCAGCGGGGCAGTCGCACGCACAGACGTGCCAGGGCCGCGTGTGCAAAGGGGACGTGGGTGGTTCGTGTGGTCTGATGACCCGAGCTGAGGGTCCAAGCACCAGGCTGGGCCTGCAGGGGAGCCGTCACATTACTGCTGTCCCCAGAAGCCACTGCTAAGGAATCTCGTTTCCCAGCGCAGCAGGGACGGGCCACCGGGGGAGCGCGAAGAGCACTAAAGAGGTCGCAGAGCCCCGGCCAGAGGGGCACGGCATGCAGGTCCTTCCAGTCATCCCATGTTTATTGAGCACCTACTGTGTGCCTGGGAGACTGCACTGAGGTGACACCGAGGCCAGCGTGGGATGGCCCGGCCTCGAGGAGCTCAGGAGGGTCGCTGGATATGTGTTCCCCAAGGAGGAAGGGGGAAGCTCTCCATAGCTGTCACCAGCTGCCCGGCCCTGACATTTGTGGAGGAGCTGACATTTAGTTGGGGCCCGAGGAAGAGGAACCAGCCACAGGAGAACGGCAGGGTCAACAGGCGGGCTGTCCAGAGGCGCTCGTGGCTACGAGGAACAGGAAACTCATTCGTTCAGACCACAAGGAAATTGAATTGTCTCATAGCAAGGGATCTAAGGCCGGGACAGTGCAGTGAGTTAGTTCATCTGGCACCAAGGGCCTGGTCTCTTCACCTCTTTGCTCTGCCATCTTTAGCTCATTAGCATTGTTCTCTGCAGGGCCCCCTCATGGTCCCAACAAGGCTGCCACAGCTCCAGGCTTCATAGCCAAACATGCCAAGGTCCCACAGGAGAGGATATGTGTGTGTGTGTGTGTGTGTGTGTGTGTGTGTGTGTGTACACAGAGTGAGGAAAGCCTTGTCATCAGCCCCAGGGGCCAGGGTTGCATAAGTGTCCATGTCTAACCCTGTTAGGCGGGAGATGGGACCACCTGCTGAGCTTAGCCGGGAGGACCTGCTCCTAATGGCTGTGGGAGAAGGGTGGATCCTGAATAAGGCCCAATTCTGTACACAAGGAGGAACGTCCACCCATCATTCAAAGCCTGCCAAGCCCTTGAGACTAGAAGGTGCTGGGTGTGTTCAGGATGGGATGGGACCAGGAGCAGGAGTGGCAGGTGGTGGCCGGCGGAGGAACTCAGCAGGACTTGGGGTCTGATTCCCAGGTCCTGGGAGAGGCTTGGAGTTTGGAGCGGGAGGAGCAGCGGCCAGCCTCCTGCCTGGCTGCCAGGTGTCGGGGGACCCCAGGGGGGCAGAGGGAGGCAGGAGGCCAGGGGACTGCTGGGCCAAGTGGGTGGGACTCCAGGGGAGCCCGTGGTGCACAGCCGACCGTGACCCAGGGCAGGTGACTGTGCCCTGGGAAAGTGGCCCTGGGTGTTAGGGCACCTAGGCTGCCCTCCAGCTCTGCCCAGCCTGTCCCCCAGCCTCTGAGCTGGGCTCCGCCCCCGAGTGGCATCTTCTCTAAGCGCAGGAGGTGGCCTCATGAGGGGGCCTTACAGGGGCTGCCCCGCCCTGCGGAAGCTTCCGGAGAGCCGGCAGCCTGGCCTCTCGCAGGCAGAGTGCACGGCAGGAGCCCCGCTGCTCAGATGAGGTCCAGGGTCCTCCAGACTCTTGGTGTCCCCGAGTTTGAAGCATAACAAGACCCTGAAGCGGCGAGGGCTCGCCCGCGACGGGAAGACACGCGCCCTGCCCTTGCTGCGTCCATCCGGGGCGTCACAGCCAGTGTCCCCACGCGGCCGTCTCTCCCGTCCCCGCAGCATCCGCGACGGGCAGCTCCAGCACCTGCTCGCCCGAGAACTGGTTCCCGGGGACGTCGTGTCCCTCGCCGTCGGAGACCGGATCCCCGCGGACATCCGCCTCACCGAGGTGAGCTCGGGGACTGCGGGGGACACCCCTGCCCCACCTCGCACACACGCCTGCCCACACGCACACGTGCCCGCGAACACCAGTCAAGGTGGCCGACTGAGCGCTGCGCCCTCGGTCCCCGTTCACAGGTCGCCCGCGCCTCTTAGTGCAGTGCCCCCCGTCACCAGGGCTCCCCCGGGCCCCGGGCCCACGGCCAGCCGTGGTCTGAAAATCTGGGTCACTGTCCCACACTGCCTCAGAGCTGAATGGCAGCCACTCATTGTCCTCATTCCACTCGCTGCTGGTCTCCACTGCGGGTCACCACTGCTAATGTCCACTGCTGGTCACCACTGCTAATGTCCACTGCTAATGTCCACTGCTGGTCACCACTGCTGGTCCCCACTGATGGTCCCCAATGCTGGTCACCTACTCGCCTAGTTTATGAGCTCAGCGTCCCCAGAGTTGGTGTGTTGGGGGTGGGGGGGTGGGCCGGCATCTATGTGGTTTGGTGCCACCTGAGGTCCAGACACCCACAGGGGGTTCGGAGCGTGTCCCCATGGACGAGGACAAGGCTGGTGAGGGGCTCTCTAGCGGGAGCGACTGTGGGCGCTAAGCCAGGGAGGGGGGGGGGTGAGGGCGACGTGGACCTTGGATCACGTGGGCTGAGCTGCCTTAGCCGGGAGGGAGACGGAGCAGGGAACACAGAGGGGCACCTCCATGGGGCAGGGGCCAGTCTGCGACCCTGTGGGTCCCTGTCACAGCCTTGCAGGGCCGTGCCGGGCTCCCGGCATCAGGGGAAGTGATGTCTGGCCCGTGCACTGGATGGGGGTCTGTCCTGGGATCCCTTCAAGAGCGAGAGAGCTCTCGGCCGTGGGGCAGGCGTGAAGGCAGGCGGCCTGCCCAGTGTGTCCACAGGCCACGTCGGGACCCTTGAGGGGCAGAGAGGGAGGAAGCCAGCACCTAGTCCCCCTGCTAGACCCCAGGCAGGGCTGGCGTCTCCCTGTGGACAGACCCATAGCAGCTGGGCCTGGCGCCAGGTGGGCTCCCCCTCTGTCTCCGTGCCCAGCGCTAGCCCTCAGCATCTGCTGTGAGTCCATGGGGAAACCACTGTCACGTGGCCAAGCCCCGTCCACAGGTCCACTGGGAACCACTGCTCTGGGAGGCCTCGTACCACAGGGGCTCCTCCAGGCAGCCAATAAGGAGGACTCCTGACCACCTCAGGTGACACTGTAGGACAGGGAGAGGCCACGAATGAAGGCGGTTGGTGCTGTAGGCCTGAGCTTGAGCCTGGGTTTGAACCCTGTCTGTAATCCAAGCTGTGTGACCTTGAGAAAGTCACTTAAGGTCTCTGTGCCTCCATCTCCTCCTGTTAAAGAGGGTGATGATGCCCGCAGGGTGGTGGTGGATGCAGAGTGCCCAACATTCCCTGGCAAGCGTGCAGACGGCAAGCCTGCCAGCCGGGAGCCAGGGGCCCTGGTTGGCGCCCTGACCCTGTATCTCCCAGTGTATGCCTTGAGGGATTTGCCTCTCGGAGCCTCAGTTTCTTCTTCGTCTCTGGCTCCCAGGGTCACTGTGAGGATGAGACGCGCTGTGGCCTGACGTGGGACGTCGGCGGCTGAGCGCAGCCTCAGGGTCCCAGGTCTCTGCAGTGGGTCTTTGAAAGGGCGTCTTGAGTTCTGAACGACGACGTCTGCTACTTCAGCGGGCTCCCTCCTGCCCTGCTCGTGGGGGATCAAGGTGTCCCCTGTGTGTTGATGAGGCCAGGCCGTCCATCCGTGCTACTCCGCTGGACAGTGGCGCTCTGTGCACCCCGGGGAGCGTTCCGCCAGCCCCAGGCTCCTGGTCCAGCTTTACTGGACATGCACCTCAGGCCCAGGCAGGTGCAAGAGGCACTAGGTTTACAAAGCTCTTAAAGTGACCCACGCCTCTCGCGCTGTCCACGGGGAGAGCAGGTGCCGTCTTCTCCTCCCTGGTCAGATGGGCGGCCTCGTGGCTCAGCAGGAAGTGGGCCCCGCTCGCTGTCCCTGCCCTTCTGAAATGAAGACAGAACTGGGGGGCGGGGGGACAGTGCTGCAGCCATGCTCAGTGGAAGTGTCTGACAGTGGCAGGTGACCCGCCGGGGGGTACCTCCTTCTCCTTCCTGGGGCCGTGGGTATGGCCCTGCCCTGTGGGTGCTCCTGCCGTAACTAACGTCAGAGTGTCCCTGGAGGACCTCGCTCCGTGTGACCACAGCGAGCTCCCTGAGGCTGGGCAGCTCTCAAGAAAAGAGGTCCACTTTGGCCCATGGTTCGGAGGTCAGGGTCAAGGGCTGCTGGCAGAGTCCCAGAGCACCCCGGGGCGTCAGATGGCAAGAGGGGGGCGTGTGTGTCTCTTCTCATGCTGACCCTGCCTAGTCCTGTCCCTCTGGCGGCCACTTCGGAATACAGGCAGATCAAGTCCCCACCCTCTTAATACCTCATGGTGGGGGTCAGAGTTCAGCCCTCGGGGACCCTGAAGCCGTATCCAAACCAGAGCACTGGGTCACGGTCACGGAGCAGGACCGTAGGGACCCTCAGCTGCGGGCGGCGGGTGGGTCTGGGAGGAGGTCCAGGGGCTCTGGGAAGCTGTTCTGGAAGAACCAATCCTCGGTGTTCTCTAGTTATGGGGGCATTTCCGGTAGCTTTGAGGACGGCAGTGAGGCAGGAAGCTGGGAGCCAGGGACCCTGGTCCAAAGCTCCTCTCGCTCCGGGTCGGGGAGGCCGGAGTCTGATCCTCATTCCCTGAGCTGCGGCCCTTTGCTGTTGGACGTCTGTTAAGGTGCTGGGTGCCACTGGGCTTCTGATGCCAACGGGCAGTGCCAGAGGGGAGCTCCACGGGTCTCCCCTCATCCCCTAGGTCACAGACCTCCTGGTGGACGAATCCAGCTTTACTGGGGAGGCCGAGCCCTGCAGCAAGACGGACACCCCCTTGGCAGGCGGGGAGGACCTGAGCTCGCTGACCAACATCGTCTTCATGGGCACCCTAGTGCAGTGTGGGAAGGGCCAGGTAAGCCCTGGGCTCCGGGGCCTCCCCGTGCCCAGCCTCGCTCCTCCCTTGATACCTCTCTCCCTCACCCTCTCCTGGACACAGGGGGTCGTGATCGGAACAGGGGAAAAGTCTCAGTTTGGCGAAGTGTTTAGGATGATGCAGGCGGAAGAGGTAAGGGGCGGGGCTCTGGGTTTGAAATTGCCCTGGGTGCAGACTGGCCCTGCCCAGCCTGGGGAAGGAGGCGGGCGCGGTGTGAGCGAAGTTTTAGTTTAATTTTCATTTTAGAACATTAATTAGGGTGCTCACCATGATGTAACTTTCAGACGTCCATGGGCACCGACCTTGAGGGCAGAGGCCAGTGGATGGCCCTTATGTGCTCTGTGTGACTGTCACTCAGAGCAAGCTATAGGACAGCAAGGGCATGCTGTGGGGTCCCGTCTACTCAGCCCGTCCTCTTCTCCCCTTCAGACGCCTAAAACCCCTCTGCAGAAGAGCATGGACAAGCTGGGGAAGCAGCTGACGCTCTTCTCCTTCGGCGTCATTGGTGAGTCAGGGGTGCCCTGCTGGGCCCAGAGATGGGGAGCTGTCCTGGGGCAGGGCACCTGGTGTCCCTCGATGATCTTGCTGCTCAGATGCATGAGGCTGGGGTTGGGGTCAGGGACGCTCCAACGGCAGCAGGAGGTTTTGCCTCGGAGCAGGCGGAGTGGCTGACAGGCAGCCCACGCTGAGCTGGCTTCAGAGTCGGTGTTTGCCTCTGGCTCACCGCAGTCCAGGACCCGTTCTGGTCCAGGGGCTTTCCTGGGTAGCTCCCCTCCAAGTGCTGCCCCGGCCCAGGCCCCTGCCGTATTGTTGCTCTGCCTCCCCCTCGGTCCTTGGAGGCTGCCCTTCCTCCCAGCCAGCAGGTGGGGAACCAGGAGCTGGGCTCCTGGGGGCAGGCTTCAAGGCACCCACCAGGGGAAGGAGCCATGGCCTTTGCCCATTTCTCTTGGCCACAACACAGTTAGGAGACCTGCCTAGCTGCAAAGGAGGCTGGGAAATGTAGTTCAGCCATGAAGCAGCCACAGATCTGTGCCTTGGAGCAGGCTGTGCCTGGGCCGGTGCTACTCAGCCTTTTGACAACACACCAAACAGCATCACCCTAAATGGAGGCCTTCAGCCCTGACACACCATGGGGCTGCACTGATCCCTTCACCTCCTTCTCGCTAAGGGGCTGGCCTTGAGTCAGTGACCTCCATTCCCAGCCTTCAGGATTAGTGCCTGGCTGGCCCTAGATTCTCAGCCAGCAGACCTTTATTTGCTTGATAAGGGAGCAGGTGGGGGAGGCCGGGGAAGTGCTGGCCAAAACCCAAGCCAGAGAAAGTTCTTGGGAGAAGCAGCAGCCCCTGCCACCTGCGCCCCCTGCCACCTGCGCCCCCTCCCACCTGCACCCCCTCCCACCTGCAGCCCCCTCCCACCTGCGCTCCCTCCCACCTTCAGCCCCCTCCCACCTGCAGCCCCCTGCCACCTGCGCCCCCTCCCACCTGCAGCCCCCTGCCACCTGCGCCCCCTCCCACCTGCAGCCCCCTCCCACCTGCGCCCCCTCCCACCTGCGCCCCCTCCCACCTGCAGCCCCCTCCCACCTACGCCCCCTCCCACCTGCAGCCCCCTCCCACCTGCGCCCCCTCCCACCTGCGCCCCTGCCACCTGCGCCCCCTCCCACCTGCGCCCCCTCCCACCTGCAGCCCCCTCCCACCTGCGCCCCCTCCCACCTGCAGCCCCCTCCCACCTGCGCCCCTCCCACCCGCAGCCCCTCCCACCTGCGGGCTTTCTGTGTACCTGGCCGCCCAGGGCAGCACTTGGGGCTGCACACAGACCAGACATTTCTGGAAGAATAGAAGGCCCCAGGGGCCCTGGCTGCCCCCAGGCCTCTCTTGCATTCTAGCCGGGGTTGAAAGTTGGGGCTCTCAGGCCACCCTGGGTCTGCTGCCTGTTTCTGTATGTCCAGCAGGCAGAGGATGTCTCTAAAGTCTCTAAACAATCTTTTTTAAACTCAGAAGAAGAGTTGTATTTCATGGTGTGAAAACCGTAGGAGATTCAAATGACAGGTTTATGGGAGTGCTCTGCTGGGGCAGCCTGCCTTCTCAGGCTGTGTGGCTGTCCCAGCTACAGTGGCAGAGACGAAATGCATCAGAGACCAGGTGACAGGCAAAGCCTAGCCATTCCCCAGCTCCCGTTCCAAAAGCGTTTGGCCCCTGCCCCTGCCTACCAGGGTTTGCCAAGGGGATGAACCCCAACATCCCCCCTCAGGCACCCCAAGAACAAATACGCAGTAAATGCACTTCAAGGAAGGTTGTCAAAGTAGACTATGGACAGGCCTTTCCAAGAGACTAAATATCTTTGGAAAATCAGCCCTCCAACGTGAAGGCCTTGTGGGTGGCTGCCCTGCGTGACCCTTACTCCACGGTAAGCCGGAGCGCAGCTCAGTGGACATATCCATGCCAGGGGCATGCAGGGAAGCTGGAAAACACCCTCAGGGTGGGCATACTGCCAGCTCCCCTGGCATAAATACTCTGAGCTTGGCCACCTCCAAGCCACCAGTCTTGTCCCTGAACATGGATTTGGGGGAGATATTCCCAGTGGCTTCTCAAGGGTCCCTGGGAACAAGGCAAGCGTCAGCGTCCTGGACCAGGGAGGGTGGTAACAGCCTGGTGCCTCTGGTGCCCGCCCTCTGATCTGCTTCACCCCAGTGCGTTTGGGTTGCTGCTAAGATTTCGGTTGAGGACTGAGCTGCACAGCTCATCGCGGCTTGTGCCCCCACGGGGCGACCTCCTGGCATGACACATCCTGGGCTCTAGTCACGGCAGACAAGAAGCCAGTGATCTTTAGTAGGGCACCATCAATGCCCCAGCCACTCCCCCTCACTGCTTCTGAGGGGGATGGTGACAGGTGGGCATGGACAGAGGCCAGGGCTGTGCTGAGCACTTCTGCAGCACCAGGGATCAAACCCAGGGCCCCAGCAACTCCGCCAGGGGAGCATGGTCACAGTCCCCATTGACAGATGGGGAAACTGAGGCCACACCTGGCAGCCCCATGCTTTCCCCCGGTGCCCGAACATCTTTCACGGGTCCCAGCCCAGATCAGGCTACTTCTGCCCCAAGGATCTGTCTGCAGTGACCCCCATGTTTCCAGTGCCCTGGGCAGGGCCTGGCGTTTAGTGTTGTTTGGTAAATGCCGAAGGAGAAAATGGGAAATTCAACCAGGAGCACACAGGATGGAATGATTTAGGACACAGAGCCCAGGGTTGGGGGGGTGGCTGGTGGTAGAGCGCTTGCCTCACAGGCCTGAGGCCCTGGGTCCCATCCCCAGGCCCTCACAGGAAAAAGCAGTGACCCATCTGCCCTTCACAGGACCAGCTATCGTCTGCCACACCAAGCACCCAGGGGAGTCCTGGCTGCACACGGCACGTGGGAAACGATTGGAATAATGTGTGAAATATGTGATAACCAGGGCTTCGAATACGCAGACAGCCCAGCAGGAGCCCACCGTTTCTTTATTATTATTATTTCTATTATTATTAGTTGTCGGTGGACACATACCTGTATTTATTTTATTTTATCTTTATCTCTATGTGGTGCCGGGGATCGAACCCAGGGCCTCACACACGCTAGGCAAGCGCTTGGCCACTGAGCCCCAGCCCGGCCCCCATTGTTTCTTTAACTCAAACTTGGCCGGAGCCTTTCCAGAAAAGTGAAGCAGGATTTTTAGGCATAAAATACCTTCCTTAAAAAGGAAGGGTGGTGCTGGGTCCCTGAGGGCGTGGCTCACTTCACACCGAGCTCGAGAGCCCACGGGGTGCTGTCCCCCCAGGTCTGCTCCTGCTCCTCGGCTGGCTGCGAGGCAAACCGCTGCTGGGCATGTTCACCATCGGGGTCAGGTGAGGCTCCCGGGCAGAGATGGGGGGGCAGGGGTGGGGAGACATAGCCCAGGGCCCCCGCACTTGCCTGGCGGGGAAGGGCCTGGCGGCTGTTGCAACATGCTGACGGCTGGTGGTCGAGCCCCTCTTGTCCCCCTTTGCTCGTGGGCTAAGAGCAGGACCCTGGCCCCCAGCCTCCATTGGGATTCTGCCTCTTCCACTGGCCAGCAAGGTGCCAGCCACACTGGACTAGGGTGGGCACCCTGTGGCCTCCACGTCTGAACTGGATCACACCTGCAAGGACCCTGTTTCCAAATAAGGCCACAGTGGCCACGTGAGGAGTTAGGACCTGGATGTGTCACCGTAACAGCAGATGGGCTGGGGAAGGTGTGGGGAAGGGAGCAAGAGCCAGGGCACAGGGGACTCCCATGTGGAGGCGGAGGTTCCTGGAGGTTCCTGGAGTGTGGTGCCAGGGGAGAGGCTGAAGGAAGTCAGGACTAGGACCTTGGAGAAGCTAAAGGGGTATCCTGGGTGGACTGGTGCTGGACATGGAGCCGAGCAGATGTGGTGCCCAGCCCTACTGGCGCTCACTCTGCTGCTCAGGGGCCACCGTCTCCTGGAACAGAGTGGGGGAGGGTCTGGGCTCCACCCTTGGTCAGGGCTACCGAATCTAGGAGTGGAAGCAGGACTCGGAACCTCTGCACCCAGGCCCCAAGCTGCGCCCCATGCTGCGCCCGGGCAGGGTAGAGCCCTCCCTCTCACCGCTGTCCCTGCCCTGCCCTTGGCAGCCAGCGGGTTTGCCCCCCAGACACTCGCTGAGCACCTGGGCTCTTTGTGTCCATCCCCCAAGTGCGGCCTGAGCTGCGGTCTCTGCCCGTGGCTCTCAGGCCAGGGGGAAAGTAAACGCACTGAGTTAAGTGCACGTTGGTGCTGGTCACAGTCCAGCGTGAGCGCTGCCCCAGGAGGAGACTGAAAGGGAGGAGGGGGACGTGACCTAGAGAGGTGGCCAGGGATGGTTTCCATTCGGAGTCAAAGGCACGGGTTTGAGAGGGAGCCAGTTAAGGAAGAGCAGGAAGGGCGAGTGAGGCTGGGAGAGGCACACGTGGAGGCTGGGTGGCGAGGACAGAGCTTGGCATCTGAGCACCTCCCTGAGGCAACTGCCCAGGCCCCCTGGCATCCCCAGGAGACGGCTGCAGTTGGGCAGCTCACGGCTCTCCAGCCCCTGACTCTGGGAGCAGGGGGCTGACAGCCTGTGACTTCTCAGGGCAGGTGACACAGTGGCCAGGAGACCACTGAGCAGTGCAACTGTGATCAGAAACTGCCCCCAGCTCAGGGTGAGAGCAGGGTTGAGCCACCCAAACAGCGTGCTCAGTGGACACGGCTTCAGCCACAGGCGCGGGAGGGAAGGTCTGGGCCCCAAGGGCCCTGGAGAAGGCAGAGCCTCTGACGCCAAGTGCTTAGACATCTCCCTGCAAGAAGGAGGCATCCTGTCCTGACCTCACACACTGGCAAAGTTCTGTGAGCCGACCAAAAAGGTTTCTGTGTCCACTCCACCCCCAGAGCTGGCTGCCATTACTGGTCCCTTGACCTAAGGCTCCTTTCCAACTTGTTCACCATCCCCCTTGATCCACGGTGACTCACACTCGAGAGAAATCCGCTGCCTCCACCTCTGCTGTTGAAAGGTGGAGTCCCAGCCACTTGGGAGGCCAAGGCAGGAGGATGGCAAGTTCAAGCCAGCCCGAGCAACTCAGCAAGACCTGGCCTCAGAAGACAGAATGGGAGGGGTGGGCCTGCAGCCTAGTGACAGCCCTCGCCCTGCGCGGGGGGGGCAGCATTCAATTCTCAGTACTGCCAAAAAGAAAAAAATAGGATCATGCTTTTCAGTTTCTAGTGGCAGATTACAGTCACCTCAAATGTCAATCAGAGGTAGCAACCACAGAGGGGATTTTCCAAAATGGGTAAGATGAGAGAATTATACTTTATAAGAGTGTATCCTGATTCTTCGTGCCCTGACTGACATTCAGGATGATCAGGAAGGGGCTTTTCTACGCCCCTTCTAACCTTTACAAGTGCGTGGATTATTTTTTTTTATTACTGTGGACCCGTCCAGAGGAAGTGCCAGTCACGACTTTCGGTACTGGTTTGCTTAGCTGGCCTTGCCAGCCTGTGCCATAAACCAGGGAAGCGATCTCACGGTCCCCTTGGAAACCGGCACAGCCCCTTAGCCACCCGCAGTCGTCTTGGTTTATATAACGTGTTCTTGAATGGCCCATTGTCCCCGGGTGAAAGGGCGCATTCATGCACTGTGTTTGTTTAATTCCAAGATGCACGTTCTCCTCCACCTTTACTCCTCTGAAGTCAGACACTTCCTACAGGTCGTGGGATGAAGAGCCCGTGCCAGTCATTCCTTGGCCGTGCCCCGGGCTTTCTTGGTGTGCCCAAGGTCTGTGCGTGGTTTGAGTTGAGTGAGCGTCCCCAGCCAGGCCGAGCCCCACCGTGTGAGGCCAGCAGGGTCCCTGCTCACGTTCACCCCGTCAGGAGACCCGGCAGAGCCCCTCTGCGGGTGTTCTAGTCGTGCAGAGGAGGAAATGGGCCGCCTGGGGGAGGCAGTCAGGAAGGGCGCTTTATTTGAACTGTTTTATTATTATTATTTGTTACCAATGTTTGAAAATAGGGACTTTGCTGGTGTCGGGCCTCTCCTGGGAGGCCGAGCAGCTCTGGTGCGGCTGGGCATGGCCGTGGTGGTTTGTTCTGGGCAGGTCCTGGACTGTGGGGTTCCAGTGCTCAGCACCTCTCAGTCTGGCCCTGGGCTCACTTCCTGAGGGCCTGGCCCCAGACTGGACGCCTCGGCTGCTCTGGGTAGGCCTGCCCTCGGGAGTGTCTTGTGGGGTTCCTCAGCCCTTCCCCTGTTCTTCTGGTACTCGTCCCTCTGGCCCCCAGGTAGTCCCTATAAACCGAGGTGAGTGGCTCCAAGTGTCGCGTTCTTGCAGCGTCACTGAAGTCACACTTCGGCGGCCCCGGGGGCAGCTTGCGGGAGGGTCTGCTCAGGCCCAGCGAGGGCTGCTGTCCTCCTGTCTTAAGCAGCTCTGCTGAGACACGATCCGCTCTCCACCGATCCTGCTTGCTGGAGCTTTCTCCCCTAGCGGCCACCCCTCCATCCTTGGAACCTTTCCTCATCACCCTCCAGCTCCAGCAGCCAGCCCTGCCTCTCGTCTCTGGAGCCAGTCACCTGTCCTGAACATTCCCCCTGGCGGGCCGTGCCCCGGCCTCGGTGCCTGGCTCCCACGGACCACCTGTTGGCGAGTCGGCCCAGGTGCCGTGGGCAGCAGTCTTTGCTGTCCCTGATGACCGTTTGGTTGTCGTGCTTTGTTTTGCAGTTTAAGTTTAAGGGGGCTTTCCAGCACACATCCAAGCAGAGAGCACAGTAGGGGAGCACCAAGCCCGCAGCTCCCAGTGGCGCCCACTGCAGTCCCGCCTGTCCTGGGCGCCACCGAGGGTTTGACCAGACCCCAGGCCTGGCGCCATCTCTCCCTTCCTGGAGTGCGGAATGTGGGACCCTTTGGCCCCAGTGTGGCAAAGCCTTAGCACACCTAAGCCAGAAAGGCCTCTCCTGTGCCCCTTCACCTGTGGACACACCCAAGGAGCCCAAGGGAGGGAACATGGAAGGGCCTCAGCCCCAAGTCACATTCCCAAGAGAAAGCATCTCATTGGCCCAGCCTGGGTCACATGTTCTCCTCTCATCCAATCAACCACTGCTCTGGGGGGGTCACATTGTCCAGAGGAGTTAAAAAGAGCAGTCGCCCATAGTGGATCAGCTCGGTGGCAAAGCGTGTCCTGGTTCCTCAGGGGAAGTATCTAAGTCACTAGAATAATGAAAGATGAAACTCAAGTGACCCAGGGGGACCCTCAAGCCCACTGCCACTTCCCACTTATTGCTAATTCTAGAATTTCCTTTCAAAGACCCAAAGAGTTGTGTCCCTCTAATAAGTAAGAATGATTTAAATGAAAAGCACTAAAAGACAGCCACAGGCGCTAACTCCTACTGAGCTGGGCTGCCTCGGAGGGGTCACTTCCCCAGCAGGTCTGCAGGGGGGCGCAGGGCAGCAGGTGATGGAGAGGAAGCGGGCTCGCCCCAGGATTGTGGACGGAGACCGGATGGGGACAAGCCTCGCTAGCTAAAGGCATGGCCAGCCCCAGGGGGACACACGTGGTCCCTGAGTCCATGTGAAGTGTGGCTCCTGGGACTGTCCATCCAGCCTGGCCGTGGCAGCCATTCCAGAGGGTCTGCCCATCGTTGTCATGGTGACGCTGGTTCTGGGAGTGCTCCGGATGGCCAAGAAGCGGGTCATTGTGAGGAAGCTGCCCATCGTGGAGACGCTGGGTGAGGGCCCCTCTGGAGGGTTCCCTGTGGATCATGGAGCAGAGCTTTGGGTGGTGGCCATTGGACCTCGGTGTTCACGGGCTCAGGGCTGGTGGCAGCGACCCCTCTTCTGCCTAAACCAACGTCTCTGTACCAGGCTGCTGCAACGTCATCTGTTCTGATAAGACTGGGACCTTGACGGCCAATGAGATGACAGTGACCCAGCTCGTCACGTCCGATGGGCTCCACGCCGAGGTGAGTGCACCAGGGATTTGTGGGGCCAGAGGCCGTGGTGCGCCCTGTGGCCCTGGCCTTCCTGGAGAAGGCCCTGGCCACTTCAGGAGCACAGTGAGGACAAGGGCCCTGGGTGTCCTGCAGCCCGGGCTGATGTCAGGTGGCCTTCTTTATTTCTTAGTTGTTTTTTAAGGATCACGTTTTGAAGTGTACCTAAGTATTTTGCAGGGCGGGGGGGACCAGGGCCTCGGGCATGCGAGGCAGAGGCTCCACACTGAGCGACCTCCCGGCCTCATCACGGATGTAAAGGCTAGAAGGCGCCCTCCTCCTCCCTGCGGGCCTGGCAGGACGCGCCCGCTTCTGCCTGCTCCTCGCTGCCAGGGGCTCGGCCCGTCGCGAGTCCCCAGAACCACAGCAAGGGGTCAGCAAATTAGGGCCCAAGGGCCAGTGGCTACTTTCACCAACTGAGTTTCACTGGCACACTCCACGTCCCTGTGCAGACGTGCCACAGACGTGCCACAGTGGCTGCCTCCCCCCGTGGCAGGGGCATTGCCTTGGCAGAGGCCGGTGGGCAGCACAGGCTGAGGACTGGCCCTCTGGCTGGTGTGAAAGCACCTTCCACTGTTCTAGGTCAGAGTGCTCGTCCACGCTCCTGCTGGACGCTCTTGACCGTGGCTTCACGGCCTGCAGCAGGCGCCCCAACACCCCTGCCACAGCCCGCTCAGCCCCTGAGTGACAGGCATCCGGCAGGGCTCCTCCTCCTGTGCAGGCTGATGTCCCCAGTGTGGACCCCGGGGGGGAGACTGTGAGCTGCCCAGGGAGCTGGTGTGACTCTTGGTGGCATCCATGCTTCTGCTGTGCCCTGGCAGGTCAGCGGAGTCGGGTATAATGGCCAAGGGACCGTGTGTCTTCTACCGTCCCAGGAGGTCATCAGGGGGTTTTCCAACGTCTCCGTGGGGAAGCTGGTGGAGGTGAGTCGGGGCAGCGGGGTGCGATGCTCACAGACCTGGGGACAGCGGAGCTGGACCCGCTGGTTCTTGGCACTGGCTGGGCCACACCCAGGTTAGGCTGTCACAGTTGGAAACAGAGGGCAGGGAACAGAGAGTCTCAGGACTGGCTGCTGGGCCCTGCTCAGGGTGCTGGGTGGCCACTGAGAATGAGCAGGCCACACACACGACTGTGGCCGCCACGCCTGGCCGTCCTTTCTGTGGCTCCCTTCCCCTCGGCGTGGCGGCGCCCTCCATGGAGTCCCAGCCTCCTCCTCCATGAGGCTCAGGGAGCACCCTCCTGTTCAGGTCCTCAGGGTGCCACTTCATGATGATAAGGACAGTGTCTCAGCTCTGCAGATTGAGAACAGGCTCAGGGACACGGGACAGTGCCGGACCCACCCCGCCAGCCAGCCCTGGAGGGGAGCCGGGAGGCCCGGGCTCTTTCTAGTTTGGGTTTTCTAGATGGGTCTCAACTGAGGGCCACACAGCTCAGCGTCCACTCCTTCCCAGTGCAGCTCCGTGGGGTCAGTGTCCGTCTCTAAGGCTGCAGCCTCACCCCACCTGCCTCCCTGGCGTCCCAGACCCGGGCTTTGGGGAGCTGACACTCTGCCCAGGCAGGAAGTCCTCGGTCCCTTCTGAAGAGCCAGGTGCTGATTTGCTTGGAGGAACGGCTTGTCCCCGGGCAGCTCTGACCACAGGGCAGGCCTGCAGTGCCCGACGTCTCCTCCGTCCTGAGCGAGCCCAGGGCCCGGGAGCGGCTCCTGGTACTAAGTGCCGACATTCCAGGCAGGCTGTGTCGCCAACAACGCTGACATCAGGAAGAACACGGTGGTGGGCCAGCCCACAGACGGCGCCTTGATCGCGCTGGCCATGAAGGTAGGGTCAGGCAGCCGCGGTCCTCTCCAGGAGCTGGGTGGGACAGGAGGACCTCCTCTGGCCCGGCTGGGGGGAAGCGCAGTAACAGTGCTGACCGTGGAGGAGGGGGGCTTGGCAAGGGTGGTGTGTGGCCCTGGAGAGTTCTCCACGTCTCTAGCCCTCTGCCAGGGTTCCAGAAGGATCTCGACCACCCCCACGGCCCAGACCCCTGTGGGTGTTGGGGAGACGGACAGAGGGACAAGACCCATCCGTGCACCCATCACTGTTCTGCTCACCGGGGTCCAACCAGCAGGGTCTGGCTCCTTTCTGTACACTTGATTGACAGCAGGTCCCTCCTTAGTTCTGGGCTCTGCAGAATGCTCCCCCTTCCGTGCCCAGGGCCCGTTCCCAGGGTCTGCACAGGTGGGGCACGGTGGGCGGAGCTCCAGGGCGGTCAGTGTGTGGGCAGCTGTGCCCTGTACTGAGGGACCAATCAGCAGAAGTCGCAGCAAAACTGGAGGAGGATAGTGGGAAGGGGAGTGGGAGACGCAGGGGGTTGCGAAGGACCAAGGGAAGAGGCAGTGCCCCCCCAATACCCCGTCCTTCTCGAGGGCCAGCCAGGGCCATGGGTGCAGGAGCCCTCAGCTCCCCAGCCCTGCACATCCATGGACCCCTCTGTGTAGAAGGGAACTTTGTCTCTGATGGAGGTCTGATTGGACCCAGGTCAAGGTCAAGGTCAGGGTCAGGGTCAAAGCCTGCTCAGGGTGCTCCTTCTGCTTCCTGCCCATCCAGACGCTGCGCCCCGCTCCGCCTATGCTGTGGCCCCCGTCTGTCCTTCCTCCCACTGTCTCTCTCTGACTTCTCCAATGTCACCTCAGTGTCCCCTTCCTGGGCACCTGTGCTGTCCTGTGCCTCCCTGTCCACCTGTCCCTCCCTCCAGCACAGCCCTCTGCCTCCTCCGGGTCCACCTTCTAGAAGCCAGTGCGGGGTGGGAAGGAGGTGCCAGTGGCCCTTAGTGAGTCCCTGGACAGGCCAGCAAAGCACCCTCCCCACTCCAGGACCCTGAGGTACCACCTTCCTGTTTTCCTTCCAGTCCCAGGAGACAGTTCCTTTGGAACGTGTCGGGAGCATGGGACACATTCCCCTAAGTGGCTTGGGTCCAGAAGGGAAGAGAGAACCTGGCCTCACTGTCCCGCTGGGGCCACACCCTGAGTCCCCCCTCTCCTGCCAGCTTCCAGAATGTGCCTTCATGGGCAGGCCCGGGACTGAGCTCTGCGTGTAGCCTCAGCGGGCCCAGTGGCTCCAGGGTCAGGCCCTCACCTCCCCTAGATGAGTTTCCTACGGTCACCAGAACAAAGTGCCACATGCCGGCTGGCTTGAAGCCTCGCAAACCTGTGGAGTCTCAGTTCTGTGACCAGCGGTGGAAATCGGGGTGGAGCAGGGTCATTCTGCAGCCCCGCTGTGCCGGAGCCCAAGCATCCCCTGGCCACAGCTGCACCGCCCAGGCTCTGACCCATGTCACACGTGACCTCCTGCGTGTCCCTCTCCTTACATCTGAGCCACCATATCACCTGGTCTGAACTTGACAGCTGCAGAGCCTGCTTCCAAGGAGGCCACGTTCACGGGTCCGGGATCAGGACTTCCCATCGCTCGACCCCTACCACGTCCCTTCAGGGGTCTCTTTGGAAGCCCCTTTTCTAAACCCCTCCCCGTCCCATTGAGTCCTGTGCGTGGCTGGGACTAGTTTGTATTTGGGGAGGTTCAGGTATGGGTTCCGAGTAACTGACCCAAAGCCACCAGAGAGCACATGGGTGACAGGCCTGGCTGGTGGGCTGCGGGCAGCAGGGCCACATCCCTGACACAGGGATCCTTTCTGGGAATTTTCTGTCCCCTCAAGTCCTGGCAGAGACCCTGAGCAGGTTTCCCGTGGAGACCAGGCAGAGACCATGGGTTCTGTCGTGGGACAGAAAAGAGACGTCTCTCTCTGGGTGGGACACTTGAGAACAAATGGTCACCTGGGAGCTGCGAGCTTGATTCCTCCTCCTGAGGTGGCTGAATGAGTGACTGAAATGAGCCGAGCTTTGCATCAAGACCAGCTTAGAGTGACACCTGAAATGTCCCATTTTGTGATCGTAGATGGACTTGAGTGACATCAAGGATTCCTACGTAAGAAGAAAGGAGATCCCCTTCAGTTCAGAGCAGAGGTGGATGGCGGTGAGGTGCAGCCGCAAGAACGAGGTGAGCCGCGGCTCTGCTCCTGGGCTCGCTTCCCCTGCTCCAAAATAAGGCCACTAAGTGCAGGGGTCAAGGGGACGTCGGTGGCAGCCACGGCACTGACCCACCTGGGGCCTCTTCGGGGCTCCTCAACTGCAGCAGCAGCTGCCCGCTGCCCATCGACCCCAGCCTCACCTGGGAATCTGTGAGGAATGCAGAGTCGCAGGCTCCGCTCCAACCTCCCCGTCAGGAACCCAGACACGGGACCAGGGACCCGAGCTCCCTGGGGATGTGGCTGCCCTGGGCTGTGACTGGAGCGGCCCCAGAGGCACCTGCTTTCACCCCAGAGCTGAGTGTCCGGCTCACACTTACACACGCAGGTGCACCCCGCTGCTGTGCTGGCTGCAGGCAGCGACTGGGGCGCATGCCCAGGCCGCAAGTCTCCCGGGCTCCGCAGCCGGGCTTCCGTTCATTTATTTATTTATTTTTGCCACGGTAGATTTCCTGTGGCTTTTCAGGTTGTCTTCACCAACCTGCCCTCTGCCCTCCTCTCCTCCCTCTGGCTCTGGGTGGCTCAGTCAGCACGTGCCTGACACTTGCCTCATGGGGACACACCTGCAGATCTTGAATGCTTCAGAGAGGCCATGAGTGGATCTTTTTTATGCTTTCTAATCTTTTTTTACTTTGGTGCCAGGTTTTGGACTCAGGGCACTCGGCCACTGAGCCACATCCCCAGCCCTAGTTTGTATTTTATTTAGACACAGGGTCTCACTGAGTTGCTTAGTGCCTCGCCACTGCTGAGGCTGGCTTTGAACTCCCGATCCTCCTGCCTCAGCCTCTGCCTTCTAACTGCTCCCCCCCAAATACAATGCTAACAAGTTCCAATGAGAAAATATGAAACACAGAAATGTGACGAAATGAAATGAAAGCTCCTTCCACTTCTGCCCTTCTCTCCCGACCCTCCGTCCCCCGAGGCAGTGTCCCTCCCCGCTTAGCCGGGCTGCTCAGGCTCTATCACACCCTCGGCACAGTGCCGCGTCCCGGGAGCCCTCTACACTGCTCACCATGCAGCCCCTCACCGGGAGCCAGGTGGGCACTGTGCCCACACTGGGGACATGGTGGGGACTGGCCCTGCCCACATGGGCTGCATGTGTGTGAGGCGGATCCTAATAAGCGGGGGTCTCCGTTCTCTGGGCCCCCCAGGGTTCCCCTCGGGCACAGCGGGGAGCAGACTAGACAGGCGCAGCACTCGGAGGCAGCCGCCACCCCGCGCTGGCTGGGGGCTTCACCAGTGAAACACGCAGGAGGCTGTGATGGGGACAAGGGGACCTGTCGTGGAACAGGGTGGCTGTCCTCGCTCCAGCACGTGGATTCCAAACCCTGCACGGGGTCCTGTGTTGTCAGCCATTGGGGGATCCACGGTGGCAGCTCTCGAGAGCGTACTGCATGTCTCTGGACCCTCGGGCTCACGGTGGCGGCCCCTCTGTCCCCAGGCGCCCACTGACAGCGGGCTCCGTGGTCTCTTCCAGGACGGGGACGACGTTTACTTCATGAAGGGGGCCTTCGAGGAGGTGATGCGCTCCTGCACCACGTACAACAGCGGGGGCCTCCCACTGCCCCTGACGCCCCAGCAGCGCGCCTTCTGCCTGCAGGAAGAGAAGAGGATGGGGTCGCTGGGCCTGCGGGGTCAGTGCCGGGCCCGCCGGGCCTTCAGCTTGCACGTGGCCTTGACGCGGGAGGCACAGGGCCGGGCTAGCCACCGGCCATCCGCCAGAGTGGCCAGCAGGCTGCGTGCTTGCGGCAGCCCAGCAGCTTGGGGTCAGGGCAGGTGAAGACGGGAGCCAGGGTTTCTCAGCCAGCGCAGGCGCCTCCACAGGGCAAAGGCCGCCCCTTGCTGCTCAGGTGGAGGACGGCGCCCGCCAGCTGCCCGGCCACCTCTGTGGGGAAGCCGGGCCTCCAGCCCCTCAGGGCCCGGCACACAGTAGAGCAGCCACAGTGGACGGGCACCACTGGGGACCGCGGCTGGGTTGGCGCTGCCATCCAGGCTCTGGAACCCGGCGGGATGGGGCCCGCAGACACCCGCAGGGCTCTCTGGGGGCCACGCTTGCTGGCGGGGTCATGATCCTAGGCCACTTGTCTTGTGCCGGGCGCTCCCCCTTCTCCTTGGAGTCCAGCACTTGTGCCCAAGCCCCTTGCAGACAGGATCTGGACCCACGGGGGGCTGGCGGGGACCAAGAACAGCCCCACAGGCCCTGACTCCTCACTGGTCCCGGTCCCTCCGCAGTGCTGGCCCTGGCCTCTGGGCCCGAGCTTGGGAGGCTGACGTTTCTGGGTCTCGTGGGCATCATTGACCCCCCGCGGGCCGGTGTGAAGGAAGCCGTTGAGGTGCTCTTGGAGTCCGGGGTGTCCGTGAAGATGATCACAGGAGACGCCCTGGAGACGGCCCTGGCGGTCGGTAAGGGGCGGGAGGCAGAAAGGGCCATAGCCCCTCAGTCCTCAGGGCACCTGGCCAGGAGGCCGCACCCTCCTCCCAGTGCTGAGCGGACTGAGAGGCCAGGATGAGGCTGGGTGCCAGCTCCTGTCCCGCACGCAGCGGGCCCTGGGCTCCGTCGCCAGCGCTCCAACAAAGCTGGGTGCAGTGGCCCACATCTGTGATCCCAGCAACCTGGGAGGCTGAGGCAGGAGGACTGTACGTTTGAGGCCAGCCTGGGCTACTGAGTGAGACCCTCAGCAACTTGGAGATACCTTGTCTCAAAATAAAAAGGGCTGGGGGACGGCTGGAGTTGTAGCTCAGCGGTAGAGCGCTTACCTCCTACGTGTGAGGCACTGGGTTCGATTCCCAGCACCAGGTACAAATAAGCAAATAAAATAAAGGCCAACAACAACTAAAAAATATTAAAAACCAAAAAAGGCAGGGAGGAGGGCTGGGGCTGAGGCTCAGCTGGTGCAGTGTTTGCCTGGTACGCACAAGGCCCTGGCTACAATCCCAGCTCCACAAAGGAAGAAAAAAAGGGTTGGGGGAGCTGGAGATGGGGCTCAATCCCTGTCCCCCAAAAAAGAATCTGAGATTCACTGACCAGTGCCCTACTGCTCCACCTTCCAAAATGTATCTGTTTGCAAAATATCGGCAGGTTTTCCAAAAGGGGTCCTCATGGAAAGTGAGGACCAACCGTGTTGCGATGGCCCATGTCCATGAAGCGATGTGACTTCACCTCGCAGGCAGCATCATGCACAATGGACAGTTTCCGTCTGGCTTCTGCCACTAGCTGTGTACCCTTGGCAAATCACTGAGCCACTCTGACCCTCAGTCTCCTCCTCCTATTCTAGTGACGACTGTTGTGAGTGTCGTCACACCTTGGCTTTCCCCCATTCTGTCCCAGGCGGTCTAGTGTGAAAGGATCACAGACTTGAGTCAGAACCACTTCAGGTCCTAGTGTTACCCTTTATTGGCTGGAGAATCAGGCCTGCTGCCCGTCCGTCCTGGGGTGGAACTGAGATCAGGAACGTGGCAGGTGCTCAGCACACGGTGTCCGTCGTGGTTTTATTGTCGTTCCACACTCAAGTCGGAAGGGACATCGGGGCTATGGAATGACAGGCGGGGGGTGGGCCACCATCCGGGGCCCGTGTGGTCCTCAGTGCGGATTCTCCCTGAAGGAAGAAGCATCGGCCTGTGCAACGGGACGCTGAGAGCCATGTCTGGGGAGGAGGTGGCGGGCACAGAGCCGCGTGCGCTGGCGGCCTGCGTCGGGCAGGTGGGCTGTCCCGGGCGCGGCGGGCGGGGGCGGGGGAGCCCCGGGTGGGTGACTCTCCTCACTTTGCGGGTGCAGGTGTCCGTGTTCTTCAGGACCAGCCCCCAGCACAAGCTCAAGATCATAAAGGTAAGCGGTGCCCGACGGTGGCCCCTGGGGCTCACTGTCCCTCGAGCGACAGTCCAGGGTGGGCGGCCGTGTCTCCAGCCTGGCTCCACTTCACCCAGTGCCCAGGCCACCGCGCCGAGTGCTGCCACGTGGCCACGTTTAGCTGCATGGGTTCTGGGGAATGTCACCTCTGCAGGGCAGGCACAAGCCCAGACGACAGCAAGGGACCCTTTTAGGAGATGGAAATGGGACTGGGGGCCGCTGGCCACCGACAGGGGAGACAGGATCATCGGGAGCTGGGTGTGGCGTGGCGTGGCGGGGCGGGGCAGGGGCTGGGCCTGACAGCTGCCCCACGTCTTGGTTTCACTTGTGGACCGGGGGCACTGTTGATGTCATCGCCTCCTGTCCCACAGGAAGGTCCTGAGGAAAAGGCTGTCATTTTAGGATTGAGTGGGTCCCGGAAGTGCTCCTGGCCTCCCGGCACAGGGCTTGAGACCTGCTCCTGAGTTCTTGGGTTTTTTCTTTCATGTTATTTTGGGGCTGGTTGAGTTCTTTTTGGTATTTTTGATGTCACTTGCATAATCTCTAGTTATTCCTCAAAAAAAAATCTATGTACTGGGCACATCACGGTTTTAGGGCACAGATTCCTCATCTGCTAGTGTCCTGTTGCTGTGACAAAGTACCTGAGCGAAAACGTTTAAAAAGGAGCAAAGGTTCATTGGCTCCTGGTCCTCTGCGGCCACGCACAGCCCACAGGGCCAGGCCAGGAGGAGGTGCTGGAGGGGGCCTCTGGCTGCAGCCTCCGGCGCCTGCTCTTCCCAAAGGCTCTGCAGGAGTCGGGGGCAATTGTGGCCATGACGGGGGACGGTGTGAACGACGCGGTGGCCCTCAAGTCTGCAGACATCGGCATCGCTATGGGGCAGACGGGGACTGACGTCAGCAAAGAGGCCGCCACCATGATCCTGGTGGACGACAACTTCTCCACCATCATGTGAGCGGTGCGCCGGCAGGTCATCGGTGGCCAGAGCTGGGGTGACCAGCTCCCCCGGGACCTGCGGCAGGGAGAGATGGGGCGGGGCAGGGTTCTGCTGAGGAGGGGTCCAAGGGTCCCCAGAGAGCTGCCTCCTGAAACTCGGCCCAGACTCTGGCACGTGTCCCCAGGCGCCTCTCAAAGCAGGGTCCTGGGGGGTGGCAGCGCCATTCCATAAAAATGGGGTTGAGCCCAGGCAGAGCCTTCTGCAGGTTCAGGAAGGTCCCCTCATGCCGTCTCCTGGGGTCCTGTCTCAGACGGCCAGTTGCTGTGGCCTTTAAGTACTGCAGGGTCTTAGCCAAGGAGTGGCCCAGGCTCAGCCAGACGGTAATTGGAGGCGTTGAGTGTACCTCGTGAACAGAGGGCTACAGGGCCTCAGGGCAGGTCCCCAGAGTACCTGCAGGGCCGCCCGCCTGCTCACCAGCACTGCGCGAGGCCAGGCCTGCAGGACCGCTCTGCCCACACCGTCCCTCCCCGCAGGAGCGCCGTAGAGGAAGGCAAGGCCATCTTCCACAACATCAAGAACTTCGTCCGGTTCCAGCTGAGCACGTGAGTGGGGCCCGCAGTCCCGCGGCCCGGGCACCTGTCCGCGGGGTGGCGCTGACGGCTGCGTCTGTGCTGTGCCCGCAGGAGCATCTCGGCCCTGAGCCTGCTCACCCTCTCCATCGTGTTCAACCTGCCCAGTCCCCTCAACGCCATGCAGATCCTGTGGGTCAACATCATCATGGACGGGCCACCCGCACAGAGGTGAGCAGACAGTGGGGCCGGGCCCACCCCAGGCCTGCAGCAGGGACGAAGGCCCAGCCCCACCAGAGGAGGCCAGAGAACCACCTGCTTTGAGGGGGAAGGAGCGGAGCAGGGCTGGGCGGTGACACAACTGTGGAGGTGGGGTTGGGTTTGGTCCTGGCTGTCCCCCGGCTGCTGGCCCGGGGCAGGCATCCCAAGGGGGCTCATGCACCGCTGGCTGTGTGCAGACAGGCGCGGGGGGGAAGACGGGTTGGGGTTGGCACCCTGCTGAGCGGCACACCAGGTGGTATCCCGGGCAGACCTGTTCTATGTGACCAGCAGCACAGCCTGAGGGAGGGACGGCCTAGCTCACCACACCCCCGGCCCTGGAGCCGCCTCTTCTACAACAAGGGCCCTTGGCCAGCCACGGCGGGGTGAGCCCCCATCCTGCCGGTTGGTAGCAGAAGGCGAGTCTCTTGGGACTGAGGGGCCCTGCAGTGGGCAAAGCTGGGCCCCGCTTCTCACAGCCCCTCCAGAGGGCCCCCCCGGAGCTGGGACTTGCCTAAAGACTAGGAAAGACCAGGTCACTGAGATCACCACGTGGTAGGAAGGCAGGCACCGGTGCCATCACCCACTGGGTGGCCTGCCCTTGCTATCTCGAGGACAGGCAGAGGTGGCCAGGGGCGAGGGGGCATGGGGAAGGCCGGGAGATCCTGGCGGGCACTGCAGCAGGTTGGCAGCCTGACTCGGGCCTGTGTCTGGGCCGAGGTCCTCCTCTGTTTCTGGTGCACATCAGAGTGTCGCTTGTCTTGGGAACAGCTTGGGGGTAGAGCCCGTGGACAGGGACATGCTGAGGCAGCCCCCACGGAACGTCAGGGACACAATCCTGAGTCGCGCCCTCATCCTGAAGACCCTCCTGTCCGCTGCCACCATCATCAGCGGGACCCTGTTCGTCTTCTGGAAAGAGGTGAGTCACTGTCCGTCGGCTGACACTGGGGCTGGACGGTCCCTGCCCAGTCAGGGGGGACGCGTAGGCAGATGGAGAACTTGGGACCACCAGAGGGAACAGGGACACGCAACACAGGGAAGGGTGGCCCAGGAGCCGGGGGGAGCCACTGCCTGCCTGGAGGGCACAGGCCAGTGGGTGGGTGCCCAGCCAGGCGGCAGCCAGGCGTGAACGGATGGAGGCTGACAACAGACGTAGGTTCCCTCCTCGAGGGGACACAGCCCCCTCCACTTTTGTTGTCACCAGAAAGCAACTGGGGACCTAGAGAGTCCTCCTGGCTTACCTTCCATGGCATCTCGTCATGGGTCACTCGTCATGGCCTGCAGGGGCAGGGCCCGGCTGGGTCCTACAGTGGCAAGGCTGGGCAGTGAGGCCGGGAATCCATTTGGCCTCCAACTTGAGGTCCTCCTGCCTAGGCCTCCTGAGTCACTAGGATTACAGGCGTATGCCACCGTGCCTGTCCCTCTGGGTTGGGAGGGCCAGGGAGAGTCCCATGCAGGAGGGGGAGGTAGAGGCAAGAGATGCCCAGAAACCTGTGCCCACGATGCTGCGTGGCAGAGCTGGGGAGGGTTCTGCGTCCACCCTGGGGGCCTCAAAGGCCGTGGTTTCCTCTGCGACCAGCTGTCCTCCTTCCTTGGAGGCGACAGCTTTTCGCGGGTAGCTAGCTTGTCTACCTCCTGGAATGGCCACCCTGCAGGTGGGCCACCCTCCACAGGCAGCACTGCCCCCTAGAGGGCTCACGGCACACCCAGAGCCAGGTCCTCAGTGGCCGCACTCAGCTGTGGTCAGGAGACGCATCTGCAGCTCCCGCCGTGGAGCTCGGGGCCGGAGGCGGTGGCTGGCCAGGGCCTGGTCTGTGGCACAGGCTCTGTCCTGGGCTCCCGGGTGAGGATGGTGCACCTGAGGACCCGCGGCCCCACCGGCCCTGCCTGTGCGTGTTCCAGATCCCGGACGACGGGGCCAACAGCCCGCGCACCACCACCATGACCTTCACGTGCTTCGTGTTTTTCGACCTCTTCAACGCCCTGACCTGCCGCTCCCAGGTATGACAGTGGCTACGCCCTGCGTCCTCCTGAGAGGCAAAGGGCTCAGCAGAGCTGCCGCCAGCCTCCTCCCTGCGGGGTCACCTCTGAGCCCCGGTCTGTCCAGGCCTCGGGTGGCTCAGAGCAGGTGGCGCTGGGCAGCGCTGCCCTACGGTGAGGTTTCACGCGCAGCCTCCTCCCCGCAGACCAAGCTGATCCTCGAGATCGGCTTCCTCAGGAACCGCATGTTCCTCTACTCGGTCCTTGGGTCCCTCCTGGGGCAGCTGGCCGTGATCTACGTCCCGCCCCTGCAGAGGGTCTTCCAGACGGAGAACCTGGGAGCGCTGGGTGAGTGCGGGGCTTGAGGAGAGGTCACTAACAGGCTAGAGGTGCTCCCCCGCCCCTGCCAGGCAAGGGCCCAAGGGCTTGTGGGTGGTGCGCCCCGAGATGCCGAAGCCCCACACACCGCGGCAGGCGGGCAGCTGCTCTGCCTTGGACCTGGGCAGGAGGGAGGCATGAAGGGGACGCAGAGGACACAGGAGGCTCAGGAAGAGGCCCCTTCGCCAGGAGTAGGGCCTGGGAGGGGGTCCACATCCGGTCCTTAGGGCAGGAGGACCAGCCACATGAGGCCCCCGGCTACAGCGGGCAGGACTGTAAGCTCAGCCCTTGATGTCCCCTCAGCTGGGGAGCGTGGCCTGGACCCCACGCCTTTTGTGACTTTGACATTTCTAGAGACCAGAAGCTGGGCCACCCTACAGTTCTTGCTAAAACAGACCTGATTTAATGACATGGAGTCCCGAGACACCTGGTATGGGACCCAGGACTCCCATGTCCCCAGCCAGGCTGGCAGGGGAGGGAACAGTCCCTAACCCCAGCAAGGAAGGGTTGTGCGGGGGTCACCTGAAGGGCAGCAGTGTCCAGAGGGCTCGCCCCTCTCCCTCCTGGTTCAGTCTTGCCCTGGCCCGTCCCCCTGAGGAGCAGAGGGTTGGTCCCCAGGGCTGAGCACAGGGCGGCCTGTGGCTTGTCCCTGCTCAGGAGGGACCTGCGGTGATCGGTGAGGTCTGAGGCTGCACAGGGGCTGCGCTTAAGGCCTCGGCAGGGGAGGATGGTGCCTGTCCTCAACCCAGCATCCATGGGGGTCACCACGGGCACTGTGCAGGGCAGGGGACAGGCAGAAGAGAAGGAGCCCCAGACGCGGTTTCTAGCAAAGGCCTCCCCCGGTGGGAAGAGGGTCTGCCCGCCAAATTCCACAGGGAGCCGTGCCTCGCCTTAGACGGGGACCAGGGACCTGCTCGGGTGGGAGGTGATCTCGGCGCGGCCCTGACCCCTCCGCCGCCTCCCTGCAGACCTGCTGTTCCTGACGGGCCTAGCCTCGTCCGTCTTCCTTCTGTCGGAGCTCGCCAAGCTCTGCGAGAGGTGCTGCTCCCCAGCCAGGAAAGCCGGGGCGCACCCAGAGGACGTGTGAGCCGCCACCGGAGGGGCGTCCCTGCACCATCTGTGTTCGGAGCCGTGGCCCTGGCACAGCATGGACTTCAGAGGGAGGCTTCCAGGGCGGCGTAGCTGCAGGCGTGGACTGTCCTCTGGGGAGACCTGGAGGCTGCTTCTGCCGTCCTCCCACTGCGGCTCTGGGACGCCCGGGAGGGGCCGCATTTATTTATTAAATCACCTGGTTTTTATCAACTGTGTCTCTGCCTGTTCATGCACAGCTTGAGGCCCCGCAGCCCAACTGGTGACACTCGGGGCCCTTCCAGAGGCGGCCAAGGGTGACCACACTGCCCGTCCTCTGAGGCTGCAGCTGACGGCTTGGGGTACTTTTATGAAGTGCAAGGATGAGCCTGAATTATTTTGGTCTCAATTCCAGCACCAAAGCAAAAGGCTGAAGCATGATTTACATAAGTCTGATTAAAGGCGCCCAGAGCACCTCGCTCACCTGCAGCGCTGGACGCGGCCGGACCAGGCTAACAACGCTGTGGACGGGTCACCTCTGTGAACCCCTTAGTTTCACATTCCTTGTTAATAATTCTAAGGAAGAAAACCTCAGATGCTAAAACCAAAAGCTTTTTATAGATTCAGCCTCTGCTGACCAGCTCTCCAGACCCAGGCACACGGGGGCTTCCGTCCTGGGAAAGGCCACAGGAGACAGCTCCGCGGACGCCAGCACCGAGCTGAGGTCAGAATGAGGAGGTGTCACTGTCCTTAATGCCCTAGAGGTTCTTCTGTACAGGGAGGCAAGGACAGGGCTCGGCCCCGGGAGAGTGGGCAAGTGTCCCTAGTTCTAGGCATGCTGTGTGACGGTGTCAGACTCCAGGAGACTCCATAGACTGTCAAGAACAGCAGCTGGGGACTCACTAGCAAGGTACGTCTCAGGTCCCCCAGGCATACCGATCAGCCCGGGAACAGAACCCCACACTGGAGACACCTCCAGGACTCGAGTGACAGTCACTGGACAGAAGAGCTCCGTGACGTCACTAGGATGAAGCTGTGTATAAAAGAGCTTTCCTGTGTTCAAACGGCACCTGTTAGGAGAAATGTCCATTCACAGCTCCAGAAATGACCACAGAGATTCACCTAGCAGGCCCCGGGTTCCTGCTGTTGGACACCAGAGTTCAGTTAGCCAGGTCAGCCTGAAACGTCCATTAACAGGGGCAGCTACCTCAAGAACACCACCACCAGCCTTCAGAAGTGGTCACGGTGCCACCAAAGTGCAGGGAAAAATAAGAAGCAAACACACCAGAAGGTTCCAGAAGACGGCTGGAGGGGAATGGCTCTGCCTTATCTCCTTATCATGAGACTCCAGCTACCAAGATGAAAGAGACCTCAACTCAGAAATGCAGGCGATGAGCCCGTGTCCGTTCAAGTCAGCGGGGACAAGTTGTACCACTTCCTATAAAGCCTGCTGGGCTTGGTGCTGGGGTGAGACGAGGCCCATTCTAGGACTTGACACAGCGACATGGAGCAGAAGGACGAGTCACCCCAGAATGCCTCAGAGATGCTGCCCAAGGCCACAGGGTGGACAGATGGAGGACGCGGGCCGTGCAGGGCAGGGGCGCTTGGCTTTGTCCACTGAAGCACCTTGAAGTCACCAAGGAAAGACCTGCCTCCCGAAGCACAGCTCCTGAAGGGTGGGCCGCTGCAGGCCCAGGAGAGATTTCAGAAGCAGAGGGACGAGCGAGCTCTCACCACGGCGTCGCTGCGGAGGTGACAAACAGTCCCCCTGCACATTAGGTCTAAAGGGAGTTCAGGAGGGTGATCGACGTCAACATCTAAATAATGGAAAGGATACGCCTCTGACCCACTCTGCAGCTCCTGCGGCTCACCTCGGCCCGGCCCCACCAAGACGCACAACAGGCCCTCACTGCGCCTTCGGCCCTAGCAAAACACTATGTGCTGCAGGGACAGAGTGACCAGGGACAACAGGTGGAGAAGGTGGGGACACGGAGCAGGGCTGTCAGAGACATGAGGATGAGGGTCGGTCAGTGGGTGAGTTCTGCTCAGGTGTGGCTCCCCTGGGAGGACCATTGGGGGTCTGCTGGGCCAGAGGGCTCACTGCCGAGATGCGTCCCCCCTGGGAGGACCATCCAGGGGTCTGCTGGGCCAGAGGGCTCACTGCTGAGACGCGTCCCTCCATGTGCACATATAACTTTGTACGCATGCGGCTTTTTCATAAGAAAAAATTGCTTTACCTCTTCCTTCTAGCACTTTCTGGGCTGTGCTTGGTCCTCAGGTGCAGGGAGACCTCTAGCCTTTACCAACCGAGTTCTTGTTCGGATTTGTGCTGGCCTTTCATATCTGTGACCTAAAGACCTGACAAGGACCTCGTCCAGGAGAACGTACTCTGCTCATGGTTTTAGAGGTTCAGTCTGTGGTCGGCCGACTCCATCCCTCTGGGCTCGAGATGAGGCCCGGCATCACGCAGAAGGCCATGGTGGAGGGGCAGCCGGCAGGCAGAGAGCACGCAGCACAGGGGTACTGCAGTCCCCAGGCGCACGCCCCGTGACCTGCTCCCTCCCGCCAGGCCCCACTGCCTCCGGTTACCACCTACTCATCCTCAAACCATGAGTCCCTCAAACAGACTGACCCTCTGAGGGGTACAGTCTCACCACCTCTCACTCACCTCTAAGCCTTCCCACACTGTCCCACAGGAGCTTTAGGGGACACCTCAAACCCTAACATTCCTCATCTGTTAAAACAAGATCACGAGTTTCTCAGACCCAGGTGTGATTAGGCCTGTCACCCCGCTGACACCCCAACCTCTTGGTGTGCTGAGAAGATGGGGACAAAGGTGTGTGGGCGCAAAGAGGCTGCCCTGCACCATCCCGGGAGGCTGCCCCCCGCCACCCCGAGAGGCTGTTCCCTGCCACCCAGAGAGGCTGTCCCCCACCACCCCAGAGGCTGCTGCACCCCCACACTCCCAGTGCCCCCCTTGTTGGTGTAGGGGTGCTGCCTGGGGAGTGGCTGTATCCCCACCTGTCACCTGGGGAGGAAGAACACAAGGTCAAGCAGCCAGCGGGTGCACGGGTGGCAGCCCCCTGACACCAAGGACAAAGGAAATCAAGGCACGTCTGTGTGACCTGGGAGGTATTTAATCGCACTTTTTTAAAAAAGTCCAAAGTGAGGGACCACTGAGGACCTAGCTCTTGGGACCCATAGTAGGGAGGGCACCTGCTGTCCCACCCGGAAGACCACGTAATGCCCCACAAGCCCTGAGAGCTGGCTTCCTGGGAAGAGGACCGACAGTGAGCAAGTCCCTGGGCCCGCTGCACCCTCTGTGCACCGAGCGGCTTTGTGAGGGGACCCACGAGGCCCTGCCTGGTCGGGGTGGGGCTCGGCAGAAGACCTGCCCGGCCTCTGGGGGAACCAAGAATCCCCAAAACGAGGCTGCTGAGTCAGTATGGCTTCTAATCCAGGCAAGTGTGGGACAAGGGCCGCAGTGCAGCAGCTCTGCCCAAAACAAAGGGACAGTCTGACTCGGAGCTCACGGCTCCTGGCAGACGGAGGGTCGCCAGCAGCACCCACTCCCCAGACGTCAGAGGAGAGGCGGCGGGTGTGCGTGGAGGCGCAGCCCACCCAGGTAGCCCTCGGCATCTGGGAATCCCTGGGGTTCAGGGCGAGTCTGCATCTCCCCCCGTTCCCCGGGAGAACCCCCAGGCCAGGAGTGACTCCGAGGGCTGTGATGATGGCTAGCGGCTCGGCCCCCAGCAGCCCTGGATGTCACTCACCACTGACTTTCGGGGTGGGCTGCTTGCAGCTATCAAGCAAGCTCCAGGCTCAGGACCCCCAGGCGTCCCCCACATTTGAGTTGGCAACAGAGCTGCTACTTCGCCCCGTGAGCCCCCATCTGCTCACGATTCAGGTCCGTGTAAAAGAGCCAAGAAAGGCAGACGCAGACCCTGACACGCACACAGCGGGACCACAGCGCTGCAGCGCCCCCCTCTCCCCTCTCCAGCACCCCACCCACCCCCGGCCGGCTGGGCCTCGATACACAAACACGCTCCTGCCCGAGGACACTGTCCCCACAAAGCACCGAGATTCTCGCCCAAACGTCCATCTGTTACCAGTCAAAATGGACCATCAAGGCACTAACTGGGATGGCCTGAGCAGAGGCCCAGCGGCCCCAGTGGGGGAACTCCTTCCTGCAGGACAAGACATCCCCAAGAACCGCGAATTCCAGCCGAGTTCCAGATGTCTGTGTCTTTGGATATCATTGATGAGAAATGAGCAAAGTTTAAGACTGAGTTGCTAATTTGACACTTAGGTCGGGAGGTCATCTCCTAGAAATCCTATCTATGGCAGCAGAGGGACCTTCTTGGCACGGCGTGTTCTGGTCAAGCCTGTCCAGGGCTCCATGGAGTTGCCCGGCAGGAGAGGGGAGGTCCGACGCTCACACACACCCCGGGGAGGGCCGTAGGCGCTGCACCAGGGATGTCCGTGTCCAGGCTCTGGAAGCCCCGCCGCCTAGGTGTCCTCCTCAGGGGCCTCACGGAGCCCTTCACTGTGGCAAGTCTGCCCAGTGATCTCCAGTAGGGCCCTGGCCTCAGGATCAACATCTAGGATGCTCTTTTTGCCCTGGACCTTGGGGAGAAGGGGAGAGGGTATTCATGATGTGCAGAGAGGCGAGCAGCTCCCAAGAACTGGAACCGAGCTGTGGTTTCCGGCCCTGGGTCGGCTCTACAGAGAGGGACCCACGCTCCGCCATTGCTGCAGGAAGCCCTGAGGCCCCGCCCAGGGTGCTCCACTCTCCAGAGTGATGAGGGGCTGCGTGGGTGCAGAGGGCCCAACCAGGCAGAGCCAGGCAACCACAAGGAGCCCAGGCCTTCTGATCTCACAGATGGGCAGGGAGGACAAAGGGACACACCTCGGGCAGGGCCCTGCTTTCCAGGACAGGGCCCAAAACCAACTGTGCCGTGCGCCTGCAGCGTCCCCAGAAACCAAGCAGGACCAGCCACCCCCGTGTGGAGGAACAGAGGAGCCCCACCTTCAAGACCCTCCACTCACCAGCTGCGACTCTGGGGGGTCTCCCACCGCCCACACCTCCATCTTGTCAAAGCAGAAGTTCTCCTGGGAGGACAGCTGCGGGCTGTTGTACGTGGTGCACGTGGGCTTGGCCTTGCTGTGTCCCTTCCCGAAGTCAGCATCTACCCAAAGCCCGAAGTAATCGTGCTGTCCTCCCATGCCCTGCAGAGGAAGCCCCAGGGTGTCAGCGACTCAGGGTCCCCCTCTAGGAACGGCCCAGCGTGCAGCGGGAGGCCAGCCCCTCTTTCTCCCAGACTGGGCCCACCCCTGGCCGACAGCCTCTGCTTCTTCCTGCAGCTGCCACACTGAAGCAAGGACAGCCAGGAACCGTGGCCACCCCAGTGTGGACCCACATGCTGTTTCATGAGCCACCGGCCAGCCTGGCTATGTGCCAGCTGTGAGGCAGGAGGGCAGGATGCCTCGTGACGGGTCTGCCACCCACGTGGGCCACCACAGGAGCCAGGAGAAAAGGCCACATTCACCCTTTGCACCCACCACTGAAAGCCCAGCAGAGGCCACAGCCTTCCTGAGGGAGACCCTGGCCCGAGTGTCTGCTCCCAGCCCCGAGACAGGACAGACAGACACAGTGCATGTGAGAACAAAAGCCACGGATGTGCGTGCAGAGGTGACACTGAGCGTCAGGAGGGACCCAACCCACCCCCAACCCACCCCCCACCCCATGCACTGCAGCTCTCACCAGTCCATTCGGGATGGTCTGCTGCCCACAGTTCAGGTACATGAAGTGGTCGTTGTAGCCCGTGTGCCGGTACACGGCCATGCTGGGGGAGACGGAGAACAGGAAGCACCTCTCGTCCCCTGGAAGCCACAGAGCAATGGACACCAGGTCACTGTGTGCACTGGGCACCAAGAGCAGCAGACATACGGCTCCTGCTCAGGAAGTGCAGAGTTGGGAGGAACCCGCCTCCTCGGAACTCAGGAGCAGAGGCAGGTGGCCCCTAGGATGCTGCGGAGACTGCTGGAGTGTGTGCGTGAAGACGTGGGGCCGTCCCCACCTAAAAGACCCCCATCCTGGAGAGAAGAAAGCTGCAGACAGAGCCCCTCACAGCGCAGGACCTCGGGGAGGGGAAGGACAGCAAGAGGCGGCACAGGTGTAAGCACACAGGCCATTTAAAGAAGCACTGGCCGGACATGGTGGCACAGCCTGTAATCCCAGGGCTTGGGAGGCTGAGGCAGGAGGATCGCAAATTGGGACCCAGCGTCATCAATTTAGCAAGACCCTAAGCAACTCAGTGAGACCCTGTCTCTAAATAAAACGTAAAAAAGGGCTGGGGATGGGGCTCAGTGGCTAAGCACCCTGGGTTCAATCCCCAGATTAATAAGAAGCACTGGTCAAAACCTTGGAAGTGACCCCTGCCCCACCAGCACTCAGCACTGGGGTGGGAGGAGGGCCTGCCTTGCCCACAGGAAGCTCTGTCAAGGGACCACCCCAGAGCTGCCTGCTGGGCCCAGAGACTGCACCTGGACCCTGGTCGCTGAAATGCCTGCGACTGTGAGAGCCACCGCCCAGGCCTGGGGGGACAAGCGCTCGGCAGCTTGGATGGGGGGTGCCACGAGGCGGGAAGGGGTCACAGGAAGCACATGGACGACATAAGGGGGCATCCAAGGCCCAGGGGACCATGGGAGGAGGACATTCTTGAGCAGGCAGAGTGCCAGCAAATAATGCCCTGACCGCCACTCAGACAGTGGGGGCCTCCGTGGCCAGGGTCAGGGCAGCCCTCAGGCAGCGCCTCAACAGCCTGCAAGGGTGGGAAGGACGTGCTGGACAGAGGTGGCGGGGCCACAGCCACTCATGGAGGAAGGACCCCACACAGGGATGAGCCTGGGGCACAGCAGGGGCCAGTCAGTCCCCCTGAGCACCTGTGGGTGTCCAGGTGGGGAAGGAAAGTCTGAATCGGCACCTGGGACCACACAGAGGCCTGGTGGGCGCCTGTCCTCGGAGCCGGGAGGCAGAGGGCCTGGGGCACTGGGAGCTGCCTGGTCCCCCCCCCCAACACCCCGCTCCTGCCTCCCCTCCTGGGCGCCGGGCTTTAGAGGAGTGTCACTTTGCTTTGTGGTCCTGAAGCTGTCATTCAACTGACACTTACTGGGCCCTGCTAGGAGAGGTGCCTGGGCCATGGCGTGGGTCACGGCTGCAGGGTCCCCCCCCCCCGGTCCAGCTGGGGCTGCTGACAGGGGAAGCCACGTGGAAACAGTGGCTCCAGCTCATGGGGAAGACCCCAGGGTCGCTCTACCTGCTGGAGTGGACCCCACAGGAGGGCTCCTTTGTGGTTCTCACCATCGAGCACCCGGCCAAGCTATGAACGCGGTCAGGACATGACCATCACGGGCTTCTGGGAACTGAGGCGCAGAGACCCAAGCACCTCCCCGAGGACCAGAGCGGGGACCAGGCCCGTCAGCCAAGCCAGGAGTCTTTCCAAGAACACCTCAGAACGACCCAAAGAGAAGCGTCATTCGGCCGCTCCCCTCTCAGAGCTGGAGGTGCACAGGTGGACACTACCCTGAAGGGGACCAAAGCCCAGGGCCGGGCCACCACAGGCCTAGGCTGCCCTGGGCTGGAGCTTCGTCCCGCGTTCCAGGGCAGAACGCCGTTGACGTGATGCCTGGTCTGCGTAACTTCCCGTGTTTCCCCCTTGTACCACCCTGAAGGGCACGAGGCTCTTCACGCCCCACTGAACCAGGGGGACAAAGTCAGCGTGTACGGACCACTGAGGCCCAGCAGTGGACCTGAAGTGTCCTCGTGGCTCTGTGGTCATCTGTGGTCCCGACTCTTGGCCTGTTCATGTCCTAAAGCAGAGCCTGAGCCACAGCAAGGCAGCCCAGCTGGGCTCCCCGAGCCACAGTCACCGGTGGGGAGGACACCCCACCCCAGATGTTGAGGTAGGGAGGCTGTGGTTTCCAGAAAAGTCCACGTGCAAGGGCAGCCGCGTGAGTGAACACCATGTGGGGAGAGTGCCCACCAGCGTCAGGACTAGCACTCAGAGATGATCAGGTTCTAAAACAACCAGATCCGGGGGACAGAGCACCGGCCCTTCACCTGCTGGTTCTCCCCCTCCCCAATCCCAGGGACACGGCCGTGGCCTCTGACGAAGCTCCCTGGGATGCTCTCAGCAGGTTCTCCAGGGAAAGGGGAAGGTCTGCCCCGGCCTCTGGCACTGGGCGAGCAGCTTCCAACCTCCACCAAGTCACAAGACCAGGAGGCAGCGCCCACAGAAGGGAGGAGGGGACAGGAGGGCGGCCAGTCGGTCCAGGCAGTAAAAACATCCCTCTGAAAGAAGAGTCATCTGTGGGTCCCTCCCAGACAAACGCAGCCCGACCTCTCCCACGACCTCTAGACCTGGTGGGGTGGGTGACACTGGGCCTCTGTGTCCTCTCCTGGAAGCTGGCCCGGGGCTGCCCCTGCTTACTTTACCCCGTGGCCAGGACCGGAGAAGGTCTGCGCACCAGAAAGGTGTCCTGGCTTGTCAGGCCCCTCGTGTCCAGGACACCCGGAGAGGCCAGGAGCAGCACCCCTGCTCCCCACTGCCCACAGCCTCCAGGGCAGCAGCAGCGGGAGGGCGCCCCCACAGCTGGGCTGCCCCGGGGAGCGCGGTCGCCCAGGCTCACCTTGGAACTGAGGCTTGACCTCCCAGGGGCAGGAGGCAAAGCCACCGAACACGTGTCCATCCTGGTCCTCGAGGAGAATGAGGCAGGGCCCCCGGTGCGTGATGTGCCCGCACAGCTGCGAGAAGCTCTGCCCATGGAGCTGGGAGGAGAAGAGCAGGCGCCAGTGGTGCCGCTGCTCCTGCGCCAGGTGGGAGTTGAGGTAGATGACCGCCAGGACGTCCAGGACGCTCTCAAACTCCCGCCCGGGGCCCACCTGGCGCTCGGGCACCAGCGTGGCCAGATCGAGGGACGAACGCAGGACCAGGAAGCCTTGGTGGATGACCACTCTCAGGAACGTGGCCACGTGGGGGACCCTGAACACCCAGTCCTCGACCGTGGCTCGGTCACAGGCATGGTCCAGCCAGTGAGGCCCCAGCGGCCTGCTGCCATCTAGGAGGGGAAATGGTGTCACTGGGCCAGCACGGCACCTTCCAGCGACTGAGCCACACAGAAACAGGAGCTGGGGACCGAGTGTGACCCTGGACACGGGAGGCGGCTCGGCTGACTAGAGATGAGCCCCAGCACCAGGCTCCCAACTTCAAACCCTGGTATGGAAAAGACCGGAAAATAGCTCACAGCTTCTTGTTTACATTGATTACAGTCGAAATCCCCTCAGGGTGTATTAAGATCACCTTCCCTTGTTCTTCCCACTATTTAACTGTGGCTGCTATAAAGTTTTGGAATTCCACGTGGGGCCTGCTTTATTTCTCCAGTGCTGGTCTCAACAATTTGAGTTCGAGACCCCTGTCTTCTCCTTCCCCACTGAGCTGCCCACCGAGCTGCACCTCAGCCACCCGCCTCACATCCAGGCCCTTACAAGGAGGCCGTGTCCCCTGTGCCTCAGCAGCTGGGACCTGTGAGGGCTTCAGCCCCAAGGGTCAACTGTCCAGGGTGGGGTGGCTGGTCACTCACGGGGACCCTCTAGTTGATCTGGGAAAAGCTAATGCTGTTGTCCCTCTCTCACCTACAGAGTGAGGTGACACGGTGATGTCACCGGAAACACCTGGGCCTGAAGCAGCCTCGGTTTCCCTGTGGGCACAATGGACGCGATTCCAGACACCCCTGTGTGGTCACCGCCAGGTCCAGGGAGCTTCCGTTTTTAAACTCACTAGTGCGTGTGAGCCTCCGTTCACAGCCGTCATCCCTCCCAACCCAGGGAAACCTGGGGTCTAAACTCAAATAATGGTTTTCCTCTAACTCCTGCCCATTTTACTAGAATTATATAGAAATTCCAGGAAATGTAGAAACCCAACTACTTAATCATCCTCTTCCCAACTTGTATGAGGCTTCAAATTCCTATCAGTTCTAATCGAACTAGTTTTCAAATACATTTCTCACTACCTGTTCATTACCTGAAATCTTAAGGATAATTTTAATTGTTTGATTTAACTTTTTCTAGTTAAAAGACAAGTTAACTTAAGTTTTATCTTTTTATGATTCTTCTTTTTAAAACTACTGACTTTGAAATAACAAATAATTGGGCTGGGGATGTGGCTCAAGCGGTAATGTGTTCACCTGGCATGCGTGGGGTGCTGGGTTCGATCCTCAGCACCACATGTTGTGTCCACGAAAACTAAAAAATAAATATTAAAAAATTCTCTCTCTCTCTTTAAAATAAAACAAATAATTCACCCACAAGATACTGATATGTATATCTTTCCACATTCCAAATACTTTCCTAAATATTTGAAAAATGACTTATTTTTAAATTGTATTTTAAAACCTGGCTTTATAATAAAAGAGTAACATATTTATAAAGTAACTCTACTTTGCAGAGAGACTTCACCATGAAGTTTTTTAAAATCTCAAATCCCAAGTAAATCTAAATATATACTGTTTCTCACCCAACGATAGCAGAATACATGCTTCTCAAGTGTATGATTGCTGAGGGCCATTGCCAAGTAGGAATGAGGCATCGAAATTTCCTTGCCAGCGTACCCCATGTTGCTTAGAGGACATTCACTGGGACATTGCATGTATGCTTTAGTAAGGTGACCTTGCTCAAGGACCAGGGCGGATCCGGGTTTAGAGCTGATCAGGTTTTAGGGAGTATCCCGTCCTTGGGTTTAGGGAAGTTCCAGGTTTAAGGTATACCCTGCGGGGTGGGGGATAGGGCGTATCCTGCTGCCTCAGGCACGTCTGATCCTTGAGTTCCCGTTGAGTTCTCGTGAGATTCAGAAAGTATTGGAAAAGAAAGCCTCGTGGAGTAGGTGAATTGGTCGGCGGCAGAACTGGGATTTCCCCAGAACATGTGTGTAGAGGCCGGTGTGAGTTCGGGAATAAAGAATTGCTATTTGAATCTACAAAGCTGTGAGTGGCTCGTGATCTTGTGCCCAGCCAAGACTGCGGCATTTGATGGACAATACCCCAAGTAGACCATATTCTAGGCCAGAAAAGATGCCCCAGTAAATCATACAATATATGTTCTCCAACCATGAAGAAATAAAATTAAAAATCAGTAGCCAAAGGCAATTTGAGGAATTCACAGCATGTAAAAATTGAATAACACTTCTAAATAGCCAATAGGCCAAAGAAGAAATCATAAGGGACATTAGAAAACACTAAGATGAATGAAAACAAAACCTAAAACTCATGGGTGCAGCTAAAGCAGCGTTTAGAGGGAAATTCATAGCTGCCTACGCTGACGCTGCCTACAGTGAAGAGAGATCTCAAATCAATCATCTCCACCTGTATCTTAAGAAATCAGGAAAAGAATACGAACTAAACCTAATGCAAACAGAAGGAGGGGAACAAAAGACTAGGGCAAAATACATGGAATAGTAGAAAAACAGGAGTTTTAAAAAAAATCAATAGAATCAAAATCTGGTTATTTGAGGAGATCCACAAAAAAATAGAGAAACATTGTTCACATCAGCAACAGAGGTGGGGCCATCGCTAGAATTATACAGAAATCCCATGACACTCAGAACACACCCAAGGGCTCAGCCACCCCTACTCCCACCCCCCGCTTGGATAGACTCGCTGCAAGGCCACAGCCCTGGAGACCCCCAGTCTACCACCAAGGCCAGCGTCGCTGAGGATGGCCGGGCACTTGCCTGGAAGCTTCATCTCAAACAGCAGGTGGGCAGCCAGTGCCTGCACCCTGGTGGGGGTTCCGGGGGCCTTCTTCCGGGTCCAGCCCTTCAGCTCCTGCCTGTGGGCCAGCACATGCTCCACAGAGCAAACCAGATCCTCTGTGAACTGCAAGCCCACAATTCCACCTGTAAAACTGTCCACATGACCCAGACCCCACCACACCACTGTGGGCCAGCCAGTTCTCTCCAACACCCCGCACGATGGACCGCAATATGGGGCAGTCACCAACTGACACAGTCCTCACCCTTCTAGTGGCACACATGGCTGATAGGAAGTCCCCAACCCATATAGGTCCTCATCCTTCTGGTGACACACATGGCTGACCTACAAGTCCTGCCCCAGCCTTTGTCCAGGAGTTCAGACCCTGGACACAGGGTACATGGTCTAGGGCTCCCAGGAGCAGAAATCTCAGACAAGTCCCCACCCTAGCTCCAAGCCCATGGCTAAGACCACTTGGGGGGCCTGCGTCCTCTACCTTCTGGAGTTCTCTGGCTTTCACGGGACCTTCCTTGGCAGAAATCATCTTCAGAATCATGAGACTCCTCTCCTCAGAGCTGCCTTTCAGCAGGTGGGACAGCGACGCCGTGAACTGCTCCCGCGAGACGCCCTTGCTGGGCCCCTGAGCCCTCCCAGTCGGGTGGACTCTCTGCATACCGTCATACAGTCTGGTGACCATCTCTGGGGGAAGAGCCTCCCCAATGCGGTTCTGCTGGGGACAGGAGGGAGAAAGGGCTGGAGGGGCACAAGGTCAACTTGGTAGTGTCCCAGGGCAGTAAGCTGGGGGCTGGGACCCTGATGTTCTCAGCAGCCAGCTCCCCCCCACCCAGGGCCCACCCTCACAGGGCCCAGCGCGCGGCTGCCTTGGCCATCAGATCCTCCACTCTGCTCCTACCCTGCCTGCCGTTCTGTCCAGTGTCCCCGGTTGGCCACGTCTTTCCTGCCTCTGCCCATCACTCCTCCTGCTTGTCACCCCTTAGGAGATCATGTTGGTTAGAGCCTTGTGCTGCCACATCTGAGCTTATTCGCCTGCGTGGCACGTCTGTGCAGAGCCATCTGGCCTCCACACTAGGGGTTTCCGAGTGCCTGGGTCCGCTGCACTAGCCCAGCTCTTGTGCTCAAGATGCATTTCTAGTCACTTCCACTAGACTTTTGGGTTTCTCAATCGGCACTTTAATGATGTCATTATACAAATACTGTTTTTCTTTTTGGCTTCAACATCAAATGTGATTTGACCAGGGACGGCAAACAAGCAGAAAAGAGCACAAGTCATGAACAGAGTCACAGGGTCCGAGCAGGGTCGGAGTGTGGGGCTCCCACCAGCCCCAGAGCGTCAGTGGCTGCAGCTCTCCTGGGCGCTCTCAGGAGATTCCTGTTTCTGTCCACTTCCAGAGTTCTGTCGCAGAGCGCTCTAGGCCCTCCCCGGACACGGCACTAAGGTCAGCTCTTAGGGCTCACCACCTCAGCCGTCCACTACGGTCAGGTCCTGGCCTGCCTGGTCCTCTCAGCTCCAGCCGTGTATGCCCAGGCCCACTGGGTGCTCCTGGTCTGAAGGAGACACACGGGCACACACATGGGCTGCACCATGAACTAGAGCCCCAAAGCCTCCCTGGCCAGCCTCCTCGTCTGCAAAATGTGGGTGGGCCCAATGCCCCATCAGACCCACGCTGCCCCGCTCCCGCGGAGACGCACTAATGCAGTCTTTGGTCAGCGTCCTGCCCAGGTTGAACACTTGAGGGTCCTATAGAAATGGCCAGTTTTACCTCCCTGAAGGAGACCCTGGAACGTGAGTCTTCAGTACAGCGTCAGGAGCACTGTAAGGGGCACAGGTGCGCCCAAGGCACTGGAGCAGCCTTGTCCCCAGCTGCCACCCTGTGTCAGGGAGGGCGGCCAGGAGACTCGGCTCCAGGGCAGGAGGCAGTGGCCCCCCTTGCTCCCCATGCCCCACATCAGCTCAGGCTAGAAACCCCCCAAACTCTGTGGAAGTTCCCATCTACTCCTAGTTCCTTTATTCCATACAAATACGACTAGAGTGACTTCAACAAAAGACGAGGGGACCTTCAGTTGTGACCAATGGCAGCTCTGCAAGGCAGGGCAGAGGAGCCACAAGGGACACCACGCGGCCCTCAGCTTTTCAGAGGGCCCACTCCTTAGTGCTCCCCCCGCCCCAGGACCAGGGCCCAGACCCTGGGCCCAGCTCAGCACGAGGCGCCAGCGGCCATCCTTGCCTTCAGCGCCTGCAGTGAGAAGGACCTGGGCGAGGCCTCAGAGCTGTCCTTGTCCAACGACAGAGTGTCAAACAGCGCATCGACCTCCGCCTGCTCCTCGGGAAGGAACTGGGAGTAACACCTCTGCTCCGCGCGGCTCCTGCTGTTCCCCATCTCTCCTGGGACCCAGCGGGTTCTCTGCAGAAGGACAGAGACAAGTTAGGGGAAGGTCAAAGTGACCATCGAGGCAGTGACGACTCTGGGGTCCAGCCGGTAAGTGCCAATTCTCCTGGAAAATGCAGCTAAAATGCACTAGACCTCGGAATGGGGCTTCCATGTAGTAGACATTGATAGTTGGCACCAGCCGTGCCCGGAGGGTCGCTGTGATAATGCACTGGGTCAGCAAAGCCAAGGGCAGGGACGGTGCCTTGTGTGGCCGGGCCCTTCAGGTCCCAGCCAGCAGGCCTCTTTCATCTGAGGTGTCAGAGGGGCAGAAACAGAGACTGACACCCAAAAGCAGGTGACCCGGGGGCCTGGTTCATTGTCACAGGCCTAGAAGAAGCCAGGTGCCAGGGGGGTCCATAAAAAGAGCAGTTAGAGGGGGCTGGGCTGGGCTCAGTGGCAGAGCACTCGCCTGGCACATGTGAGCCACTGGGTTGGATCCTCAGCACCCCATAAACATAAATGAATAAGATAAAGGTCTGTGTTCATCTAAAAGTAAAAAAATATTTTTTAAAAAAGAACACAGAGAGGAAACACCTCTTGAAAGGTGAAGTCTGTGACATTTATCCCCTGTCCCGGCTTCCTGGGAACTGCATTGGTGAGACCGCCACGGTGACAAACCCTTCACCAGCACGGGCAACTTGGTAAGCCGGGTCTGTGCCACAGGAAGCAACCTCCCAGGAGGCTGGGCCAGGAGGAGGCCATCCCAGCGGCAGGGAGCATGACGAGTGTCCCCATCAAGATGTGACGGCCAAAGGTGGGTGCCCAGGGGTCTGTCTTTCCTTTTATTGAGGTGAGAGCCCCACAACGCGATGCCAACCATGTTAAGGAGAACGATCCAGGGGCACTTAGGCCATCAACGGTGCCGTCAGCCCCCACCTGTGTGTGCCAAGGGATGCCCATCAGCCCCGGGGCACCTCGCTCCTGTCACTTCCCAGCCCAGGCAACCACAGCTCTGCCCCTGTGGCTCCCATTCTGGACGGTCCCCCAGCGGGTCCCAGCACGTGGCCTTCCCCGCCTCCCTCTTTTCATCCAGCGCCCTGCTGTCCTGCCACCCAGCCACGACTGGTGTCTGCCCTTTACCCCTTCCTATGGCCAACTGGCACTTCGCCATGTGAACAGGTCCTCGCTCATGCAGGGACAGCCGGGCCCTGGTGTTCTCTTGGCCACTGTGAGTGGGCCGCGGTGAGCCCGCATCTGCTCCAGCCATCTCTCACAGTCCCAAGGTGGATGCCGAGCCCTGGAGCTGCTGGCTCCTAAGGTGACCCTGACTTGGAGGAACTGCCACACGGCACTCCACTTCACAGTCCCCTGCAAAGCGCCAGTCCTCCATGTCCCTGCCATCGCCCTCTTTTGACTAAGGTCGTCTGTCCGCGGGGGGCCTGCCTTGACCAGCTTCACTGCTAACACACCCGCAAGAGCACGTCTGGTGGGGGGCCTCCCCAGAGCAGGACCCGCGGGGCTTACCAAGGCAGGCTGGGACAGGTCGCCCAGCCCAGTGTACGGTGCCACTCACATGCCATCTGATCTAAATGCTTCTGCTCAGGTTTCACAACAGCAGAAGAGCCAAGAAGGAAAACCTCTGGCCTGGCTCAGTGTCCAGTGGCTCAAGGCTGGTTCATTCTTGAGGCAAAGGGGCTGCTTCAGAGGAGTCCCAGCCCCAGGGCACAGCCATGCCAAGTAGACCCCAAGGGCCAGGGGGCAGGCCAAATGTCCAAACCCAAGCCCCAATAAATAACACTGTCATCCAGGGCTCAACCAGGAGAGGGAGCATCGTACCAACTTTTAAACACCCACTGAATGTCAGGGGTGTGCACAGGGAGGTTGGCCAACAGATGCATCCTTGCAGACCCAAAAGGTGGCCTCCCCACAGCAGGATGATTGCAGCAACTGTTTGTTTCAAAATATCCAGAAGAGTGGATTTTGAATGTTCTCACCACAAACGTGACAGGACAGAAATCTCCCAACAATGTCCAACCTCCCAACAATGTCTGGGAGGAAAAGAAGGCTTCTGATATGCCCTTTCCAAATGCAAGCTCCCGAACTTCAGTCCCAGAGAAGCTTTCTCATCAGACCTTCATAGGTTCACCTTGGTATTTGGGACAGCCACCGTCCTGCCATGTTGACCCATGTCAAATCCTCTTAGAGAAAGAAGCTCGTTGAGATCACAGTACCAGCAGCCTTTCAACTGGAGGTGGTTTCTTCTCCCAGGGGACATGTGACAATGATGGGAGACATTTGGGTTGTCATAACTGGGAGAAGACAGTCCTGCTGGCATTTGGAGAGCGGAGGCCCAGGAGGCTGCTGACCATTCTACAGCGTACAGGACAGCCCTCAAGCTCACAGGCTGAAGGTGAGAAGCTGTGGCTTCAAGGACGTGAGCAGGGGCCAACAGGATGGGTCCCTCCCACCCCTAGGACACTGGTTCACACCCTGCCCCTCTCTGCATGGGACTCCGGGCCCTGCCATTAAGCATAGGCAAAGATCTGAGTTCAAATCACAACACTCCATATTAGGACTAGGGGACAAGTCACTAAGCTCTTTTCAACCCTTAATCAAAATGGAAGAAAGTCCACTAGCCCAAGGTGACAGATTGCTTGCTTGACCAAATTTTAGTCAGGCTCTCCTCCTATCTGTGCTCCTCCATGTAAAATCCACCTTTCACAAGGACCCTATCCTCATAGCCCATTATCCCTGTTAGTAAACCAGGTTCATCCTCCACCAACCCCTGGGTGACAGCTCATCACCCCGGCCTGTCTTCTGCAAAAACTTGGTTAGGTCAGGCTAGCCAGAATCCCCCTCCCTCCTGATGTTGCCTCTGGTCATTTTCTGTCCACTGACCCCTACCTGTTCCTTGGCTGTAAATTCCCACTTGCCCATGCGAGAAGATCCCCACCTTGCCCCCTCTGCCATGTCCCTGTACCTATGGCCAGGCTCTTGAATGAAGCCTGGCTTGACGTGCTCTCACAACCATCAGTGAATAATTTAACACAAGGTCAAAGGATTGAATAAAGCAATCCAGGGAACTGGGAAGGCCAAAGACGGAAATAGCTGGGCCCGAGACAAGCAGAGGCAGCTCCTTGGCTCTAGGTCTGGGAACAAGGGAAACAGTCCTGCCCTAAGGGACTGCAGCTGGACCCCACACCACGCTAGATAGACGACAGGGCCTTTTCTGGGCACACTTCCTGCTGGTGTCCCAGGACGCTCTGTGGACTCCTTTCCAAGCTTCTCAGGACCAGTCCTGTCATCATGAGGAGGCTCCACCCTGGCCAGCCAACCTCCAACCCTTAAAGCCATGAACATGGCTCTCCCTGTCCCCTTTCTGGGGACACTCTAACCACTCCATCAGAACCCACCCACCTTAGGTCCTGTTTATGCCCCAGAGTCCAGCACCCCTTCTGCAAGGGGCAGCTTGAACCCAAGCAAGGCGTTCCCCTGGCCCAAGGCTGGCTTCCCTCCCTCCACTCTGGGCTCAGAGGGCCGTGTCCTGGGGGCCCTTTGCTTTCCCCTCCTAAGCTATCATTTTAGTTATCAGCTCCAGGCCAAGAAGATCCCCGCACATCCTCCATATATCCCCACTCGTGTTGCCTCCACAGATGCTCCGCTTCCTTCCTGTGTCAATGCCAGCACTCTCTCGTGGCTCTCCCTCCCGGGCAGCTGGCCTTGACCATGCGGAGGGCACTTCTAGAAACTTCTGATCTGATCGCACAGATGGCAGAAGGCCAGTGTACTTCCGTGCTCAGAGGACCACACCGGAGGCCCTCCCTCCCTCTGAGCACACTCCAGGGGCCTGGACAGGCCCGGGCACTCGGGGAGCGGCAGGGCTCAGGCCCACTGGGGACACGCTCCGCACGCATCCGCACCCCAGCAGGGCCCGCCCGCGCCTCCCGCTCAGCTCACCGACCTGAAGGACCCCGCCTGCCTTCCGGTGGGTCCGGTGGGTCCGGCCGCAGGGGTTTGCTCCGGGGAGTCTCCCCTGGCCGCGTTCCCTGGCAACGGTGCCGACAGGCGGTCCAGTGCCCCAATCCAGGAAGCAGAATCTGGAGGCGGAGCCCAGGGACGAAGCCAGCCAATGGCGAGGCGCGGTGTGGGCGGGGCGCGGTGTGGGCGGGGCCGGTCTCGTGGACCGGGTCCGCAGGAAGGAGCGGCTGCGGGCGGTCACTGGGAACTGGCTAGCAGGGAGAGGCAGTGCCTGGCCCGTAGGGCTGCTGGGGAGGAGAGGCCCTGGGCGGGGCGGAGCGGAGGAGCTGGGCGAGGGAGCGAGGCTGAGCACATTCCCGGGAGGAGAGAGGCCCAAAAGGGGACCCAGCTGAGGACCTTGCTCTGCTAGCCTCCGAAGACAGAGCCCCCTGTCCTCGACACCCCACCCTGCTGGTCCTGAAGGAGGCTCCCTCCCGACCTAGAGCCGTCCCCAGGCCTTCTTCCACCTTTTCAGTTGGTTTTATCTGTCATCCCAGCTTGGTGAGCAGCCAGGAAGGTGTTCACAGTCTTCACTGACGTGGCCTCGCTGTCCAGAGGGCAGGGCAGGATCTGTCCAGTTCCTGCTGGTGGCACAGTTTGGTAAATACTCCCTGACCTGTGTGTGCCCTTCTTCAGCTTCACCACCCCTTCATTCCAAAATGTTTTGACACATAGCCTCCATTTCTTCCCCTCTGCCCATTTCTTAAACCTACTGAAAGCCTGTCTTGGCCAGGACCCTGTCACTGACTCCAAGGGGCACTGAGCCCTGGCATGCAGCATCGCCTGTGGGCATTCCTGCCTCCTCAGCTCTTTCCGGGACTTCTGGAGTGCTCATTCCTTGCTCCCATTTTCTCCCAGTCCCATCTGGCTTCAGCTCCTCCTGCTTCTTCCCCTCTTTCCACCCCCTGCATCCTCCTGAGATAGCCCCCTCCCCCCCCCCCCCCGTGTTAAGCACTAACCTACAGGTCCAGCAGGTTTGCGCACCTGGACTCTGACCCCATAGGTCCACTGTAGGCACCTCACACTCAGCCTGGCAAGCCCGGTCAGCCTAGCAGTCCCTAGACTGTTTCTCCTGTTTACCTCCCATGGCCCAGCAAGAGACCTGGAGGGTGCCTCCTCCTCCTCTCCCCATTTTGATTAGTAAATCTGCTTTACCTCTAAGATATGGCCTGGTCTGCTCACTTCCCAAGGACCTCCTCCCCATGCTGCTGCCACTGGAGCACTTCACACTGAATCCCAGATCCTGACCTGCCCTCTGGACAGCAAGGCCACGTCAGTGAAGACTGTGAACACCTTCCTGGCCACTCACCAAGCTGGAAAAGCTAGGGAAAGCAGGAGCAGGACTGACTTATCCATAATGACCCCTTTGAATGACAACACTGCTCCTACGGAGGACTCTGCTCTCTAAAGTCACCCACCAGCAGAAGTTTGCTGTTTGAAATTCTGTGGGTCCAAATGACCCAGCGGCTCTCCCTGGAAGACGGTGGTAGCAGTGACTGGAGTGGCCGCCAGGGTTCTAGCCCAGAGTGACTCCTTGCAGGCAGTTTCTGGACATCCTGAACCACAGCATCTTAACTGAGAGGTCCACTTTGCAGAGACCTGAGGCTGGCCCTTCACACACAGCCTCATCTGAACTTGACCTGAGCTCCGTCATGTGGAAACTCTTGGCCTCTTCAGGTGAGTGGCTCCAGTTAGCACACCTGACAGCACAGGAGCAACCCAGGGGTGCCAGGCAGTTTGGGCTAGGACAGCTGTAAGATCCACGGAGGCAGCACTGTCTTCTAGTTTACTTGTGTGTGTGGCACTCCCACCACGGTGCAAGGGGTGACGAGCCAGCCGTGAGCACCACTGCCCTGCCTGGCACTCACGGGCCTCCTCCATCTCCCAGCCCCCACCTGCTGAAGGAGTGGGAGGTGCTGGTCCCCTCCTGTCCCAGTTCCACCTGGCCTGGATCCAAGCACATGCCTTCTGCCCCCAAGGACGTGCCCGCCCTGACCACCTGGGAGGCTGCCTGGCTCCTCAGTGCCTTGCTTTGCCCTGCTGCCCTCCGCTGCCGAGTGCTTTTGCTGTATTTAGTTCCTACGTCTCCCCAAGAGAACGCAGACCCCCAGCCAATGTTCCTGCCAGGTCTGCCAGTCTCCTTAGCAGAACCAAGGGGTGGCCATTCAAGAAGTAAAGAATGGGGTGACCTCAGGAAGCCAAAGGACTCTGGCTGATGCCCGAAGTGGAGAATTGGCCAGCACGCTTAGCCTGGGCCAGGCTCGGCCCTCCTGTGACTAGGGCAGGAGAGGTCACCAGAGACCTGCCATCCCCAGCACTTGGGCAAAGCCTAGGGGGCCCAACTTTTCCTGTGAGATCCAAGGAAGGGGCAACCAGGGGGGGAAGGTTTGCCTGCACTTGGGGTGACATTGACACCAATGAGCTGGTCCTCAGGGACAGTAACAGAGCTTTATAGTCAACAGTGAAGCCTGGTTTTCCAGCCTACAGCCCCGATCACTGCACACGGGATGGAGCATCCTGTGGGGGGCTCCTAGTCCAGCCACATCAGCTGCTTGGGGTCGGCTTGGTCACCTACCCAGGCACCCCTGCTGTCTGCCAATCAGATGCTTCCTGGCCATTTAGGTTAGAACAAAAACAGAAGCCCTTCCTGCCTGAGGGCTGCAGGCCTGACTACCCACCACTCACAAGACATGGCCGCTCCTGGGGAAATCCTCCGACCCCGGAGCCCAAGGTACCAGGAGAAGCAGAGTGTTACGTCCCCAAGCCAGCCAATGCCTTCTCACGTATGCCAATGACATGAGTGAAGTGCCCCGAGTCTTCCCCTCTGCTGGCTCCAGATAGGTGTCTGTCACCTACACACAGGACTCCTGATGTCCAAGACACCTGGTACCGGAACACGGATCAGGTCCCTGAGTCCTGCCTCAAGGCTCTCGAGCATATCTGCAGTGGCCCCTGGAGCAGCTGTGGTGCAGATGAAGAGACAAATTCATATAATTGGAGATGTGCTGGGGTGCGGGGACGAGAGAGTAGTGGCCTCTCAGGTGCCGACAGTAGGGGCAGGAGCTTATGTGGAGGGAGCCATTGCCAGCTGCGTGGCCATAACAAACAGCTGACGCACTCTCCGCAGTCTGAATTGGGTGAAACTTAAAGTGTTTGAAATTTCGCCTATGAAGACTGCCTTTTTTTCTTTTTTAATAGCCATTGCGATATTCCAGCCACTCCCAGGGGAGTCCCCACATGCTGCAGCTGCACACAGGGCTGGCCCCAGGTAGGCTGACTCTGAGCACTGATCTCTCCTTAGCGCCCCAGAGTCCTGGCTTCTGGTCCTGCCAGCCATGGGGACGCCCCTGCTAGCCAGCCTGGCAGGTGAGACAGAGTCCAACTCAGAGGGGCTGAGCCGCCCACCAGCACCCTCTGCAGCTGGGCCCCTGCTGTCACCACACGCCCCCCGTGCCCATATCTGGAGCTATCCTAGGATCCTCCAAGTTTGGACTGGCAAGGCATTTGGGAGACCCTCACCCAGCAGGAAATACAGGCGAGGTTGCCTTCCAAGGGAGGGACCCTCAGTACTGCCCCCATGAACTTCAGCTGTGCCATGTGAGCTATAGAGAGAGAGCAGAGAGAGACAGATGTCTTCATTTCATTGAAGGTCAGTTAGTTTTGACTCAGGTTTAGATAACCACATGTAGCTCACAGCAAATGGCACAAAGCCTGCTGGACCCTATGCAGCATTTCATAGTAGAAAATAAACAATAAAAAACACACCCACCCACTGGGACGGCTAATACTTAATGGAAATAAGGGTTAGCGCAGAGACGGAGAAATGGGAACCCTGACAGTGGGAATGTTACAACGAATAGGAAAAGTCTGGCAGGTCTTCAAAAAGCTGAGCAATTACCGCGTGACCCCGGCAATTCCTCTCCTATGTACACCCAAATCTGAGCCCAGGTATTCAACACTGCGTAAGGAGGGACACAGCATGGGCACAGCAGCCCAAAGGTGGACTCACACTTTCCATCAGATCCGTATGGACTCTCTGTGCACAATTACGCCTGGCAGTCAAAAGGTGCTGAATGAAGTACAGACAGGCAGGAACACAGATGCACCTGGGAAACAGGACGCCGAGAGGGGCCCCACACGGAGGGCCACGCAGGGCTCATTCCACTCACATGACCTGTCCGTCATGCAGAGCCTTGGAGAGCTGACTGGTGGCTGCCCAGGGCTGGGGGCAGGAGAAAGAGTGGGAGCACCTGATCCTGGTGGGGACCCTTGGAGGTTAGAATGCTTCCCGACTAGATACAAGTCACCCCAGGTGTGAGCGAGCTAAAGTCACTGAAGTGTACATTTTTTTAATATTTATTTTTTAGTTGTAGTTGGACACATTACCTTTATTTGTTAGTATGTGGTGCTGAGGATGGAACCCAGGGCCTCACGCTTGCTAGGAGAGCGCGCTACCACTGAGCCACAACTCCAGCCCTCTGAAGTATATATTTTAAAAGGGTTAATTTTATCTTATGTGAATTTCACCAAAAAATCCTTAAAGAAGAACACAATTTTTTGAATCCCTCCCCCAGACAGTGGTGCAAAAGGCCTAAGGCCATGGAGATGAGGGGTTCTTGGGAGAGACTCAGAGGTGGGATTCCATGTCCCCTGAGGCCTTGGTGGCACCTCTCGGGGGCTCCAGTCAGCGTCCATGGGACTTGTGAGGCAGCTGAGGGGCAGGGGCAGCGAACAGGGTCTGCTCCTGGAAAGTGCCCATCTGGCCCAGGTGGGGACCTGGGACAGGGACCTGGGACAGGGAGGCACGGTCCTGGAGTCAGCACAGAAGGGGCCTCCAGGGCCTCCCAGGTGACAGGAACCCAGCACGAGAGGCTGCAGGGACCTTCACACAGGGCAAGCAGGGCGCTGCCAAAGCAGCAGCATCCACAGCAAGGGGACCTGCCTGGGCAAGCCCAGGGGGAGGGGTGCAGAGGGCGCAGGGAGGTGGCCCTGAGCCTGGTCAGATGGAAACGGGCAGCTTGCTACCTGAGGGCCGAGCTCCGCCCGAAGACCCAGAACCCCACAGAGTTAAAGACCTTGAGATGAGATTGTCCCAGGTGACTCAGTGGGTCCCTGTCACCACAGGGGTTCCGATGGAGGGAGGGGACAGAAGGGGGACGGAGAAGGAGAGGTCCAGGTGGAAGCCAGACGCAGAGGGACGGAGACAGTGGAAATGCCGCACTCTGCAGGAAGACGGAGGAGGGGTCCCAGATGGGGCTGAGGCAGGGGTTCTCTAGAGCTTGAGCGGGAGTGCGGCCCTGCCCACCCCTGGATCTGAGGCTTCTGACCTGGGGAACTCTAAGAGAACACCTTACGCGTCCTCTGTCACTAAGCTTCGGACCCCACCAGCTGTCAGAAACTGACAGGCCCCAGAACCAGGCAGAGGTGTTGTGCCCCCACCGCCTCATCTCCCCGTCACTGCCACAACCCAGAGGGGTCGGAACTGGGGCTGGTAGAGAATCCGAGTAAAGCTGGGTTTGGTGGCACAGGCCTGTAATCCGAGCCCCTAGGGAGGCTGAGGCAGGAGGACCTCCAGTTCAAAGCCGGCCTCCGCAACTTAGCAAGACCCTGTCTCAAAATTTTAAAAAAATAGAAAGGGCTGGGTGTGTGGCTCAGGAGTTAAGCACCCCGGGCTCAATCCCTGGTACCAAAATAAATAAATAAATAAATAAATAAATAAATAAATAAAAGAATTGGAGCAAATAAAAACACAGGATGTTTAGTGAAGTTTTATTTCAGTAAATAATGAATTTTAATATCAACAGTCCCAAACATTTCATGAGACATAATTACACTAAAAATATGATTGTGGTTATTTATCTGAAATTCAGATTTAAATATATGCATCCCGGTTTTATTTGGCAACCCTAGTCAAAAACAGCAGCTGCTGGAGAGGAGGGGCACAAGGAAGAGAAACCCCCCCAGCCTCCCACTCCCTACTCTGCCCCATCGCCCCCACATAGTGGAATCCAGGCCCGGGTGTCACCGTCTGGGACCACACTTTTTAAATTAACAAGTCAAGGTCGCTATCAAGCTACAGTGACCCTGGGACCTAATTTCCTAAGAACAGACAGGAAAAAAGTCATGGGGAGGGTCTAAGCTCTTCCCAGGGAACAAAGGGCCCTCGCCACCATGCCCAAGCACCGTGGGGGACAGCAGGAAATGTGGCCGGTGCCCCCAGGAGGACGTCTTGGGCCATGTACCACAGGATTGATCACTCAGACCAACTCAAGACAAAGGTGCGGACTCTGCCTCTGATGAGCCGCCCCCAGGTGCCCTGCCTGTGTCCCTGCCCGGATTAGGGGCCACTACAGGGCAGGAAGCAGACCCTTTTCCTTTCGGAACCACAGGGCTGTGCTTCCTGACCCTTCTTCCTGCGGAGGTGATCAGAGCCAGCGTAGCCATGTGGCCACTAGGTGGTGCTGGTGGTCACCACAAGACACAGGGCTAAGCCAAATACAACTAGTAGATGCGGTGGCTGTAGATGTGATACGAGAGCCCCTGCGGGACCCCCACCCCATTCCAGCTGCGGTGCACGTCTTACGTCACCCTGACTCATGTGTCACTCTCCGTGAACCAATGCTGATACGTTGCCAGTCACTCAAGGCTGCGTCCTCTTCAGACCGCCTCAGTTTCCCTCTCCTGATGTCCCTCTTCCGTTCCAGGATCCCAGATGTCATTTAGTCATTCTGTCCCCTTACGCTTCTCTGGGTTGAAGGTCTCTCAGAATGTCCTTGGCTGTGGTTGCCTTGGGGGCTTTGAGCAGTGTGGTCAGGTGTTTTGTAAAGTGCCCACCACTGATGGTAGGAGCTGGGGGACGAGAATCGCAGAGGCGAAGAGCCTTCTCATCACACATCAAGGGTCAGCACGGTGGACGTGACTCCCCCCCATGAGCACGGACCTTGATCTCCGCGGTGACACTACTCCCCCATTTCTCCCTCTGTGCTGCACTCTGATGCTTTTTGAAGGTTTATTTTGTCTCTTTTGAAAACGACTTCCCGTCCCTGGTCCCTGGCCCTAGAGCCACCAGCTCGGTTAGGATGCAGGGGAGGGGCTAGGGCACGGGGTGCAAAGAAGAAATGGAACCTGGCAGGAAGGGCCCAGCGATCTCAAAGTTCAGAACCTAAAACAACCTGGCGATTTCTGCTTCCTACCTAAAATTACCCAAGCAAAACTCGGCCAGCCTCCTTGCGGGGGTGATGGGGACTCCAGGGAGGCAGCTGGGGAAGGCAGAGTGAGAAAGGCACAGTGTCACTGTCCTCTAAGTAACCAAGAGGCAAAGCCCTCAAGACGAGGGCCGCCTCTCTGTGCCTGCACTTGGTGGGGACCTGGGCCACAGCAGGTGCTCGCCCTGCCCCACCCACATCAGCTCATTTCCGCCAGGCAAACCCAACAGATCCCGCCCGTGGGGTTCAGCACTTTCTGTGACTGCCCACCGTCTGGGGCAGACCCCACGCTCTGGCCTAGGGTCTCCACCCCCAGGTTCCCCGCTCAGCTTGGCTGCCCTTCCATTCTGCCCAGAACAGGCTCCCACTCTCTTCCCGCCCTTCCCCATCAGACTCGGTTTGAATGCCACCCACACCTGACCTTCCTGCCCACTCCCCTCCACAGAGGAAGAGGTGGGGGGAGAGAGGCGGAGTCCATGGCCGACTGTACAGGACAGGAGGGCAAGCCCCGCCTGTAGGAGCAGGGACAAGCCACAGGAGCCCAGGCGTGGAACATGGGCCCCACCTGGAACCCCTGCCGACTTTGCTGACTCCTCCGTGTTCCTCTGACGGCAGCCACACAGGCACTCAAGTCTGTAGTGCAGCTGCCTGGCAATGGCAGTGCCACCTCTGGCTTCAGGCAAGGCTGGCTTTGTGCTGAGTGTCACCAGGAGTTCAACCACGTCTCACAGGCTAAGGCTGTTTCTGCTTTTGTGGTGTGCGGGCCCTCCATCTTCCTCTAAAGCCATTAAAGGTGTCAAGATCTCCCGTGGCTCATGCCTGTGTGCACACACTTGCTGGAGGAGCTTGTGCGGCTTAGCTGAGCCAGGCTGCTGCTCACCCATGCCCTGCTGAGCAGGGGTGGGGGAATGGCCTTTTATGGTGACGGCAGCCCAGGGCTCCTGAAGGAAGCCAGTTTCCTAAGAGGCTTTGAGCAGCTCTTTCAGGTCTGCCCTTCAGGCAAGGCTGGCTTTGTGCTGAGTGTCACCAGGAGCTAGGTCTTTCCAGAAGAGCCAGTGTGGGGAGCCATTCTGACACGTGATTGGGTGACTCCCGTTAAGGGCCTGAGGCACTCTGGCTGTGTCGGAGTTATCCCGACCCTTTCCTGATGAGAGAGCCCATCCGTGTGGGGGTGTGCGTAACCACTGACCCTGGAGACCCAATCACTGACCCTGACCTTGGAGTGCAGCCCCCCCTCAACCTTCATTGGATGGAATTCTCCCCTGAATCTCTTGTCCCCCCAAATAAAAGGCTACTCCCGGGCGTGTTCGCTCTCTCTCTCTCCTGCTAGCCCAGAGTAATCCTCGCTGCCCTGCTGGGCGGCTGGAGGCGGGGAAACAGGGAGGCGAGCCGTCTCGGACCTAGCAATGTAAAATAAGGTACTGTCTGTGTGTTTTATTTTGATCTCTTCTAACTAACTTAATGCCAGAACCTCATTAATGAAACCACTGCGCAGGCCGCGTGGTAGAGGCCAGTGTGTCTAAGACAGCAGAGTCAGGTGCCCAAGCTAACGGGGGCTCATCCTCCTTCCTGCCCACCGTTTAAAATGAAGAAAGACATCAGGGAATCTAATCACTCGGGAAGATGAGCAGAGAGGCAGCGGGGTGCATGACATCAGGTGCAGCCAGACGCAGCTGCCATGTTGGATTTCAAATCTGTAATTAGGGAACATCGGCTCCCAGCCACTGACCCAGGCTGGGTGTCAGCCTGCGGTACCTCATTTACCTCTTCGCTCCGTGGGGCACCGTCATCCCCACTTAACAGATTCAAACCAGGCTGGGAGGAGGCGCCTCTTCCCCTCGATCAACAGCTCATCCACAGAGAGACACAGCCCCTAGGACTCCGCCCTCGGGAACCCCGGGCTGGAGGGGTGGACGCAGCAGCCGCGCGTGGCTGGTCTGAACTGAGCCAGGGAACAGGTGGGAATTACACACCAGAGTTCAGTGACTTCTTTTTCAAAGAATGCAAACTGTGTCAAATGTCAAAGCTGTTTCAAAACTTGAAATAATTCTAAGTTCATGGAAAGTGGCAAGAGTTTGCAGAGGTCACATATGCCCTTCATCCAGCTTTGCCCACAGGAACAGGGGGACAGCTTATGTGTTTGTCACACAATATCCAAACCAGGATGGGGCGGGACACATGGCTCTACCCCTAGGTCATTCCGTCATATGAATGTTGAACTGCAGGACCACAGAAGCAATACAGATCTAGAGCTGTCCCACGGGCAGATGAGCCAACCCTGGATACACTTAAAACAAATTATATGCTAAAATATTACATTGGAAATATTGGGCTGGGTCAGATAGATTATTAAAGTTAATGCCCCACATTTCTTTTCCTTTAACTGTGAGTAACAGCAAGGTGAGGCGCCCACAGGGAGCTTCTGTCTCGCCCAGAGAGCTCTAGCTTAGGAGTCTAGGTCCTGCTCAGCCAGGGTGGACAGCTGCTTGGCCTCCCCAGCGTGGCACCTCCGAGATCAGACCTCTCAAGTCACAGCATGAACATCCGTGCATTCAATGCATTTATTGAGTCCCTACTATGTGCTAAAGTTCAGGAACACAGAAGAAGGAGACCATGTCCTTGTAGAGGGAGCAGAGGTGTCCTGTGTAGTCCACACGCAGGACACGGAGAGGGGTGTCTGTGGCCCAGCCAGGTGGGGGGCCTCACAGGGTTTATTTAACCAGCGAGGCGAGGCCCGGCTGCAGCACAGCACAGACACACTCACAGTGGCCCCGGGAGACGGCCCCTGCAGATCAAAAGCAAAGGTGAAAATGCTGCTCAGAAAACCCAAGTTGTCCTGTCCCTAAGCAGGGGACCTGCAATCCCACCCTCAATGCCAATACCTACCAGTTCTCATGCAGAGGACACCGGAAGGAAGTGACTGTGGCAGAAAGAGCCCAGCCCCCAGAAGGTGCCGCACCCAGGGTGACTGTTCCTGGCAGAGCCTTTGAGAGCCGCCAGGGAACCCAGCACCCAACCCCCAACCCCCAGAGCAGGTCGCCCCAGGGCTCAGCCCCAGCCCCACCCCGGCTCACCTGGAGGGCTGTTTAAAAAGTTTTGACCTGAAGTTTTGAACCTGCAGACAAGCAGACCGACAAGACAAGGCCACGTGGGCAGCCTGGACACCAGGCCCCTTAGCTCCTTGGAGTCTGTGTGGAACAGCTTGGCCTGGCCTGCAGCCTCAGCATGCAGGAGCCATGGCTTAAAAAAAAAAAAAAAGAAAGAAAGAAAGAAAGAAAGAAAAGAAAAGAAAAAGACACATTCTTAGTAACCACAAATCACGCATCATCGGCACCCCATGGAACTTTGTATCCAGTCTCTGGGCTAAATCCTGTCCTCTGCAACCAGCACCTCGGGACAAGGCTGTTTGGGAAAAGGGTCACCGCAGTGGGGGTGGGCCCCTACCCTGTAGGACTGGCTCCTCATAAAAGATCAGACACAGGGGAGGTGACGCCAAGAGTCCCAGGCAAGACCATCTGTTCTCGAGGACAGGGGCCTCGGGGACTCCAGCTGCCCACACTTTGCTCAGAGCTGGCCCCAGAGCTGAGAGGGGGCAGGCTCCGTGAATGCCAAGCCGGGGGCTTCGGTGCTCTGTACGGCCCCAGGAAGGGGAAGGAATGGGGTCCATATCCAGAGCTGAGCTGTGAGCAGCTGGGGTGGGGCCCAGCATGGGGCTGCAGGTGCCCCAGCCCCACTCCCTGCTCCCCTCCCCTAGCCCTGAGGGAGGTGGGCAGGTGAGCCCCACCTGCCACTGGGGGAGGGCAGATGAGTGTCCGCCTCAGGGTCCTCGGCTGGGCTCCTGGCTCAGTCAAGGCCCCTGGGAGCTCGTTAAACCCAGACACCTGTGCCCAGACCTCCCACCCACAGGCCCTGGGGTGGCATCCACCGTCTGGTTTTTTTGTTGTTGTTTGTTTTTATTGTTTTTTTTTTTAAGTTGTAGTTGGACACAATACCTTAATTTTATTTGTGTATTTTTATGTGGTGCTCAGGATGGAACCCAGCGCCTCCCACATGCTAGGTGAGCCCTCCACCACTGAGCCACAACCCCAGCCCCCCACCCCCACCCACGAGGTCTGTTTTAAGGAGCCTCCTGGACCCTGGCCCTCTGTGTACTCCATGGCCTCCAAACTAGCCCTACACCCATGGCCCGAAACAGGGCATCTCCTTCCTGGTCCACAAACGGGTACAGTCTCCAAAGCCTGAAAGAAGATATCAGAAAAAGGGGATATCTCCTCCTCCGCCTGGTTCTGCTCCCCAGAGGCAGCAGACGCTGCAGGGTTTGTGTGGATTCTCCGGAGTCCTGGGAACACGGTCTCTCCCACCCGCAGCCCTTGAACACAGACACGCTACCTGTCAGGTCTGTGGTGGTGACTTAGAACAAAGCAGCCCACGCGGGAAAGGAACATCAATCAGGCTCCTGTCAATCAGCAGGATCTCCTGACTAACGCCTGTCAATCAGCAGAACCCCCTGGCCAATCCTGAAGTTCAGCCAGCTCCCCTGACCAACTCCAGCAGGACAAGGGACCCAAGCCCTTCCCTGCCTGCCAGGGGTATCAGCAGCGGGAGACGGGGTGGCGCCTGCACCAGGTCTGGCCTTTCCCACCTCCTGAAGGGCGCCTGGTGTTCCACGGCTCCTGCGTATTTGGAGATACATCTGGCTCCAAACCTGTGTTGACCAGTGCCTGGTCCAGGCCACAGTGTGGCACCCTCAGGGAGCCAGGTCTGCATCCAGGCCGGGTGACAGGCATAGGCATTGAAGTTTGAGAAGCACTGGCCCAAACAGAGCCGTGCAGGCGAATGCATGTGCCACCCTCCCTGCCCATCTGCCCACCCTCCTCGGAGTGGAGAGGAGAGGTAGGCGTCCTCCTCTGGGGCTGCAGTGTGTTTTCTGGGGTCAGTCTGTATCAGCTTCCTACAGCTGCTGTAACAAAATACCACAAACCAGTGCTCTGAAACAACAGAGACTTCTTTGCCTCGCCGCAGTCCAGGAGGCCATGAGTCCAGATCCAAGATGTCCACAGGCTGGACTCCTTCTGAGGCTGGTGAGGGAGACTCTCCAGGCTGGGCTCCCAGACACAGTGCTCCAACCTCAGTGGTCAGGGCCTCCTCCCGGCCTCCTGCAGTCTCCGCTGGCCACCACCCCGGGCTGTCTTTTCTTCCCCCAGGAGCATAAGCAGATTCCATGCAAATCCCCACCAGCACAAATCTGCCCGGCTCAGCCCAGCCCACCCGAGTCGCCCCACACCGCCAACAGGAAGGGGCTCTCCCAGGTCGCCTCAGGAAGTGCTGAGCAGCACTGGCCCCAGCTTAAGCCCAGAGAAGTCCATGGCCTCGGAGAGCACAGCATACTGTCCCCTTTGTTAGCACAGAGCTCCCAAGGGCCCTTGATACGCTTCCAGCAGGACCCCACCACCAATGACAGCCCAGCCCCTCATCAGCCACGAAGTGAAAATAGAAATGACGCCGCGGCTGCATTTAAGCCGGTTATTAACCACTCCCGGCTTCCCACGGTGGCCCGCGGCCAAGCGCAGGCGGTGCCTCTCTGACACGTGGATCTTAAACCCACTGATTATAAAGAAAAGAATGGCCCTCGGGTTCAGCCATGGCTTCGGGGCCAGGGCTTCTGTGGATGCTCGGAGGAGTCTCGGGAGAAGCTAAACCTGGCTGCACAGACGTGAGCCGACGCTCAGAGAGAGCCAGTGACCTGGCCACGGGCACTCGGCCAGTCAGGCGGAGCCAACTCTGCAGCCTGGGTCTCCTGACCCTAAGCAAAGCCAATCGCACAGCCGGCCACCCAGGGGCAGATTAGAATTCCCCTACCACATTCTGTTCTTGGAGAAAATGTGGGTTTGTTGCTGCTTTAGACACAGCAGTGCACAGAGAACTGTGGGCCAGGCACTGTCCAATCACCTGGCCAGCAACGACCCGCTCAGTCTCCCACACCAGTCCATGGGCATGTGCAGGTTCATCCAAGTCCCTCTGCACATGCAGACCCCGGGCCCAGGAAGGCTTGCAGATGCACTCCCAGGAGGGGCCAAGCTGGGATGCACACCTGGGCACCGGATCCCAGAATCCCCACACTTGGCCACTGCCCCCCCCCCGTGGCAGGTAAAAGAACAGGCACCAAGGAAAGGGACACGGGTTGTGCCTGTGTGTAGGATCAAGACTCACTGAATTACGGGTCTAAAAATCCCGTGGAGCACAGAGCACCGTCAACCCAAGCAGCAGACAGGGCACGAGGAGCCAGTGACGAGGACCACGCGCTGCAAACCCACAGGGACTGGGTGATTAGTTTTCCCATCTGTAAAATGGGGTTGATGATGTGGTACCCCCCCACCTGTGGGGGTGTGTTCCCAGACACCAGTGGACACCTGAAACCAAGACGTACCAATCTGTAGGTACTCTATATTTTCCCCATACTTACTTATAAAAATGTTTAATTTATGAACAAGACACAGTAAGGGAGGAACAGTAATAATGAATAGTAAATAAAATAATCATAACCATAAGCCATAATAAAATTTGGGTGAATGTGGTCTCTCTTCTCCAAATGTCTTCTACGGTACTCTCCCCTTTTGTGGTGGGGAGAGACGTTAGGATGCTTATAAATGAGATGAGGTGAGGCCAGTGGCGTGGACAGAGAGGCTACTGAGTCAGGGTTACCAGAACACAAACACCTCGATGCGTCAGTCTGATAAAGTCCGCTACTCAGTGACTAACAGGTGGGTAGCAGATACGGTGTGGATCCACTGGACAAAGGAATGGTTCTGTCCCTGGTGTGTGTCCACTGGACAAAGGAATGGTTCTGTCCCTGGTGGGACGAGCTGTCTTCGTCACAGTACTCAGAACAGCATAGAGTTTAGGTTATGAATTGTTCATTTCTGGAGTTTCCAGCCTGCAGGTGGCCGCAGGTAACCAAAATCACAGGCACCAGGGTCAGGGTAGGCGAGACCACGGCACCTCCCTCCTGCTGCGAGCTGAGTGGAGCGCCCGGAAGGGCAGTGGTGCTCCGCCAGGGCTCCTCCCAGGTGGAGTGGAGGCTCTGTTAAGCCAATGTCCCCCACGACAGCCCGACCACCCTCTGAAAGTTGGGGTGAATCTGGGATCATTCAGGGCCTGGACCAGCCTCTGCCCAGGCGGAGTTAGTGACATCCACCTGGGACCACAGGGCTCCTGGTGACGATCTTGACTTCTATAAGAAGCCACCTAGAGGTCATTTCTCTCATCTCAGCACCACAGGCCTCCCTGTGCCTCACAGGGACAACGTGGCAGCTCCTCTGTGTCAAGCAACGGGCCTGAGGCCGAGAGCTGGACACACGGGGGCTGGTGGGGAGCTTCTGCGGATCCGTCTGCTGGCACCTGGAGCCTTCAGGGGCTGTGGGCACTCAGGAGAGGCCCAGGTCTGAGCCCAGCTCGGGGCCCTCTGCGTGATTCTGAGCGCAGGGTGACCTTCCTGGCCCAGGTTCCGCGCCTGACATCTAGGTAAACCTGGACTTGCCCCCATCACAGGGCTGAGGAGTGAAGCCCAGGAGGGGCCAGCAGAGGACCACAGCGCAGGGCCCTGGTGGGGGCTTCCCTGAGGAAGGGGGTGGAGGACGACAGAAGGGACAGAGGGGACCTGAGTCCAGGCTGCCGGAGGGCCTGGGAAGGGGGGTTAAAGGAAGCAGGTGCCAGTTGGAGCGGAGCAAACGGCCACAGGCTGGGCCGGGCAGTCCCCTGAGGCCCTGTCCACTGTGTCCTGAGAGCAATGGAAGTCATTCACAGAGGACGGGGCACACTGCGATTTGCATTTTGAAAGGTCATTCTGCCTGCTGTGAGAGCCACAGATGGAGAAGGGACAGCGCAGGAGGTGGGGGTGGGGGCGGGGTCTCAGGGGCCAGGAGCCACGTCCTTGCAGCCCTCTGAGGAATTCGGTGCAGGGACATTCTGAAAGCCCTGCCCAGCCTCCGAGGGATTCTTGTTTGGATTCAATAAAAGGTAAAGTTCCAGGTGCCTCAGGGGAAACCCGAGGAGGGGCCACCCGCAGGAAGGAGCAGCCTCCCCCTGTCTGCCCTCTGCACCTTGGAAGAGGAAGTAACTGTCACAGGGCAGGAAGAGGGACACCTCTGCGCTCCCGGCATGACCTGCCCGGTCCACTGTGTCCGCAGGTCAGGACCCGAGGCAGATGCCTTGGGATTCTGCTTCCTCCCCTCAGACCTGGCCGGGTCCTGGGCGTCCCCCTCTGTGCACCCACCCCCTCGGCCTCCGCCCAGGGCTGGGCCAGCCTTGACCCCAAGTGGACAGAAGCGGAAGAGAGAAACACAGACAGGACAGGCTCGTGCAGGGGAGCGTCGGGCTGCGGGTTTGCGGGGGGCCCAGTGCCCCTTTGCCCACTTGGCCTGCCGCTCATCCCAGCTCTGCCAGGCCATCAGCAGGACATTGGGCAAAGGCAAGTGAGGACCCTTCCAGAAGCCTGGGTGTTCCTGGAGGACCCTCGACAGCCGAGAACCTGGCACCGCTTCTGACAGTGACTCTGCTGCTTGGCACTGAGGCCACCTGCGAAGACTCTCCTCTCCTGTGTTTGTGTCCAGTTCATGTCCGGGCAAGGGCCTTGATCCAGGACACCCCGGCCGTTTCCTGTCCGCAGCTCCGCTCACAGGGAAGCGTGGTGGACACTGACGATCTTGTCTGAAGGGAGGGACGCGGGCCGGAAGGAAGCCACGTGGTCCAGAGTGCAGGATGCTGCCTGAGGACAGCACGTGAGTGTGGCCGGGCAGCAGGTCCTCCACACACCTTCAGTCCCTGCTTACTCTCTCCCTGAGAGACCACAGCCTCCACCGGGGAGGCCGCAGACCCATGGCCACAGACCTGCTGCAGCAGTGCGGTCTCCACACAGTGTGTCCACACCAGGGCCCATCACAGCACACAGTAGGAGCACATCTGGCTGTGTGGGGGCTCCGTGCCAGCAGAGCCCGGGGATCCCAGGAGGCCCCTGAGCCCTCAGCACACCTGGCTCACGGCTCGCCAGCCGGTGCCCTCCCCGGGCTCACAGCTTGCCAGCCCAGCAGCGCGTCTGTCACGGTCCCTCCGGGGGAGCCCCTCAGGGACTCGGGGACTTGGCCTCCAGGGTGTTCCTGGGGCTCCTCCCGTGGGCACCCTCTGCCTGACAAGCGCCGGGCTCTGGGAAGTCAGGCCCTGGCCCGGCCACACTGTGCTCTGGGCGCAGCGAGCACCGGTGCCATTCAGGGAACCCAGGGGCCTGCTTCCTCCACCAGCTCTGCTCGGTGCCTCTGGGTAGAGCTGCCCGGCCTGCCCCCACCTGCCTCCCTCCCTCCACTGCCCGCCTCTTCCTCCCCTCCTGGGACCTTGGGCATGAAGGGAAGCCCCCCAGGATGGCCGGATTCCACGCTTCTCCTTCCACACCACGGGTAAGGCTGGGTTCCCTCCCGCCTCCCGCCAGGGTAGCCAGCGCCTGGCCTTGAGTAGATGTTCTGAAGCTTGTCACTGCGCACGGTCTCCTAATGGCACTTACTGTGGGCAAGCCTGAAAGACTGGGCTGGTGGTGATGGCTAAAGAGTTTGAGGGATGTCATCATTGGGAGAGAGACTGACAGATTAGCTGGCTGCTGACCACAGGCCAGACTCCAGAATGGACTCCCACACAGAGCGCTGGAAACACTGAAAAGAAGCCGTGCTCACTGGGAATAGTGAACAAGGATGAATGATGATAATCGGCATTACCACACCCCAGATAGCATGTCTGACTCTCTCCCTAAATCCTCATGACTACACCCCAGATAGCATGTCTGACTCTCTCCCTTAATCCTCATGACTAACTTGGGAATTGAAATATCATTATCCTCATTTTATCCCAAGAAAAGGGGTTCAGAGAGGTTAAATGATTTTCCCAAGGCCACACAGCTTTCAGTAGAGATGCTGGGACACAGATCCAGATGTGTGCCAACTCAGCCCGATGTCCTGTCACCCCAAGAGCATCAGGACAGCTCAACCTATCACCCTTTCCAGCAGGTGCACAAGCCAGGAAGCCAGGAAGGGGTGACAGATGCGGGAAGCTTGGTGTCCGAGATGACAGACAAAGGGTCTCATGATTCCTTGGAGTCCAGGGGGAGAGAGACCCCTGGGGGACCAGCTGACCAGAGGGCGGGACTGAGGGCAGCCAGGGGCAGGGCCTGGCCCACGGCCTGAGTGATCAGGAAGAAGGCGGGGCACAGGCAATTCCCTCAAC